>NW_027397076.1:18709111-18733322 GCF_003265705.2 Callorhinus ursinus | reverse complement strand
GAGGGAAGTGTTCTAGGGGCGCCTGGGTGGCTCAGTCCTTAAGCGTCTGCCTTCAGTTCAGGTCATGATCCCAGGGTCCTGGGATGGAGCCCAGCATCAGGCTCCCTGCTCAGCGGGAAGCCTGCTTCTCCCTCTCCCACTCCCCCTGCTTGTGTTCTCTCTCACTCTTGTGTCTCTCTATCAAATAAATAAATAAAATCTTAAAAAAAAAAAAAAGAAAAATGTTCTAAAATTCTTCTTGGGGTGGTGAAATATTTTAAAATTAGATAGTGGTAATGGCCACACAACTTTGTGAATATACTAAAAACCACTGAATTATATACTTTAAAAGGGTAAATTTTATAGTATGTGAATTATATCTTATTAAAACTATTATGAAAACAAACAAAAATACAAATATACACATCACAGAGGGTTTTTTAAAAAATTTTAACCAGCTTTACATTTTTGGCTATCACGTGAGAGTTCCTGAGTGAGGTTACCTCAAACATGAGACATAAACTTCAGATGATGATGATGACAATGACAATTAGCATACAGAGCTTACTATGTACTTGGCACTGTTTCAAGTACTTTACATCTATTAATTGATTTAATCCTCACAATAATCCCATCAGGTAGGTTCTATTAATATTCCCATTTTACAAACGAGGAAACAGAGATACAGAGAGATTGAATAACCTGCCCCAGGCTACACATGTAGGAAAGATGTATGAACCATAACCAATCACACATCTCAGAGATGCTGCAGTATTCCAGGTATTGTAACTTTGTGATCAAAGCCACTTTCTCCATGAGGCTCCCAGCCATCTTTTAGGAAGATGAAAACTTTCAAGTTTCCTTCTATCATAATCTTACAAATTCGCCACTTGTTGAAAATAATAAAAACAAACTCAAAATCCACCATTCGCAATTCAAGTTTATTTTAAAAGGATGTATAAAATGCACCTTCATACTCCTACCTAGCAAAGTGTATCTGCTCACAGTCTCTCTGTTCACTCAGCACATGCTCCCAGGGCCTCGCTCTGTGCTGGGCACCCTTCTAAGCAGTGAGAACCCAGCAGTAGGCAGCATGACCCAAGATCTTGCTCTCCCGAAGCTTACATTCTGGATCCTTCAGTCATTTGGTAACTTATCTTTTCTACTCTTCACCCTCAGAAATTTATGAGCTTACATTTTTGTTTTATTGTCTAGCAGGCTATATTTATCTTCAAAAACCATCCTGGTTGCTGAGGAGTTTTGCTCTGTACCTACCATCCTCCCCCTTTGTGATGTGCCTGACAATGTTAGAGGGTGAACCTAAAATACCTGAGTGGTATTATTTTAGGAGCTGAAGCACTCATTAAAATCCATACTCCAAAACACTCCCATTACTAACCCTTTGAATTATTCACACCATGTGAGAAGAAAAGCTAAAATCGTCCTTAAAATGTCCAGAAGTGAAATTCCTAGCAAATCACAGATCATGGAAGAACAAGTTATCATAAAGGATTTTTAATGCTCCTCATGAGCCATGCCCAGAAGCAACTACGACCCACCTCTTCATACTCTGAGCTCAGGGAACCAGGAAAGTAGCACACGGCATTTCTCTACCAGGGTCCCCAGCTAGTGGCTGGTGACAAAGACGGAAATGAAAGCCGCATAAAGATAAGTATGAGGTACATGCAGGGTTTGCCTGGAAGTCCTGCCTCACAATCACAGTCTGCATTCCAGATCCTAGGTAGCCACCTCACTGACTAGGGGCAATGTGTGGATGGCCATGTACAACCATCCTCATCCCAAAATAAATAATTCCTGCTCAGAGAACAGACTTTTTTTTTTTTTTAAGATTGTTTCTGCTCTGCCTGCAAAGCCTTCTCTACCCTTCCGGCACAGCTGAATCCTTTTCGATTTCTAAATGTTGGCTTCATTGTCACTTCAGAAAGTCGTCCCTGACCACCTTACTGAAACCAGGCTTTCCATTCTCCAACATGGCCTCCATGGAGGCCACATTTTCCTCCATAACTGATCAGAGTTTGTGTTTACATATTTGCTCCTATTGTCTGTCTCCCTCACTAGACTGTGCTATGCCCCCTCCCTTACCACTGTATCCCTTGGACTTAGCAGGAACTTGAATACTTTTGAATATGTTAACCACCTGTATACAGATTTTACTACTGTTCTCACAGATAGAAACCAAATGCTCCAGATAACCAAGACAGTCTTTTTCACACGGGTCATGACATACCTCCGTATGTACATGCAAGTATCACTAGTGATGCTGTAGCAATGGTTCCGGCCATCCATGGGGAAAGGCCTCAAGCTAATTAAGCAACCATCTTTGAACTCCGGGGCTTTGCAGTCAGGGTAGTTAGTGAAGAAAGGGTAATAGGAAATGGACAAAGGAAAGATTTTAGACCCTTAGTCTAAGCCATAAAAGATCTCAATACAGCCTTAATAATGGTCTTCTTGTTTGGGACCAGCAACAAATAAATGACTATCATATGACATGTGGAGGTGAATGAAAAACAGCCCAGGGTATGGGCAGAGAGAGGGGGAAAGTACGAGGTCCCCATCCCACATCCCACAACATTAGTCAACTGACATTGGCTCTTTCTGTTTCTCAGAAGTATTGGAATCTAGAAATTAGCAGATTCTTTCCCACCAACCAACTCTGACTTTGCATCCTGCTTGTATAGGAAAAGGGAGAGCTGCATGGCTTGGGGAAGTTTCAACGCACTCATTCATGAAATTTAAAAAAAAGTTGAGAAGGGAAAAAATATGTTTAAGATTCTGGGCTATCGGAAGTCCAGCTCATGAGGCTGCCATCCGCACTGCTCCCAGTGCACCTGGGCTCTCTCCTACTTCCAAGCTGCTACTACTCTTTCCCCGGTAAATGCCTACCAAAGCACCGACATCACACCAAGCATTTACCGATGTTAAATATGAGTATGGTGCAAGGCCTGCTCTCGAAGATTCTGCTGCGGCCAGAGAATTAAGACAGAGCAAGGCCTAGAACCGCCGCGGTGCTTGGCGCATCACAGGCAGTGCAGAATGAAAAAGAAATAGGAGAACACACATGACTGTAAGACTGCAAAAAGGAGCGATGCTTTGGTGCTCCATAAAAGGAAGGAATTACACCACGTTCCCTTAGCTCCTACTTTACTTGCCGACACTTGAAGTACAGTGAGGTAAGAATAATTCATTCATTCATTGATTTAGCAAACGAAAGCCTCCTATGCTGGGCATGAAAGCTACAGCAAAGAGCAAGAGGGATGTGGTAACTTCCTTTGTGGAGCTTATAGTTCTCCGAGAAACCACTTCATCCAAAAGGATGGTAGGGCAATCTAAGTTTTCCATGGCCTCCATGGAGGCCATGTTGGAGAATGGAAACCCCTAAGTTTTCCTTGGCTAGGCCCCTGGCTGGCCATCTCAAAGATGGGAAATGCAGCCTCACCAAGTGCATGAATAAATCTGAGTGGCTGAGAAACCCTATGTCTACAGGTTAAAAGGCCTGACTCTCCCTTTGAACATACAAAATAAAATAAGAGATAAAGAGTTGACTGATGCCAACAACTTTGATAGTCCTGAGAGCTAGATACAAAACCTCTGACATTCTGGGGACAACTGACTTTTTTTTTTTAAGATTTTTTTTTTTTTTTTTTGACAGAGAGAGAGACAGAGAGAGAATAAGCAGGGGGAGAGGCAGAGGAAGAAGCAGGCTTCCCAATGAGCAGGGAGCCTGATGTGGGACTCAATCCCAGGACCGTGGGATCATGACCTGAGCCGAAGGCAGATGCTTAACCGACTGAGCCACCCAGGCGCACCAGGACAACTGACTCTTAACAGATTGTTTAGATGCCATGGAAAAATTAATGCATAATGTTTCATTTGTCACTTATACAGGGAATGAATTTTTTCGATTTTTTAAAAGATTTTACCTATTCATTTGACAGAGAGAGAGAGACAGAGAGCAAGCATGCATGAGCAGGGGTAGAGGGAGAGGGAGAAGCAGACTCCCCGCTGAGGAGGAAGCCTGACATGGGGCTCGATCCCAGGACCCCAAGATCACAACCTGAGCAAAGGCAGATGCCCAACTGCCTGAGCCACCCAGGTGCCCTGAGAATGATTTTTTTAAATATCTTAATAGAAAGTGAAAATCGTGGCATTTGCAAGCAAATTTTTATCAGGAAATTAACCATTCAACAATGTAATCAAGGTCCACACATTTAAACTATAACTATTTATGTAATTAACAATGGAACATTCAAGATACTGTGCTGCTCTCTTACCCATAGAAGTTCATGCATTACCTTTATTCCCGTCCTTCCTCTCCCCTTCCTTCCTGCTCCTCCTCCCCTCCCACCCACTCGCCAGCAAGCCAGAACTAATCACCGGTGCCCCTTCGCTCTCGTAAGCCATCATACTTGCCAACAGTAGAGCACTGTCATTTCCTGTTATATTTGTGTTTACATGTCTATATTTCCAACTAGTTTGTGAGAGAGTCTCTTGAGGGCAGGAGCCATCACTTTACCATCTTTTTTCCTCAGGTGTCCAGCACAGTGGACGAGACACTGATAGGGCTCACCAGTTATTGAGCTGAGTTCACGGATTCTAATTCACTGAATTCACTGTCCTATATCAGTTGAGCCATCAACAAAATGGAAATATTAATAATTTGACAGTATTTGGAGACAAATTAAAGCCCCAAGTTAAGCCAATACCATTCTCTACTAAAAATTATTGTCTGAAGTGCCTCCTATGAGAGAGCAATGGAAGCATTTACCACATAACTGCAAATCTGTAAATCACTTCTTGATTTTTATTCACCATTCCCCCTCCAGCATATTTGATGGTTTCTGATGGCCGAGCACAAAGACTTTCTGCAAAAGTAGTCATTTCACATGTAAAGATAATCAATGACTTGGGCTTCAGATATATCTTTAATAAATGGGTTAAAATAAGTCAGTTTTGGCTTATAACTAATATTTTTAGTCTTGGTTTAATTCTGTAGGTAGAGAATAAAACAGACAAAAGTCAGAAAAGTCTATCCAAAAGTGGTTTTGACCCCTCCAGCTAAAGTGAATTTCCCATCACTGAAAATTCTAAAATAGACATGGGATGGTCACTTGTTGGGGATATTATGAAAAATATACAAACATCAGGTCAGGAAATTCAACTGAACACCCTTCAAAGTCCTTTCCATTCCGGATATTCTGAGATTTTCAAATCACTACACACACACACACATACACACACACACACACACACACACACACACACACAGACACACTTATGAAATGCCTCCTTGAGATAGACTAGGATAACAAAGAATATCTTTTGCCTGGATAAAAATAAAGGTAAATATTATTTTTCAAATAAAGAATGGATTATTTATTTTCAATAACATTTAGAATATGAATTTGAAACTTCAATAATCTCTATATGGAATCTAAAATAATGAAGACATAACACTCATTCAAATGACTTTTTTTAGTTTAGCACCTACATGTCAGAAAAATTCTAAACAGCAGAGATACAGAACTGTATTCGTTTCCTACTGCTGCCATAACAAATTACAAGTTTAGTTGCTTAAAACAACACACACTTATGAACTTAAAGCTCGGGAGGTCAGAAGTCCAAGACAGGTTTTACAGAGCTAAAACCATAGCCAGCAGAGCTGTGTTCCTCCTGGAGACGCTCAGGGAGAGTCTGTTCCTTGCCTTTGCCAGCTTCTAGAGGCCCCCGCCTTCCTTGGCTCATGACCCCATCACTTTAATCTCTCTTCCATTGTCATACTCCTTCTCTAATTCCCGGGACTTTTCCCTCCTTCCCTTACAGGGACCCTAGTGATTCTACTGCGTCCACCCCAATAATCCAGGATAATCTCCCCAACACAAGATCCTTAACTTTATCGCATTTGCAAAGTCCCTTTTGCCATGTAAGAAAACATGTTCACACATTCTGGGAATGGGGACGTGGACATCTTTAAAGGACCATTAGGCTGCCTACTATAAGGAATGAATAAACAAGAGAGATCCTGTGGACATGGGGTTATACTCAAGTGGGTGAAACAGGAAAATAAATATACAGATATGTGATGTAATGTCAGGTAATGACAAGAGTTATGAAGAAAAATAAAGCTGGGTAACATGCTATATTATGATATAGCTTCATTGATGATGTATTTTTTTTTAAATGGGGAAGGTAGAAAATAAATTTTAAGCATGTTAAGTTTGAGATACCCATTAGACTTCCAAAGGGAAAAGTCATGAATGCCACTGGAAGTATATGATTCTAGATTTCTGTGGAGAAGTTGTGGAGAGTTATCTGAAAAAAAAAAATATATATATATATATTCACCAGTTTTTATAAAGGATACAAATGAACAGCCAGATGAAGAGATACACAGAACAAGGTCTGGAAAAGTCCCAAATACAGGAACTTCTGTTGCCTTGAAGTTGGCGTGCTTGGCATGTAAGTATTACAGCCATGGGCCTATCATCACTTGGGGGGAGTCAAACAAGAAAAGAGTTGCAAAGACTTCAAAATGCAGGGCACGGCTGTAATAACGGACTACAGAATCTAAGGTAGAAGAGAGGGACACATACACAGGAGGTGGGCAGTGAAAAGGCAGGAGGCTCAATGGACTGGAGACCCTTCTGGGGTTGATGAATTATCAAAATTGGAGGACTGGAGGAAGTGGTGGCCAAAGGGCAGGAGGCTTTACACTGAGTTTACCATCAGTACAAAGAATTCAGTCACTGACTTCATCTGAGAATCCTGCCAGAGAGACTATGGCTGTCTTTCAGAAGTGACTCAGTGTTGCTCTATCTTTAGCTCTCTCCTTGAGACCAAAATCCTGTGTTAACCAAGGAGTGGATGAACCAATCAGGAAAACAGAAGAAGGAGCTATAGACTCACCCATGTGGGACAGTCAGAGGACCACACCACAAGATTCATTCCCAATTTCTATAATCTTTAGGAAGAAAATCCTGACGAAGAAAACCACAAGTCTTCTATTTCATCTATCCACATAGTGTACTGGGTATCCTTGTAAAAACATACCCACCTGCTCAAGTCTTACTGATTTAAAAGGATCTCTTGGATAAAATCAGAGAATGTCATGTGAAATTTGTGTCTCTCACACTACATTGGCTGAGTTGAAAAAGACTTCCGTTTGTCCCTTGGGAGAAATCATACATCTTTTTCTCAAAGAAAGAGCCTTCAGGCTTTAGGGATAAGGTTTTACAGAGGGCTTTGATTTTTCTTCTTCAAACCAAATTGGAAATTTCATTTTTGTCAGAAGACTTGAAAAACACACCCCTATGCAGCTATCAGCTATACCATCTGAATGCTTAATCCAGTCCCCTTGGAAAAGGCAGGCGCCGCAACAAGTCGACTGTCTGTCTTTGTCTTTAATCTTTATTCTCATTTCTAGAGAAGCTTATTAATTTTGAAGCCATGAACAGGTAGGATACAAGAAGGACAAATAAAATCTGTACAAAAATTTCCTTCTGTGTTTCACTTCTTACATGATTACGCAAAAACAAACTATGACGCTTCACTCTGTTCAAAAAAGGTGCATGCATGTATCTAAATTTTGAGGCTTATGTTATACAATGATGTACTTCTGAAAGATATTTTATATTCAAGTAAGTATTACATCTTGGAAAAAATGGAAGTTTGACGTGGAAACCCATATTTGGTTTAGTTTCACCCACATGTCTCAAAAGAGCCATCTGTTCACCTTTCAGAAAGCTGCCCCCTTCCGTGGGCACAACAGCATCAAGGGAAATTAATACATGAGTGAATAAGAAATGCAACCTCACTGCAATACTAACGTTTTTGAATGAATCAGGAATCCCTCTCTTTTTATCTAGTAACTTTTTAAAATAAGTTCCAACTATGCTTTAAAACTTCCAATTAAAAGGGATAAGGAATAATAATGCAGCCCTCCCCCTTCCTTAAGAAACAAAGTGTACCCTTTTCTGATCTGTCTTCTTTCCTTGCCCTCTTAACGAACACCATCATCTTGAATGTGGTACCTATCATCCCAATTCACGGCCCTTTACTTGTATCACATCTGTAGATATCCCTAAAAATTAGTATTGTTTTTGTGTGTATTAGAACTGCACATAAAATGGTCTTGTAGTATATCCTTGAAGAACTTTTGGTTAATCATCATTTTTAGATTTGTCTATGGGGTGGCAGCTAAGTCTAGTTCACTTATTTTCACCGCCAAATAGTACTCCATTGATTGACTATTCTACAATTTATATATTCCTTCTACTGTTAACTTGCATTAAATGCTACAATGAGCAGTCTTACAAATGTCTCCTGCATACATGTGTGAGAGTTTCTCTAGAATGGAAAAGTTAAGTCAAAGTTTTACCAGATATTGTCCAAAATATTGCCCAGACATTGTCCAAACTTACTCTTATACGAGCAGAAGGCAATTTCCCCTTTTTCTACAAAATCAGTAATATTTCATTGTGCATTTCAATGATTACTGCTAACTTGGGCATATTTTATGTGTATATTATCATTCTTCAGTAGATTGCCTGTTCAAATCCTTTGTCCACTTTTTAATTGGTCTACCTCTTTTTTCTAATTTATATTTGAGAGTTCTTTATATATTCCAGATACCAGTACTTTGTTGTTTGTCTTCACTTCTATTTTATGGGATTTCCTTTATTCATACAAGTTTTTGTCATAAATGTAGTCAAATCGATCAAACCTTCCTTTGTAATTTGTGCATTTTGCATTTTGTTTAAGCAATTCTTGCCTACCAGGAGTGTATAAATATATTCTTCTGTTTTCTTTTAGAGGTTCTGAAGTATTTTCACATTTAAGCCTTTAACTCCCCTGGTATTGATTTTGTTTGTGGCTAAAAGTAAGAAAATAATTATAAATTTTTGCAATTAGCCGATTGCCCCAGCAACATTTATTGCATGGTCTATTCAGTGACTAATCCATCTTCATGGGTCTGCAAAGCCAGGACTTTCATATACCAATCATCTATATCTGTGTGGGTCTATGTGCTCCCCACTGTGGACTCTGTCTCTCCCTGTAACAGCACCACATTTAGAGCTTAATGAATCTCCAACCTTCATATTTCTTTAAAATTGTCCTGTTCCTAAAACTGTCTATTTTTGGCCCTTTGCTTTTCTACATGAGCTTTAAAATCAACTTTTTAGGTTTCACTAAAAATCTTACTGGGATGTTTATTGGAATTGCCTTGCAATTTATAGATTTATTCAGGAGAACTAACATCTTGATGACATTGAACCACCCTATCCACGAACATGGCATTCTAAAAAACATGGAATATTGTCTAAATTTCATGGTATCCTTACATGAAGGCCTTACACTCTGTACTTTCTGTATCATTTCAATTTTAGTCAATTGCTTCAAAAGCAAACACATCGCCACCATGCTAGCATTATAATAGTTATGCAGACAGAGCCCAACTTACCCTGATATTTCAAATGACAATTTTTTCAACTTTATGATGGTGCAAAAGCAATACACATTCAGTATAAATCATACTTCAAATTTTAAATTCTGATCTTTTCCTGAGCTAGCAATATGCATGGGGTAGGATACTGTCTGACGATGCTGGGCAGCTCCCAGTCAGCCACACGACCTCAAGGGGAAATAATCGATATACTTTCAACCATGCTGTTTCTCACTTTCAGTATTCAGTAACTCACATGAGATATTCAACAGTTTATTACAAAATAGGCTTTGTGTGAGATGATTTTGCCTGACTGTAGGCTAATGTGCCCTTAGCACACTTAAGGTAGACAAGGCTAAGCTATGATGTTTGGTAGGTTAGGTGTATTAAATGCGATATATTGGGATGTAACCTCGTTGTAAGGTGTACACAGATAGACAACCAAATCAACAAGTCAAAGTGTATCCTCAAATAACTATTTTCAGTATTTTTGTGAAACACAAAGTTATCATAGAATCAGGGACATTATTTAGAATATATTTTTGGAAAATTATTTCCTGAGCTTGCTTATTCTCTCAGATAAATAATGCCATTTCTTGGCCTTTCCTACAGGCCCTATTTTCTGTTCCTCGAAACTCTTCAAGTGCCAGATTCAAAAGAAGTGAACTGTGTGTTAAAAATCATGAGATAAATTCTTTTAAATTGTATACACAAAGTACATTATGTTTTACTCAATTGAATAAGACTTTAGCTCCCTTGCTGTATTTGTTTTAGTGCTATGAAGAGGCAATTTTAAGACAAGAATTTATCCAATCATTTAACAAAAGCTACATTCAGAAAACTGGCAAGCTTTACAGAACATCTTTTGGAGAGCAAATATTGTATTTATTTATTGTTCTATTCATCATGTAGCATAATGTGAATATTACAGTACAATTAATAATAACTGTGATTGTAACAGTAATATATGTATATATTCACAGCTGGGTTTGAGAACCACCCTTCTGTCTATTTATTATTCATTAAATCATTCAAAAAACAGAGAATGAAAGCTTTCTATGAGAATTCAATATACACAGTGTACATTGTATTAGTTGACTTGAATTTGCATTTGCTAAATAATGAAGTCTTTCCTTATCTTCCCCAAACAGATGAAATTTGCCCCTCATCTAAATCTCTACAAAAATTCAATTTTGCTTAAGGCAATTACCAATTTTTCCTTGCATTTCTGCTATTTGTGACACCATATAATTTTTCTATGCTCTCGTATAATATGGTGGCTCTATGAATAGGACATCAAGTCACACAGACCTTTAGCCCTGTATCTTTTATGCATTAACTATGTGACCATGGACAAATTACTTGACCTGTCTAGGCCTTAGAGACGATGGACTCTGAAAAACAAACTGAGGGTTCTAGAGGGGAGGGGGTGGGGGGATGGGTTAGCTGGTGATGGGTATTAAAGAGGGCACGTTATGCATGGAGCACTGGGTGTTATGCACAAACAATGAATCATGGAACACTACATCAGAAACTAATGATGTAATGTATGGTGATTAACATAACAATAAAAAATTTAAAAAAAAAGAAAATAACATCGGGCTACATTATAAGGTTGTGAGAATGTATGTAAAGAGTTTAATGTATAGTGTACTCACCTACCATCATCAGTATCATCATATTATATCCTCCCCCCAATTCCTCTAAAATCTAATTTGCAAGTTTCTAGAAGGGCAGAAGCCACAGCACACAGTTGACAACTTGATGAGTAACTCCTATGCGTAAGGCACACATAAAGTAATTAATAAAATTTGTTGAATTAAAGATATTTCTCTATGCAGTATACTCCAAGTTTTTTTTTTTTTTTTTTAAATTCTCCTCTTTATATGTCTGGTTTCTCAAATTAGATAATAAGCCATAAAGGGCAGGTGGCAGTTCAGCAAATAAATGAATGAACCTTAATAAATAAATGCTAATAGTAAATGAGTAAGTAAATACTGAATATACATTTAAAACAAAAATCACTGACAAATCCAAAATAAAATATTAAGACATTTTCAGATGTAATTAAAAAAACACACAAAAAACAAGGTTTCCATTTTCAGGCAGCTGCCCGAAAAATGTATATATTTTTAAAAGACATTTAGTAGACAAAGATCCAACATCTATTAAAAAATTTTGGTCTTGTCATTTTCATAGATAAAAAATGGTTCCCTAATAATAATACAGGAAGCCAATCTAACATCAAGCATTTAAATCTATGAATCTTATGTAAAATATTTAACCCCTTGATGAAGATTATATATCTAGACATAGTTGAAAATTATGGCATAAAGCCTCCAGGAAGAATAGCTTATGAGTAGAATTTCAGTAACAGATATTTCATTATAAACAACTGAAAATATGATGCTATGATAACAGTGTACTGTTTGATAGAGATACAATATTTTCTTTTCCAACATTTTTGTGTGTAGAAGGGTGTGTTTCTCCCTTTCTTATTCTGCTGGTGGAAGAAACCCAGAAACCAAAGACAATAAAAATAATGACTGCATTTATAAAGAAAGATTTTTTTTTTCTTTTTAACCAATTACCATGGGGAAAAATGGTCCAGGAGAAGTAACTTACAAATACTGCCACAAAACTCACTTTCTACCCATGGATTTCACGGAGTAAGCATTGTTAAGGTCTCCCCTCCTGCCACCATCATGTCTAAGTCAGAGTCTCCCAGAGCCCCAACAGCTATAGAAGCTCTTCATTGGAGGTTTGAGCTTTGAAACAAAAGATGAGAGTCTGAGGAGCCATTTTGAGCAATGGGAAACACTTACGGACTGTGTGGTCATGGTAGATCCAAGCGCCAAGCGCTCCAGAGGCTTTGGGTTTGTCACATATGTCACTGTGGAGGAAGTGGATGCAGCCACGAACGCAAGGCCACACAAGGTGGATGGAAGAGTTGTGGCACCAAAGACGGCTGTCTCAAGAGAAGATTCTCAAAAACATGGTGCCCACTTAACTGTGAAAAAGATTTTTGTCGGTGTCATGAAAGAAGACACTGAAGAACATCATCTAAGAGATTAATTTTTAACAGTATGGGAAAATTGAAGTGACTGACATTATGACTGACTGAGGCAGTGGCAAGAAGAGAGGCTTCGCTTTTGTAACCTTTGATGACCATGACTCTGTAGACAACACTGTCATTCAGAAAGTCCTGCTGTGAATTAATGGACAAAACTGTGAAGTAAGAAAAGCCCTATCTAAGGAAGAGATGGCTAGTGTTTCATCCAGCCAAAGAGGTCGAAGTGGTTTTAGAAACATTGGTGGTGATCCTGGAGGTGGTTTTGGTGGGAATGACAACTTTGGTCATGGAGGAAACTTCAGTGGGTGAGGGGGCTTTTGGGGCAGTCAAGGTGATGGTGGTGGTTATGGTGGCCGGGGGGATGGCTTTAATGCATTTGATAATGATGGAAGCAGTTTTGGAGGTGGCAGGAGCTACAGTGATTTGGGCATCTACAACAATCAATCTTCAAAATCTGTACCCATGAAAGGAGGATATTTTGGAGGCTGAAGCTCTGGCCCCAATGGTGGTGGAGGCCAATACTTTGCCAAACCATGAAATCAAGGTGGCTGCAGTGGTTCCAGCAGCAACAGTAGCTATGGCAGTGGCAGAAGGTTTTAATTACTTCCAGGAAACAAGGCTTAGCAGGAGAGGAGAGCCAGAGAAGTGACAGGGAAGCTACAGGCTACAACAGATTTGTGACCTCAGCCAAGCACAGTGGTGGCAGGGCCTAGCTACTACAAAGAAATGTTTTAGACAATACTCATGTGTATGGGCAAAACACTCATGATTTAATTGTATAACAGGTTATTTTAGTTTCTGCTCTGTGGAAGATGTAAAGCATTCCAAGAAAGGGTTTTAATGTAGATTTTCTTTTCTTTTCTTTTCTTTTTTTTTTTTTGCACCCATGCTGCCAATTGCTAAATGTAATAGTCTGATCATGGCACTGAATAAATGCGTCTTTTTAAAAATGTGCTGTGTAAAGTTAGTCTATTCTGAAGCCATCTTGGTAAACTACCTTAACAGTGTGAAGTTAGAATTCCTTCAAGGTGATACCAGGTTCCATTTGAAATGTATTTGCAACTTGCTTGGGCACTGAAGCCCCAGTCTCCAGAAACCTTGGTGTAGTTGAACTGACAGTTAATGTGTTGTGACCTGGAGTTCATGGTTAAAAGAACTTTATTTGGTATTGGGTTATTAATATGATTGCTGGCACATCCTATGCAATATATCTAAACTGAATTACAGTATCAGATAAAATTATACATGGGACTGAAGCTTGTGCATCATCCATTATCATGTGTAATTAATAAACGATTTAATATCCTCTTGGAAAAAAAACAAATACTACATAAAATTCAAACATAATTTTCACAGACGCTATGAGTCAAAGAGAATACCGAACTAGATTCTCTAACTCTGTAAAAGAGTGGTTAGCAATCATGATAACTTGCGTGCACACATGCGTGAACACGCACACGTGCACACACAAAGGAAGAGGCAGGCAGTTCTTAAAGAGGAAGCTGTGCCACCACTAAAACATGTCTGGTATTTCCTGCCATCACACATAACCAATTTTATCAGCTTCATATTTCAGTCATAGTATTTACCAGATAACCAGCGTTTCTCAAATAAACTGCCTTTTAATAATGATCCCTCCTGATGAATGGGACGAGATTAGTGCTGATCATTGGTTCACCATAATCGCAACAGTATTTACTACGGAGCGCAGTTTGGGATCATCCTGTTGATCAATCAATTAAAGATTCTCAAGTCTCTAACTGGACTGGATGCTCTATCCCCAGACTCTATGTCTTATCTTGGGAAATTCTTTACTCAGTAGTTCCAAATTTAAGATCAGTCACCTCCTCTCCCTACCCTATGTCACTGCTCTCCATCAAGCACTCCCAGCTTTGCATCCGGATTACTACTGCAAGTGCCCCCTACTTTTCTATGCCTCCAGTCTCACCTCCCGCTCACCCGTCCTTTACCATATTTTCAGAGCACCTATCTGAAATTCAAATTTGCTTGTCACTCTCCTGCTTAAAATCCTTCACTGGTCCTCCTGAAATTCTCATGGTGAATTCAAACACCTTCAAATGGCATTCAAGGTCATGCCTGATCCAGTTTCAGCTCTTCTCTCCTGCCTCATCTCTGGCTACCCCTCAACCCCCCCGACAATGCTGCAGCCAATCAAGAATGCCCACAGTATTCTGAATTCACCATGCCCTCCTAAGCCTTCTTGACTATGCAGAAACTGACCTCTGTCCTCGTTTCCCATATAATCAGGCAAATTCTTGAAGAATCTGCTCAGGTATCAACCCAAATGGGAGGTTATTTCTGATTAACTTTTTGTTTCCCACCTTATTTTTCTAGTCTGCATACGCATATGTGTACACACACATGCACATTCCTTATTTAGCCCCTCTGCTCCTGCCCTCCCATAGCAACTTAGGCATATATCCCTATTTCTGGACTTCGTCCCTCATCTGTACATTCTCACTGCTTGCTATATAAGAACGTTCAGCAAATGTATTGAATGAAAGAAAGGATGATCTATTCTAGCTGTATCTTTTGCTCACCCTTTCCCCCTGCACTCACTGTTCAACTCATTTCAAACTGGCTTGCACCTGTGTTACTCCATCAAAAAAAGCCCTCCAAACGGTAACCAAAAGTCTCTGCCAAACTCATCAAACATTTTTCAGTCCTTCTCTTGGCTTTCAGCGATGTTGCCATACCCGTGCCCTTGAAACACTCCTCTCTTGGCTGCTGGGACACTACATGCTCCCACCCAGCCCTGGCCTCCGGCCCTCTTTTAGTGCCTAGGGCACACCTAGCTCCCCTGCAAGATGGTCTTTGCACACAATGTTCTTTCTGTCTAGAACACTCCAGTACTCCTAACTCTGTCATCTCAACTACTGCTGAAGCTTAGGTCGCATTTCTCAAACTTCAATGTACATGTAAACCACTGTGGATCTTATTAAAATGCAGAGTCTAATTCAGTAGGTCTGGGATGGGACTGGAGAATCCGTATTTCTAATAAGGTCCCAGATGATGCTCAAGCAAACTATTCATGGACCACATTTTGAAAAGTAAGGTTTTATTTTTTTATTTTGTGAAGAATTTATTTATTTGAGAGAGAGAGAGAGAGAGAGTCTGAGAGAGCACAAGCAGGGGGAGTGGCAGAGGGAGAGGGAGAAGCAGGCTCCCTGCTGAGCAGGGGGCCCACCGCGGGGCTCAATCCCAGGACCCCGGGCTCACGACCTGAGCTGAAGGCAGATGCTTAACCCACTGAGCCACCCAGGCGCCCCTGAATAGCAAGGGTTTGTTTTTTTTTTTTTAATTATGTTATGTTAATCACCATACATCATTAGTTTTTGATGTAGTGTTCCATGATTCATTGTTTGTGCATAACACCCAGTGCTCTATGCAGAACGTGCCCTCTTTGATACCCATCACCAGGCTAACCCATCCCCCTGGCCCCCTCCCCTCTGCTGAGCGAAATAAGTCAATCAGAGAAAGACATGTATCATATGATCTCACTGATATGACGAATTTTTAATCTCAGGAAACAAACTGAGGGTTGCTGAATAGCAAGGTTTTATGTGCCAGTTCAAATGTCTTTCCAGGAGAACTTTCTCTGATTCTACCTTACCCACACACCTAATGAAGTCCAATGTCCCCAGTTCATACTCTCACTGTACCATGTAACTCTCCATGATAGCTCTTGCTTAGATTTACAATCTACGTTCATCCTTCTCGCCAGCCCCCAGTTCCCACCTAAGACCTGGCACATTCCTTTCTGAGAAATGAATGAACAGTGTCCACTGAGCCTTCTCCTGACAGGCCAAATCACACTAACACAACAAGGTTCACCACCCTGAGCTCAGCTCCTACAGAAATCCAGCTGTCTGTGGTTAGTTCTCAGAGGTATGTTCTATTCCTTCCCAAGATTTGCTCATTTGGGGTTTGCTGAGCTATGGCCAGATAGTAAATGATTCCATATGCACTGGCCTTTTTGTTCATTATAACAAGCGTGGTTGGACATAGTCTCCACGTACCGTCTACTAAGTACTCTAGATTCTCTTGTGCCAGGTATATAAGAGACAGAGTTTAACAAGTAAATTCTACTTATTGTGGCCAGATCCAAATCTTCTACCCCGGTGTGAGAAATATTCTGGCACCAGGAGGGAATGAGGCAGGAGGAATAGACAAAAACTTTTAGTACATTCTGATTTTTTTCCATTTCAAATTCATTGCCTAGACTCTCATAAAATCTATTCTTTCTTGTGTTTAGGGAAAGAAATTGACTAAAAGTACTATAGGAAAAATTATATAAGTTAATGGTTGGATACAACAGCTAGAACATTTACATGATGGGGAATATGATGGAAGAGCTTAATTGTGTAAGACACTCGACAGGCAGAAGCAACAGCTCTGTCGCCAAGAGAGCCGCCTGGAGGGAGCGCCGAAGCGAACGCTGAAAGTGAACAAAACATAGTCTGAGATATAAACTCCATGAATGCCATTTCCCTTGACTAATAAATACATAAAAAATAGTCATAAGCACGTAGTAGCACAAATAAAAAGATATTAACACTTGATTAAAATATTAATATATCTTTGAGAAAATTGTTGCTCTCTGAATACAAGTTTTAAGTGTACTTAAGGGAAGAGATCATTTATTTAGAAATCAGAACAATTTTTCCCCCTCAATTCTGTTTGGTAAACCTCCTAGTATACTCAACTTGAAAAATGGTGATGTATTTTTTTTAATAATAATCTTATTTTTGTGCAATTGTTCATGTCATTTAGATGTATAACAGAAAGTAACTGTTTTTCCCAGAGGTGAGAGAAAAGGATGTGACCCTCTGATACATTAGTGCCCAAAATGTAAAGAGCCATAGTTTTATGCATTCATAATTCACAGAACACTTATGTATAGAAATGATTTCTTGAAAAAGAAAGAACTTTTAAAATAGCATTAACATCTTGAATTTTTTTCAGAAATTTTACTGTGTACAGAATTATAAAGAAAGTACACAGAATTTTCGGAAAGTACAAATCTGGGAGAATACAGTGCTTAGTCAAATTTTTCAAATTTTCAACTGATTTTCCAAAGCACACAATTGTCTTCACTTAATAATGATTTTCCAGTTTTGTTTAAGATAAGAAATTATTTTAGTTATTTATCATCCCAAATTTCATTGTTATTCTTGTCCTCACAGGGCATATTTCAGAATTTGGAATAACATTCCTCAGCATGGTAATTTCCCTGATGCTAGATGTCATTTAGAATTAATTCATTTTACATAATATTAATTATGTAGAGAATGGACAAAGTAGGGCACAGATCCATTTTGCTGAACCTGCAGTTTCAAACAGAAGTTGTCCAAGTGAACTAGGAAATGTCTTTGAAAAGTTCCCACCAATGGGGACAAGGTGTAACGTGGAAACACAGCTCTGTTACATAATGGCTCCCAAAGAGGCAATACCAGCAGAGCCTGAGGAGCAATGAACATGGAAGGACCGGGTCCCTGGGAACTGTAAGTACTCAGAATCTGAGGAATAACAACAGCAATAGGAGAGAAAGGTTGTAGGAGACCACCTGGATTCTGCAAATGGGTACAGCCTCAAATCAAGAGAAACAAACAAAGTACGAGTTTGGGTATGCGTTCCCGCCTTGCCCACAAGATTTCCAGCCCAGCAAACTGAGGATATTTACCAAGAAAACATATTTCTGTTTAAAAATAAAAGTCAGTGAAAAATAGGATTCACTTTATAAAAATCGCACATAACCAAATCTGATGGAAACTGGTTATCATCTATTCTACAAAGGAAATAAAACCTGCACACAGCAGAACTGATAACAATAACGGCACCAAAGAAAGCTTACGCGCTCACAATTCTTGCCACAAAGAATATCCTTTCTTCAAAAACAATGAACAAACAAAAAATGAAAATCCGTAGTAGGATGAGGTTGGGGACCTTGGGGGAGCAGTAAAAGAAAAGTAACTAAAAAGCCCTATCAAGGGGGTAGGGCCATTCTATTATTGTGAAAGAGATTTAAAGATATAATAGCTCAATAACTAGTCTTACCAGGAAGCTATACCTACACAATTAGGCTTGAACAATCTATGATGAGCACACTATATGGCATACCTCCTGAATAATCAATAAGAGACAGTGTGTCTTAAACACAATTCTTTTTGGTGAGGATTCTAATACTAAGTTAAGGCTTTGTGCTTGTTAAAGTCTGGTATATGCTGAGGATTTAAGTACTTCGCAAGTAGGAATGGGTAATGTATAAAATCCCAAAGTAGGCTCCACAACCAATTACTTATAAGCATTGACATTAGGGCCTATTTCTCCATATGCTCCTAACCAAGTATTGAGGTCCTCAAAACTTGTCCCACATTTCTCCCCAAACGAATATTCATCAGGCTTTTTTGGCTACTATGTTATACTACAGTGAAGAAATATTTACTTAGGATAAGCCCTGTTGATAATAAGGAAGCTAAAATTAGGATTCAGAATGACAAGTCATGTGGGGTGGGTAGCTTAACTATTTTGGGAGTGATAGAGTGCAGGGGGGCAGAGTTTGCGCTCTGAACTTAGTCCCATCTGGGCCCTAGCTCGCCTCTATCACTTCACAGTTGGTGTGACTTTGGGCAAGTTACCTTAACCTCTTTTTTTTTAAGAATTTATTTGAAAGAGTGAGAGAGCACACGTGCATGCAGGAGCTTGTGAGCAGGGGGAGGGCAGAGGAAGAGGGAGAGAGAGAGAATCTCAAGCAGACTACCTGCTGAGCACAGAACCTGACTTAGGGCTTGATCTCAAGACCCTAAGATCATGAACTGAACCAAAATCAGCAGTCATATGCTTAACTGACTGAGCCACCCAGGTGCCCCCAGGCAAGCTACCTTAACCTCCTTAGAGCTAAATTTGTGGAGAGAGTCTATGTGCATCCTTAGTAAGGAGACAAAATGCTTAGTTGTACATAAAAAATGGTGACTATTTTTGTGGAAACCACAGACATGTAAGGAGAATGCTCCTAAACGTGACTCAGTGAAACTTTAAAATACATGTCTATAATACTATGTTCCCAGATGAGCAAATACAAGATGGTAAAGTTGGCAATCCTCCTCAAATTATTTTATAAATAAAATGCAACTCCCATCAACATTCCAAAGGAAAGTTTTTGGAGAACTAACAAAATAATTCTAAAGTTCATATGGATATCCAAGAAACATTTGAAGGGAAAACTTGTACACTATATTTTAATGAAAAATTCTGAAGTTACAGTAATTAAAAAGGTATGAAAATAGATCAAGAACAAACAGATCAATAAGACAGAAGACAAAAGTCCCCAAATAGATAAAATATGTAAGGATTTAGTTTTAAGAAGGTTCAAATCAGTGAGGAAAGAAACAATACAAATGGAGGATAACTTTGTTAATTATAAATATGTAACTTATAACCAAAATTAATTCATCTAGAATTTCAAATTTAATTGTAAAAATAAAATTTAAGGGGTGCCTGGGTGGCTCAATCGGTTCAGCATCTGACTCTTGGTTTCAGCTCAGGTCATGATCTCAGGGTCCTGGGATAGAGTCCAGTGCATCAGGCTCCACGCTCAGTGGGGAGTCTGCTTACCTCCCTCCCTCTGCCCTTCCCCCTTCCCCCCCAGCTCCTGCATACACTTTCTCTTTCTCCCTCTGCTTCTCCCTGCTTCTCTCTCACATTAAAAACAAACAAACAAACAAAAAAACCTTAAGAAGAGTAGCTAGCGATATATTTGGGGAATAGGGAAGGACATTCTTTGCACAAACTCCAAAGAAATCATAAAATTAAAATAATGATATTTTTCAAGAAGTTAATGCAACTAAACCTATCAAAAATCAGAAAGAGAATTCAAGGGGAAACAGCAAAGAAAACTTTGTAGCACATGGCAAAGACAGTCAACCTTATTAATTAAAATGACTTAAGGATCAATTCTAAAATGAACAAAATAGAAAAAATGGGCAAAACACACAAGTAGACAATTTTAAGAAATACAAATGAGCAGAAATCATGAAAACAGGTCAAAGCGCACAAACACACACACACACACACACACACACACACAGTAACTATGGGCGATAATAGATGTGTTAATTATTTCAACTGTGGTACTCATTTCACAATGTATTCATATAACAAAACATCACACTGTACACCTTAGATACAATATATCCAATTTTCATTTGTCAAAAATAAACATTTTTAAAGAGCTCACAAGTCATTAAAAAATAAAAATTAACACCTCTTGCTTATTACATTTTGAAAGGCTTTCTAAATTAAACATAATAATTACATAAGTATAACACCTGACATATGTTTTAAAATGTAGGAAATGGGCACTCGCATTTAGTACTAGTGGGAATCCAAATTCACACATTATAGACTGAATTAGCCTTATAGTTTTTGGGTTTTTTTTTTTAAGTTCCTATCCTTTAATTCGGTGATTCCTCTTATAGAATGTTTCTTGGTTCCAAATCCACCCTTCAAAACTCTGTTCTGCGATGCTGAGATCGGGCCTCTGCAAACTACAGCTTTCTCTTGCCAGTGCGTTCCCTTATAGGCTCTGCCAAAAGGAGCCACGATGGGGAGGCCAGAGGTCAGAAGCGACAGAAGAGACTCCTCCCCCTGTTTGATTGCTGCTCCGGTCAGCCTCTTCCCAGCAACAGCCTTGACCCTACAAACACACTAGCACCAGGTGACCAGTGCCCCTTCTCCAAGCCTCTAGTGTCTAACAGCAGCAACCTCTTCCTGGGAGACTATATTTTAAATGTTAACAACAGTTGCCTCCTGGTAATTTTTTTTCTTGTGTTTTCTCTCCTTATTTTTCTTTCTTCGTATAATTAGGAAAGTTACTACTTTAAAAACATACACACATTCATACTATATAGTGGTTAAAAGCACGCTCTCTAAAGCTAGACAGAGTTCAAAATCCAGCTTTGTTACTTACTGGCTGGATGACCTTGGGTAAATTTCAAGTGCCCTGGTTAGTATCCAATACATACAAGATGCTCAGAAAGAATTCCACTGAATGGATACACATATTTGTTTCCCTTGATAAAATTAGAAACCTATTGCTTACAATATCCTTTTTTTTTCACTTAATAAAAAGATAAACAAAAACTGTATTTAAAAATTTTTAAAAATAAAAATCATACTTCCCTATGAAGATCTATAAGTGATTTTTAACTTTCACTTTAAAATAATTTCAAGCTTATAGAAAAGTTGCAAGAATAATGAAAAGGACTCTCATATACCCTTCATGCAGATTCATGTATTGACATTTTGCCACAACTTCTCTATCATTATCTATTTATCTAATTTTTTTCTGAATCTTTTGAGAGAAGCTATAGACACTATGCCCCTTTACCTCAATTACTATTGTGGGTATTTACTAAGGACAAGACCATTCTCCCATATAACCACAGTATCATTATCAAAATCAGGAAATTTAGCATTGATACTACCATCTAATATTCAGCCCATATTACATTTTTGCCAATTGTCTTAATCGTGTCCTATATAGCAATTTTCCCACTGACCCAGGATCAAACCCAGAATCACACACGTTGTATTTAGCTGTTGTTAAATATGGTATGGCTACATAATATTCCGTCTTCTATTTAACCAATACTCTCGGATAGGACATTTGATTTGTGTCCACCTTTTATTATAAGTCATGCTGGAATAAACATACTTGAATAGAAGTCTTTGTCAGTACATCTTATTATTTTTTTAAGATGACTTAGACTCTTTAGAATGATCATTCAGGATCCAACAGGAAAACAGAAATCACAACAGTTATTTTAACAGAGAGAATTTAATATAGGGAGCTGGTAAAACAGGTTTGGAAGTCTGTAAAGGCTGAAACGGAGCACGGAGGTAAGAAGAAATAGTAAATGCATGAAACAACTACCTCGGTAGCATTGGAGGAACAAAGGAAATATGTTGGATTGCTGGACACCAGGCACTTAGAGGCCCCTAGCTGACTTGAGATGGTTTGTTCAGAGGAGAGAAGAGGAATGTTCGTTAAAAAGACATTCTGAAAAGGAAGAGGAAATGCCTGGCATTCCTTCTCCATCTCCCTTCAACTTAGAACAAACAAGTTAACTTGTATGTGTTTTAGTGAAATAATCCAAGCACGCGAAAAGTAAAAGAATTTTGCCACAATAAGCATTGAAACCCAGCAAAATTCTGTAATGATTTGGAAAGCAATTTGAAATGTATTTGTAATATAAAAACTGGGCTTTGTAGTGGCCATAATTATCTCATGCAAAGAGAAAACTCTATAGGAATTAGTTTTAAAAAAAGTCAAGTTATACCAAAACATTCTTCAACTGTAAAAATCCATTTGAAATGTACATGATAGGAATGCCTACTTCAGAAAGTAAAAGAAAGGAAACGGAAAGACACAGGAGGAACTAGACAAGGACCAGCACTGCCCTTAATAGCCACGTCACTGATTATAGGGGTGTTAATCTCTCTGAATCCCTAAGATATTTTACAAATCCTGATTTCATAAAGTACAAAGAAATGACTGAAAATTCATTATTAGCAGGTTGTTGACTACTTCCACCAAATAATTAACTGTCACGTAGCTAAAGAGATGAGCAAAGCCAACTAGCTTTACCGTGTATCAGCACCAAATAACTCAAAGCCAGACAGGTAGAGACAGACAGAACAGCTGAAAGCTGAGTTCCCGGATTTCCACGAAACTCTGAGAGACCCACATGTGGTGTTTAGCTCCACAGTGAACCACTCTCTGGGTCAGCAGCAGGAAGCTCATTCCCGGCTGACAGTCCAAGAGATAGGCACTTTTCAGAGTGCTACTGGAGTAATTTCCTGTGTGAAAAGCTCACTGCTGTTCTTGCATTCCTCAGGGTGCATTTCTTCTCATCTCAGAGGATGTTGCTCTTCCACAGGAAGAGGAAGGAACCAGTTGTTACTGGATGTGTGGGCGGAGAGAGCTGTGCGCATTTTCAGCATGCCTCAGGCTCAGCTGTGGGAACCCGGGGTGCAGCTGGCTGAGATTCCCAGGCCCGGGACCCTGGGTAGTACTGCAGCAGTTAGGGGTCACGGCTTATAAAGACAGTACCTCAGGAAGCTGGAAGGCAGAAATAATACCTGGAACTCCAACACCTCCAGTTCCCAGAAATGTGCTAATTTTCTAAAGGAAATTCTAAAAAAGTACTCTGTTGGGCTCCCAAATAGTGTATTTTATAAAATTTTTTTGTAGAGAGTCTCCTTTTTTTCTTTTGTACATTTCATAAAGAAGAGTTTAAGTCCTAAATCATTTTTGTTGAAATGTCATTTGTATAACATTTTTTGGTAAAAGGAAACACTCACTTACGTAAGCTTTCTTTCCCAGTAACCTTGAAACTGAGAATGAAACTCAAATTAGTACATTTTTCAGTATAGCTAAGTCAAACACTTGGAACTTATGATCATTATGATTTTTTTAAAAGTACATTTTGTTTGAAGGAAAAAAGAAAGCCTCTGACCCACACTATTAATCTCTTTTTCTAGTTGTACTATCTTAGTAAATTTTACAGATTACCAGATCTGTGTCTTCTAAAAAAAAAAAGGAAGACAGACAGACAGAAAGAGAGAGAGAAAGAAAGAAAGGAAGGAAGGAAGGAAGAAGAAAGAAAGAAAAGAAA
>NW_027397076.1:18394152-18709011 GCF_003265705.2 Callorhinus ursinus | reverse complement strand
AGAAAGAAAGAAAGAAAGAAAGAAAGAAAGAAAGAAAGAAAGAAAAAGAAAGAAAGAAAGAAAGAGAAAGAAAGAAAGAGAAAGAAAAAGAAAGTCATGTTCCTTTAACAGACTAAAAAGTTTTAGTTGGATTTTTTTTTTCTTTTTACAATCCAAAAACACATTTTTTAAAAGGTCAGCTACCACATTCACAATTGTTGGTAGTTTTTATAATATATGGGTCACGATATACTTCAAAAGCAACGATACAACTAATTTGGAAATAGTCTCTTTCCATCTCTAATATTTTCTCTCCTATCTCTAAAATAACTTGTATCCAAAGAAAATGTGTTTTCTTCTAAATGGTAAAAGATCTGTGAAAGCATTTTTCTCCATTAGTTCTGTTGATTATCATGTATATCTTCTTTTTAAAATGTCTCTGACAATTTAATTACTTCATTTCTTATAATTTCAAAGGACAATTTTTTTTTTCTGAGTGTAAGACAGGTTTCTTTTATTAATTTTTCCTAAACTTGTCTGTTTATTTAATGTTTCTCTTAGTGTAAGAACGTGACCTGGAGCTTTAACAAACCAATTTGGATAATGCAACCTGGATAAATTCTTGCAGTCAAAGGACAATGTTTTAAAATTATTTCTCAACCCAGATGAGAATTCCTCTTTTATTCCTACTAAGCATCTCAGAGTTACTTTTAACTTTTTGAGTTCTGGATAAAAAAAATTACTGTATCCTATTGACATGCTCATTATTGTTTGAAATGAAGACTAAAAGTCTTTTAATAAAAGTTGGACAAATTGTGGAAGGTACCAGCCAGTGAGTCCGGATACAGATTCTACAAACATCTATGTTCATTTCCTTTCAAACGCTTAGAGCAAGGGTCAGGAGAAAGATACCGCAGGGCCATTGAACCAATGTCTAAAGATACCGTTAAATTGTCTTTTTCCTAAAGCTTAGTAAGCGGCAACAAAGTTACAAACATATCTAGTTTCAGAAATCATATGGACTAAACTTACAAATTAAATGCCACCTTACAAAATACTGCAAAGTTTAAAAACTTAAAAAAGAATCTCCCCTACCTCCAAATTTGGAGGTGGTTTATATATGTAAATCCAGCGATGTTAGCTTACAGGAAAGTAGTGAAAGCAGGAGGATTGTGCAACCTGATTTTTACTTATTTTCCTGGATAAGTAAATGGGGAATCTGAGGACAATAAATTGCATATTACCATTTTACACTTTTAAAGTTATAAATCTTAGTTTTGAGACAGTTAGGTTTGCATACACCATGTTCTTTTGAGTAAGTCTTTCCAAATCTTTGCTTACATAAGCAGTTAGGAACTGGAATAACTCTGAACTAGTTATGCAATGTTGTTTAGTAACCAGGACAAACTGTTGCCACAACACCCATGGAAATATTTTCTCTGTATCTGCAAGTTTCCTCTTTGTATGTCCGTATATTTTATCAATGCATTAATATTTTTCAGAGAGTGTATACCATATGACCATCTCCATGAAAGCACGTAACACTTTTCTTCCTAAAAATACACTGAGACAAAAAAGTGCGCTTTGCTGAAAAACACCAATCTCAATGACATCTAGGAGGGAGGAGTGTGTTTTACTACTGTGCTTCCCTAAGTCACAGCAACAGCAGAGTATCTCTTGCACTAATTCAGCTGATCTGATCGCTTTCCTGAGCCTAAAAAGGATGTGGTAAAACCACAGCTCTTTTTCTCTCAGCAATCCCTCTGGCAAAGTGATGCAGAGCCAGGAGATAATCTCAGCTATCCTGAGGTTACTCAAGGCTACACCTTACTGTCCCTGGGGAAAGGAGACAGGGAATCCCACAGCTGACAACCGACCTGTCAGGAAATCCTCTTGGCTCTGCCTTCAAAACATATCCAGAATCGAATCACTTACACCACCTCCTCTGCTACCACTGTGGGTCAAGGGACTCTGGCCTCCCATCTGACTATTCATTAGCTTCCTAATTAGCCAGTCTGCTTGCTTCTCTCCACCACCACCCCGGGGCCGATTCTCAACACAGTCATAGCCACAGTGAACCTATTAAAACCTAAGTCAAACAAGTTCCACCTCAGAAGGAAACCCTCTGGTGGCCCCTGTCTCACTCTCAATCTGCCCTTCTGGCACTGCTCCCACTTGCCTGGAGCGCCTGCCCAGATACCCACACGGCTTGTTCACTTCATTCCTCACGGGCCCTCTCTCGCATGACTTGTCCTGGCCATACTACCTAAAGCACACCCTTGCTCCTGTCTGCCTTCAGCGCTTTCTACGCCTTTGTGTTTTGGCAGGGGTCTACATACGCTATGCTCTACCATACTACACAGTCTACCTTTTAATCTGTGAATTGCCTGTCTTCCCCACTACAAAATAGAAAGCAGGCTTCTCCTGGGCAGGTATTTTTGTTTCGTTCACTTTTTCTAAAGTCAAGAACAGTGAAGGACACAGAATAGTTACTCAACAGGTATGGATTAAGAGACATATATGTTGTGAGTCGGCATGTTCCTGGCATTCTACCACATCTGGTACCCACTGAGTCAAGCAACTTAAAGATCCCAAACTAGACCGATGCACTTTTATTATTGGGGTATATATTTTCAATTATTTCTGAGACATCTACTTACATCTTGCTTTCCTCAACTGGAATGTCCCAATCAAAATCCTATCCAACTGGTCAGGTCAAGAACCGCTCAAGAGTTTCCTTCTAGAGAAATTCTCTAGTTTCCTCCAGCCCATTAATCATCTTTCCTGAATACTTCCATCAATAAGCTTTCATGACAATTACATACACTTGGCATCTAGTATGCTGAAATTGCCACTTCTTTTTTTTTTTTAAGATTTTATTTATTTATTTATTTGAGAGAGAGAATGAGAGAGAGAGAGCATGAGATGGGGGAGGGTCAGAGGGAGAAGCAGACTCCCCACCGAGCAGGGAGCCCGACGTGGGACTCGATCTCGGGACTCCAGGATCATGACCTGAGCCTAAGGCAGTCGCCTAACCAACTGAGCCACCCAGGCGTCTTTTATTTCTATTGGGCTAGGTTGTAAGTTTCTTGAAGTCAGCTCACTGAGCATCTCATGTAATGTCTTCGTGTACTATAATTTTAAATATTTTGACTGATGGAGCAACAAAAGACTGTAAACCCTTGATTTTTTTTCTATCATATAATTGCAAATTCTCATTTATCATAAAGAATTAATTTGACCTGAAATACTGTCCCCAGTTCTAAAGAAAGGTACGCACATTAAGTTCATATTCTACACAGTTGCCAGAATGAAGATGAGAACACTGTTTTGGTTCTCAGTGAAGAGTCCAGTGTTTTGATAATCAGTCAGAGGAACACTAGCAAGATTATCAATTTCATTTTGTTCATTTGTAGGACAAGTAACAGTAAAATTAATACATCAAAACTTAGGAATATAGTTGACCTAGAATAAAATATTTTAATAATCCTAGAGTATTTTAAATAAATTTTGTTTACAGTCAGTATTGTTTTTAAAAAAGACTTTATGTTAGGATACAGAAGAGAAATTCCTATCTTGCTACCTTACAGGAGAGAGGTGAGAATAGGGGAGGGTCTAGAACATGCCATATAGCCACATCCCCCGTCGGTGCTAATGCTAAATGATGCTGTACAACTGTGATGATAAAATCTTGGTCTAGTTCTAACTGAATAAATGAAAATATTAAAAAGACTCAATGGAATCTTGGAAAACCCTCAGAAAATCAGTACCTAATAAGTAACAATGTAATCAGAATAAAGATTTAGGAATTTGAGATCAACATTTTAAAATTATATCTATTTGACAGCCAGTATATCCCTTTACAAACTGCCCCCTCATTCTGTTTTTATTGGTTTGTTTTTAACAGCAAAGCTTTAAAAATGCAGATTGGTGGAGCACCTGGGTGGCTCAGTCAGTTAAGTGTCTGCCTTCCGCTCAGGTCATGATCCCAGGGTCCTGGGATTGAGCCCCACATCTGGCTCCCTGCTCAGTGAGCAGTCTGCTTCTCCCTCTCCCTCTGCCCCGCCCCCTGTGCTCCTGCTCTTTTACTTTCTCTCTCTCAAATAAATCTCAAAAAAAATTGGTAACAGCTTATTTTGATCCCGAAATATTGTATCAGATGTCCTGCTGCCATTAGAGGCACAAGCACAAGCCACAAAGATACCAACTGTTACACTGTACGCCATGACTGTAGTAAGAAAGCGTCAGAGCCTAGATATCAGTACTCTCAGATCTAGAAATCATTCTGAATGTAATACTAAAGCAAGTCAAAGCAGAAATAGAAGCCAACTGTTTCTTATAACAAACCTGGCTTTTATCCTACTAGGAAATTTGACAAATTCAGGCTTAAAGAGTAATCTTTTTTATGTCCCATTCTTGATAGAATGAATTCTAAGGAAAATTTCTTCCAGTCTTCTATGAAAACTGAACAAATAAATCCCCCAGATAAGGAGTAATCACCACAACAAAAACCAAAGCCACCTTTAAATACTGTTTTTTGGCTTCTAGTATTTCTCTGGGTTTTAGAATTATAATCACATGCAAAGTTCACATCACAAATACTCAATGCAGTTATGCTTCATGCCAGAGCAGAAACGAAATCTCCTTTACAATTATGCCTGATTTGATGTGCAGAAGCAAGAGAAAAGCAGCCAGTGTGCAGGGACTACAGATTAAGAATTACTTACCAGTAGATTAATGAGAAGATGGACATTTAAAGTGATTTCACTTTAGTTTTCTACCCAATTATCTATCAGTGAGCTAAAAGGAAGATACATAGATATTGAAAATTTAAAGGGAAAAGTTTTAGAGATATTATTTATAAAAAAGATGCCTTATGAGCATATATTTATGTCTTCAGAGAATGTCCTAGTAAAATAAATAAAATCAGGGGTGTCTTTATACCTTGCCTGGAGGCAACCAGCTATCTTCCAGATTATAAAAGAATCTACCTGGGGCGCCTGCATGGCTCAGTTGGTTAAGCGACTGCCTTCGGCTCAGGTCATGATCCTGGAGTCCTGGGATCGAGTCCCACACTGGGCTCCCTGCTCGGCGGGGAGTCTGCTTCTCCCTCTGACCCTCCTCCCTCTCATGCTCTCTATCTCTCATTCTCTCTCTCAAATAAATAAATAAAATCTTAAAAAAAAAAAAAAGAATCTACCCGGACAGGACTTCATTAGCCTAATCCTAAACTGATTTATAGCAAGTAGGTTTTTGTTTTCCTGTGTTTTCTTCTCTGTTTTATTTTTATGAAGCATCAAGCACACAACTCTAAGTAACAGTAGAGAGTCTTCTTTGTAATCCTTCTCTGTTGGGTTGAACCATGGGAAATCACTGACATTAGACCATTTTTGCCTATAAAATGGCAATTTCATATAATCCAACCCAATATTATCCTTATGTGGACAGTATCTGTACTCTTCAGTCTTATTAAAGGTTTTATGGGCATAGCTGCAAACTTGTCATGTGTTTATCATACAGGATTGTCCTCTCAAAGTCCCATATACATTGTAGTCCCTGAGTCAGGGTCCTATAACATGGACTGGCTGACTTGGGCACCTTTGGATCACCATCCAGGGATAGATAAGCCTGCTAGCACTTGCTACGTGGTAAATATGCCACTTGCATAGCATACTGTAAAATAAACATCTGGGTTCTTCAGTTCATGAGGCTTCGCAAAACTTCAAAGGTACCAGCAGGGAGAGTGAGTCTCAAAATGTAGACCAAAGACTTTTGATGATCTGTGATAACTTCTAAGCCAGGAATACCCAAATTCCGTAGACTAATAGCCTCATAAGAAGGCATCATATCTCAAAAATCACCTCTCTTTTGCTCCTCTTACTACAGGGGCAAAAAGCCATCTTATCTGAATTTATGCTTGTTGAGTAAGTCATTGAACATAAATGTATTAAGTACCTATTATAAGCCACCAATCAATGTGGCAAGAATTAGATGTCCAGTTAATTTTTAATGTCATAAGTAAGCTATTAATGCAGAAGTGCTAAGAAGGATATTTTATAAACATGAATACTATAAGAGACAGGACCACAGACCTGCTTGAGGTTCTGTGACAACTCTGCATGACAATCAGCCTGTTGGTTACCGCCCCTCCCCCACCCCAACCCGGGGTGACTTCTTGTCGCTGGAACTTCTCATGAGTGATCTGTGAGTCTTCTCTGCCTGGGATTAACAGTGAAAGAACGCTTAATAAGTACAGTGCTTTCTGGTACAGGATAGATTCAACATGGACTAGTCCCTCTACAGAATTCCTCTACCAAAAATACCATTCTTGAGATCTGCTGGAAAGGGTGTAATGTCATAATGTCAAGTGTTTTTATTTGTTTTCTTTCTTGGCCACACAATAATTTCTCCAAAATATTTAACTACACTGACACCATCACAGTAGTGTGACCAAAGACCATGCATGCCATTCTTCCTATTCATTCTTATGACTAGTTTTGCCCTGAGTAGCAGGAATCGATGAGAGCAATGAGCTGCCTTGCAAAGGCTAACAGACTCAGATTGAAAGGCTGAAACTCTCAATCTCTGACTTTACACTGAGTAAATAAATTATATGTATATAGTTTTTATAACCAAAATTGCAAATACTAGAAATACTTAATCTCTGGATAATCCATCAAGAGGGATGAACGAAGAGAAATGACTGCTTTTTTACAGCTTCTCAGAAGAAAACTAGAAGTGAGTTTAGCATCTCTGAAAGGCAATTAACAGAGAAGAAAATCTGTTCTGTGACAACAAAGTGAAATGTCACCTGGATGGCACCTTAATAGGGAATGAGACAGTGAGGATGGGTTAGACTGAGTTTAAGGTCATCAAAGTAAAGGCTTTTCTGAAAATTGGTGCTGCTCCCCCTTGTGGCTATTTAGACACATTGTAAATATGACTTTTCATACAAATTTTTTTTTAATGCTAAAATATTAGGCTATTTAGCCCACTTTTTATCTCCTCTCCCACACGCTTTTTAAGGAAAATGGATTTTGCCAAATAATCAAATGCCATTTAAATGTCAAAGAAAACTTACTGTGGTAGAATCAAAAGAAAGGACGTCCACAACAGGGGGAGAAGAAGTCTGCAAATCAATTACCTCAAGCTTTGGATTAATCTGTGTATATATATAAGAAAAATGAACATTAGTTTTTTTCCTACCATAAAAAACAGGGATGCTATTTGTAACAACCTAGAGGGTATTTCCTAATACATTCTAAAATTAAAATATATTGCTATATTTATAAACATGGATGCAAACATTTTAAACATAATATTAGCCTATCAAATCTATCAATGTATAAGAAAAGATCATTATGACCAAGCTGAATTCATCCCAGGAATAAAAAGTTGATTTTACATTAGAAAATCAACATAATTCACCTTTATAAAGGGATTTTTAAAATAAAATAAAATGACCCACCTCAAAAGATGCAGAAAAAAGTCCTAGCCAGTTCATTAAAACAAGAAAAGGAAATAAAAGGTGTAAGATGTAAGAATTGGAACAGAAGAAATAAAACTTGTCACTCATATGTAATTATCTATGGAGAAATTCCAAGAGAATCTACTGCTAAATCATTAGAACTAGTAAGAGAATTCATGAGATCCAAAATCCATACACAAAATCAAATGTATGTCTGTACTTCAGTACACAGAAAATGTAAATTTTAAAAAGACATCATTTATAGGGTGCCTTGCTGGCTCAGTCAGTAGAGTATGCGACTCTTGATCTTGGGGTGGTGAGTTCAAGCCCCACGTTGGGCGTAGAGCTTACATTGAAAACAATAATAAAACATTTTTTAAAAAAGAATAAAAAGACATCATTTAAAATACCATTAAAAATTTAAATACATCACAATAAAAATACAAAGATGTATAAGATCTCTTGGGAAAAATAATAAAACTAATGTAAAAGATATTTAAAAAGACTTAACTAAATAGAATGCTATATCATAAAGAGCTCAGAAACAGCACCCTACATACATGGAAAATAAATACAAAAGAAAATAGCGCCACAAATCAATACAGGAAGGATGATTATAGTTAAGAAAACTGGCTCACTATATGACATACAAAAGTGGACAGTAGATAGGTTATAAAACCTAAATGTTATGTTAAAACTAGGAAGTTACAGGGGCGCCTGGGTGGCTCAGTCAGTTCAGCATCTGCCTTCGGCTCAGGTCATGATCCCAGGATCCTGCGATCGAGCCCCACATTGGGCTCCTTGCTCTGTGGGGAGCCCGCTTCTCCCTCTCCTCCCTGCTTGTACTCTCTCACTGTTTCTCCTTCTCTCTCTCTCAAATAAAAAAATAAAATCTTAAAAAAACTAGGAAGTTATAAACTATAAGGTAAATGTAAAGAATATCTTTGTCACATGGGGTCAAGAAGGACATCTTAACAAGAGCCACAAAAGCAAACCCTAAGGCAAAAAATAACAACAACACTGAATTTTTAAAAACCTGATGCATCTGATGACATCAAAATTAAGAATCTCTTAGCATCTCTAAAGGCAATTAACAATGGACACCACAAAGTTAACAATCAGATCATGGAAAAGGAGATAGATTATGTCTAAAACTGGAAAAGTAGGTTTTTCTTACACATCTACAAATCAATGGGAAAGACACTGATCCCAAGAAAAAAATTATGGAAGAGAAAACCTAACAGTTCATCAGCATATGGAGAGATTTACAGAAACATTAGTAATTAGAGCAGATTAAAGCAAAATGCCACTTGACACCTATTAGGTTCTGAAAATGAAAAAACTCAATGATGCCAGCCTTGTTTATAGCAGTACTGTTTATAATGGTGAAAAACAAAAGCCACAACCCCAAAACCCCTAATGTATATCAACAGTAAAAAAGACACATAAGACAAGTAAGTCGTGGTAATTACTACTGTGGTACATTCACTGGAATCCTACACAGCAGTGAAAATATATGAAATACAACTACGTACAAGATATGATTGTACAAATTTAGAATCTAAATGTATGACTCTCAGGATTTTAAAAATTTTTTTAAGGATTTATTTATTTGAAAGAGAGAGAGAGAACACACATAAGCAGGGGGGAGGGCCAGAGGGAGAGAGAGAATCTCAAGTGGACTCCCTGCTTAGTGCAGAGCCTGATGTGGGGCTCAATCCCAGGGCCCTGAGATCATGACCTGAGCAAAAGGCAGATGCTTAACCGACTAAGCCACCCAGGCGCCCCACAGGATTTTAAGTGAAAAAGCAGTTTATAAAGAAATACACACAGTATGATTTCATTTGTATAAAGCTTAAAACCACCTAAAACTAAATAACATCTAATTATAGATTAAAATATATTACAGTAAATGAAAAAAGGAAAGCAAGGGAATAATTAGATTGGCGATTACTTCTGAAGGAGGTTACTTCAGAATTCAAGGAGACCAAAGGAAAAAAAAAAACAACAACCCACCTCAACATCAAATACTTACTAAAGATTGTGAATACAAATTAGTTAACAAAGGGCAACAAAGATAGGAGAACTTTGTATCAAATGAATTAAGGTAGGAGCAATGAGTATACAAGAACCTCAGAAAAGAAACTGTTGACTGGGCACTTAGGGAGAAAATCTTTTCCACAGAGGAAACATAGGAAGGGCTTAAGATGGATCCTTGAAAAAAAGGTTTAGAAAACAAAACCAGACAGAGATGAAGTAAAGAGCGTTCCTGAGCACAGAGGCAGAATGCTGACATGATACTTTTGCACAGGGCAGTAAAAAGACAGGTGGGCAAGGGGCAAATCGGGAAGGGTGAAGGAATTTGGGAAGGCACGGAAAAGTTGGAGCCTGCAATGTGCTTTAGCAAGGTGAATCTGACAGAGGCCTGTGGAGTACCCAGAAAAACAGCGGGTAACAGTGAGAACACTGCAACAGTCCAGGACCGTGGTAAGGCTGAGCCCGTGGGAAGAGGAGCCGAATGATTTCAAGAACACTTATCATGTTTGATGGGTATGGCTAGAGTTCTGGAAACGTTAAGAGGCTTTTATAATTATCCAGCCCCTTGTGTTCGAGGTGCGTGCCCAGGAATGCCCACGCCCCAGAAAAGGGGTTAGTGCCATACAGGATGAGGGTAAGGGCCTACCCGCGCAGCCTGCCAGCACCTCTGTTTCTTTCTGGCTCCAGAGAGCAGAAAACACAGCCTCCTACTATCAGCTCTGAGTCCACGTGGGAGGCCAAGATAAGAAACCTGAGCATGAATCACTCTCCTTCCAATCTTAGCCTAGCCAGCCAAAGAGATGGCTTGCAGACATTTTATTCTCTTTTATCTACTGCCACCTAGTGTAGATATGAAATCATTTACCTATGAAAAATACAACCGGGTTTTACCATCTGAAATTTGAACTGCTCAAAAAATCTAAATCCCATGGAAACAGTATCTCTCACAGAGAAATCCGTAAACTTCTCAAAGTTGGAAAACTCTTGATATAACTAACAAGTTGCTGCCACATACATTAAATGGAGCAGGGCATTCTTACTAAGGAAAACTTTACAGTCTTCTCCAAAAGAAAATATGTGGAGGGGGTGATGCTTCCAGTGAGGCTCTTTGCTAGCTTCCCTCCAGGAATATTAACAGTCCCTCCTCGCCCTCTGTCCTTATTAAAGGGAAGAACCGTGTCATAATTACACTCACCTTGAAATGGAGCAGGCCGTCTTGAGGGGCTGAGTTCTCTCTATGACTGAACCAGGACATATCATTGAGGGGTTTGTGCAGAAGAGAAACCTCGTGTGCACCACCCCATTCTGAGGCCCTGTGTACCCACCACACGGAGGAGTCCAATGAGCACAAGGACTGCTACTAACAAATTCGGAAGGGCAAGGAATCCGCCTATCTTGTCCTTTGCTGCATACTCTGAAGCTAGTACGATGCCCAGCACATAGAGACTTACTATCTGTTAACAGACTACCACTTAATTTTGATTATTTTGAAGCATTACATCGAAATGGTTAAAAGCACAAAATGGAACCAGAGAGCCTGGGCTGAAATTCTAGCACTGCCACTTACTAACTTTAAGTTTTAACTTACATGTGCCTCAATTTCTCAAGGAATAAAAATAGTACTTCATAGAGCTTTAAAGGAAGATTTAATGACGAATTATGTAAGCCAATTAGAATAACTTTGTATGCATTTAATATTATTATTACTAATATTATTATTATGTAATCTCTGGAGAACATTTATTGAGGCCCAAACATATAAACATATGCCATGGCTAGAAATAAAATACAAGATTTGTAGGGAAGTGGTCATTTTTTTTCCAAAATTATGTTTCCAACCTTAAGAAAAGATTGAGATAAAAACCCAATCTCAGACTTGAAGACTTAAATTGATCATTTTTCAACAATGAATCATGGCCAGACTGTCACAAATTATTATTATATAGATATTTGGTTAAGTTAAAGGGATTTTTTCCTTCCTGTTAAATATCACACAGAATTTCCTGTGCAATATTAAGAACTTATAGATTAAGTTCATCACAAATGGCTATTATAAAATTAAAAGCCACCAGAAAAATTATTTAATAAATTCTTTTTAACTAACCATAATCCCTTCCTACAATATTCTGCAATTTTCCTAGAATAACTGTTTTGGTGCTTGTCACCCTTAGGATGGCTTTATTGTCTTCCCATTAAAATATGCAAAAGAGGAAGGTACTACACACACATTAAGTTCCCCTTCGAGAAGGAAAGTTTGTTTTGTCTGGAGGCAGAACTGTGCAGTTCAGCTCAAGCCAGTCTGAAGAAGATAAAGACAGCATGAATTAACGATGTGCCATCGCACAATGTGGTCTGGGTTAAGATACCTTGTTTTGGGGGTGCCTGGGTGGTTCAGATGGTTAAGTGTCTGCCTTCAGCTCAGGTCATGATCCCAGGGTCCTGGAACCGAGCCCCGTGTCAGGCTTCCAGCTCAGTGGGGAGTCGGCTTCTCCCTCTGCCTCTCCCCCTGCTTGTGCTTTCTCTCTCTCAAATAAATAAATAAAATCTTAAAAAAAAAAAAAAGATACCTTGTTTTAAAATTGGGCTTCTTTCCCACTAAAAAAAGAAAGAAGCTGTTCTCACGTTTTTAATGAAGACGGAGTGCCTCGGGGGCACCTAGCCGGCTTAGTCAGTAGGTGTGCGACTCTTGATCTCAGGGGTGTAGGTTCGAGTCCCACGTTGGACGTAGAGATTACTTAAAATTTAAAAATACATATTAAAAAAAAAAAAAAAAAGATGGCGTGTGTAGACCAGAAGTGCTACAACAAAGTATCTGCAGTTTGATCAGTGGAAAGGACACAGGAGGGATCTGTCTCACGCCACTGGAGCTGGGACTGTATGTTGTGTGCCTTCTTTCATGTGGCCTTCTTTCATTTATTCTAAAAGCAAGCTGCTATCGCCCTCTCTATCCATGTGAGAATTAGTAATTTACTTATTTCCTCAGCTGGAACCCAAGGTCTAAGACTCTACCTTCAAACAAGCAAAGCACCTAAAGCTGGCAAATGGGTGGCTTTCACAAAAGGTCAAACGATTTCACCCAGAAGACTGAGGTTATGCCACTCAAATGAGCCTCACAGAAAATACACAAAAATATAAACCAAAGGAATACTATGTTGCTTCAAACTCAGAAATGGAATACTCATGGTTACTATAAAAAGAGCAACTTAGGGAAATTAACTAGGTCATTTGGGAGCCATTTTTTTCTACATCTTTTAATAATATTTTTTATACTGTTAATCATGAATTCTGATCTCAAAAAAGTTTTTTTCTAATTTTCAAATATTTCCCAAGTAGCATATATGTATAAACTGACCTTGCCTAAACCTTTGGAAAAAAAAAAAATCAACCCACCAAATTTCGTAGTTCAAAGTAAAATGTACTGATCATAAACGGACATAGTAGTGATTCACCCTCTTCCATTCTAGTTGATATTTTCAAGCTAACAGTCTCTTGGTTCTACGAGAGGTCCTTGGACATTAACTTGAAGCCTTTAAAAAAATCTGATACTTAACATTTATTTGTAATATTAAAGCTGTCCTCTGTCCAGAAAACTTAACACCCTTGGTTTTACTATAAGAGTTTTCTAGAAAAAAAAAAAAAAGCAAACAGTTGATTGTTCATATGCAGCATCCTGTCACTTCTCTGGCATTTTATATTACGTGATCTGAAGATGTTTTACAAATATACGTCATACTGTGTACTTAATTGAAGCAACCGTGAGTGCTTTACAGATAATTTAAACTGGGTACACAGAGGCTGCCATTCTTAAGGCCACAAACAAAATTCAGTCACGATGCTCAACATTCTGTATAGGATAACAGAACTCTAATTCCAGGATGAAAGTTTGGTTTTTAATAGATTTTTCAAGTGTACATGTGAAAATTATGGTTGAGAGTGACTTTGGATGGCCTGGGTCATCTCGACCCAGCCAAGCAAAGCAACCCAGCTGCTTTTACTGCTTTCTGGCTGTTCTGTCAGAGCCGAGCTTCTTGGACAACTTGTTGACATTTTCAAGAAAGTCCAGCACTCTTAAGTGGGCTGGGGCTGACAGCAAATCACAGAGAAAATGGCTTGGGTGTCTAACGCGGGGGTAGTGTGGTGTCATGGAAATATCACTGAATTAGGAGCCAGGAGACCTGGGCTCAGCCTGCAGCTCTACCCCCCCCCCACTCTGGAAAGGTGGCTGAGTGGGTGACAGGGCAGCAGCAACACTGAGGGTCGAGGCCAGCCAAGCCCCAGAAATGCTAGAATAAAAAACACCATGAGTCAATAAAACCAGCTGGGGTAAAACAAGAAAACAGAACTTAAATTAAAATATATTTCACATATACATTATGTGAACACATGTGATCACAGGGAATCCACAAATGCATCTATCATTGTAGAAACTGAAACAAAAATGTGATGAACCACAAACTATGTTACATTATTTCTTTCAAAGAAATAAAGCTACAATAATCATTAATAATCATGATGATACAACAACAGCACAAAGAAGTAGTAAAGCACATGGTACATACGTTGTTTAGAAGAACGGGAAAGACGGTCAGAAGATGGGCAGAACAAAAATTATAACAAAGAACTGAAAATAAACACTACCAAGAAAAAATGAGGACAGAAATCCCCAAACGAGGCTAAACAAAATCTAGAAAATAATCCAAAAAACTTAAAAAAGTTTTAAAATCTTAAATGTGCACGCACGCACGCACACACACACACACACATGTACGCACACATGCACACTGTGACTACCAGAAACCAAAATCAAAGAACAGATTGCGGTGGAGACACAGGGACCGTGGAAGGGAATGTGGATCCACCACATAAAGAGTGCGTGCGGTGACTGAGCTGCCACTCAGGAGTAAGTGTTAAGGACGCAAAACAGCTACTCTAAAAGCAAAGCAAGGCTCTGCTGATGATGAAAAAACAATTCAGATAAATAGGTAATAGTGATTTCCAATATCAGCTCTTGGAAGAGAAAGGGGCTTAAGAAGAATCATGCAAAATGGAAAGAAACAGACAAACACGAGCCAAGTATCCAGCAAAGATGGATTTTGCCTTTGAAAAGAGTAGAACATTTAAATCTATAGGACCGGGCGCCTGGGTGGCTCAGATGGTTAAGCGTCTGCCTTCGGCTCAGGTCATGATCCCAGGGTCCTGGGATCAAGTCCCGCATCGGGCTCCCTGCTCCTTGGGAGCCTGCTTCTCCCTCTGCTTCTCTCTCTCTCTCTCTCTCTCTCTCTGTCATGAATAAATAAATAAAATCTTTAAAAAAATAAATAAATCTATAGGACCTAGGGGAACTTGTCAACAAAAACCTACAGCTAAACAGATAATTATATATTTGAAAATATATGTAGGCAAAGTAGGCAAATAGTAAAACGGTCTCAATGATTAGGTTTAATGCCTAAATCTCTTCTTTGTACTGTCCACAGATTTTTTTTTTTTTTTTTTTTGGTCATAAAAAGGCTTTAAGATACCTATTCCAGGAACTGTTATAAAAACTCTTGCCTTTCAGCCCTGTTCTCATGATAGCCATCACAGATGCTCCCCAAACACATCAAGAATATGAAGCAATTCAGGCTTCAAGGTCACCCGTAGGCCTTAGGTTTGATTTCTCATTTCCTATTATCATTGACACAATTTTTAAGCTTTATTTCCAGGCCTTCAAGCAGCGAATCTGAGAAGCTTCGACAGAATTATACACTATCATTATTTATAGTGTTATTGTATTGTATTGTTTCTCATAATAAATGATTGTTTCTCAAAGTACTGCGGTTTTAAGACATAACTAGGTTTTATATAATAAAGTATGATTTCAAGCATCTAGTTGACCAATTGCCCCAAAACGTACACTTGCAAACAGTAGGATGACTAGGCGCAAAGTACTCACTTCAACAGTCTCAATTTTCCCTTCATGGGGATGTGGTGTCCTCGGGTATATATCAACAAGATGTGGTGATGCATCAAAGTGTAACCTTTTGAGATTTCTTTTAATCATGTCTTTACAATTCAAGTCATCAAAATTAGTCCTCCATAATAAGACCTATAAAAAATTAATATGTTGGCACTTAAAACTGACTTGCATGTAAAAGCAACAGAACTGATTTAAAAAAAAAAAAGCCAGTTTAAATAATTGTGCCTCAAAATAGGAAGGCTATATGTATATTCCAACAGTGCTACTACTTCCCAATACTACTTTTTTAAGGGTGGGAGGGAGAGATTTAGCACTTTGAATGGCCTTCATGTCCAATTTAAAATTCATACTAAAATAACTTATTACTTTAAAATCCTCTCTGATGTTTTCAAAGTTCAAAACATGTTCTTGGCTTGACGGTCCACCTCATTCAATACATTTGCCTCTGAATGACTTTTGGTCATTTCCCCAAAAATGCAGAGTTGCTAGATGAACAATTTATATTTACCAACCTCAAGGAGCTTAACATTTGAAAAACAAGACCTAGAGATGAAAGGTGAGGGAAGAGCTCAAGTGGAAGGGCCACACCAGCACTGGGAAGTCAGTAAATTCCAAGTATAATTAAGTGTCGAGATGAGCACAAGAAATAACTGGAGTTTGAGTTCCAGAAAGTGTCAGGACTGGCACTATTTCAGCTATGAGACAGCAGACTTCCTGGCATGAAAGTAAAATATAAACTCATTGATAATCATCTAAACATCTACAAACGAGCTGGTTGTAAGAATCTTAGCCTTTACCTTCACCAAATCAAAGGAGCTGAAAGATTTACAAACCTGTGCGTCTGCACCTCCTGAGCTAAACAGCTCTCCACCTTTTGAAAATGAAACGGTAAAGACAGGTCCCTAAGAAATAAACAGAGATTAAAAACAAAACAAAACAAAACAAAACAGCACTTCGTATTGTTTTCTCATGGCCAGAAAGACTGTATGAATTTTTCATCCTAATCTATGTAGACGATTTATGCAATAAGTCTGATGGAACGTACCCAGTCGCTGCCAACTAATGTAAGCAGAGTAAAGATAATTAAGGAACCAACCCATGATATTAAAACACATATAAATGATACTAGATAAAAAAAAGCAATACTAATAAAAATATGAAAATACACTTTCTTCCCATTTTAAGAAAAGCTTGTACATGTGTAAGTGAATAAGAATGTCTGTTAAGATTTTCTGGTTTTGGACTCTTTATTCAACAAATCACTAGCAGAAACTGAATGACAAGTCTGTAAGGTGATGTGAACAAAGGCCATTTCCTGACCACAACGGGCTTCATCGAGCTCTCCCTTCATGTGGGCGATAGTGAGTCACCGAGAGTTTTGCCAGCAGGACACAGATAGGTGGAGAGCTGGGACTGTGGCACACTGGGATCACGACTGGAAGAATGATGAGTGGGAGCAAGAATTAACGGTTGCAGCCAGTTAAGAAATTACTGCAATTATCAAGGTGAGAGGTAGTGAGAACCTGAAATTAAGCAATGACTGTGGAGTTGGACAAATCACAGATGCATAGCCTCTAGGTCAATTTTTCAGTCAAGATAAGAATAATTCTTTCTCATCTCAAAAATATTAGTATATTGTTTGTTCTTAATGTCCTTGATCAGTATAAGAAAAATTAGGGGGCGGGAACCATTTTGTACTTTTCAAGTAGATCATCACACAGACTTCGGTTATTATAGCCTCTTAAACATCTTTACTCTAGACCATGAAAAATTCCATCTTTGTGTACACTGTTTTTCTCCTAAAATATTATATTTTTTCTATTATTCTGTATTATTATTATTCTATGTTATTCCATGGATTTTTTTAATCCTTGACCACTTTTATTGGTTGTTTACTCAGCCTAAATCTATGGATATGCATATATCTGAGCTGGTTAGTGTCTATTTCTGCTTTGCTCTAACACAGCTGCAGAACAAATGATAAAGCAAAGCAGGAAGCCAGGCAGGATATATGAAGGCAGAAAGAACCCCTTCTCAAAGCCTATTCTATTTCTGGAGATAAACAGCTCACACTTGGTTAAAAGGAAGTACCTAGTACATCTTTAAAAAAAAAAAAAAAAAAAAGAGGATGCAGGATGCATTCTAAAAAATTTAGAGAAGTTTGAATATTTACCCAGAAAGGAGGAATAGTTTATACACTTAAAAAGTTTTTATTTAGTGCATTATATGCTGGGGTGTGTGTGTGTGTGTGTGTGTGTGAGTGTGTGTGTGTGTGTGTGTGTGTGTGTGTGTGAACTGGCTCAATAAATAGCAAGCCTCTTCCTCATTGGGTTCTAAATCAATTAAAAATTAACACATAGGAATGTCATCTTTCTTACTGATAAAGGCTTGTAAAGAGAAAATGTGGCTTTATCTGTGGGCAAATGAGCTGAAGAACTGAATCCCAGAATGAGTTACATTTGAGTACCCTGTCACAGGCAAGACCAGACAAGGGCAGGCATGTCCACAAGAAATATCAGAGAAAACCACTAAGGACGGGTTCCTAAGAGAAGGCACTGGGCTCTCCTTGTTGACTTTCTCCTTCTAAACTCACCAATCAGATTAATGAAAGGGAGTGCATGAGAGGGTGTGAGAGGATCAGTGTCAGAGCTATGGGACACAGCCTCCAGCGGAGGGGAAAGATCAGAAGTAAGGAAAACACTTACCCATCGCCATCTGACCAGTCAAACCTACACTACGTAGTGAGGAAGACAGCAGTGGAGGATTAATTTAATGGCCATTGAAAGATGCACATTGATTTTGATAAGAATTACAATAAGTAGTATTTCTAAGAGTTGCTTCCAGAGGATAAAAACAAAGCCCTGAAAGCAAACATACTTTGTGTGTGTGATAGCGGTAATGTGTATTACACCTGGAAAGATAATAAAGATATATAATAAAATGGATCAACACTTTAAAATATATATTATTTAAAAAGTACAAATCTCAGTGTTAATACCGTATGTCCTTGAAGTGTATATATGAGCCTTCCTTCTAAGAGATCCAGAATCTTAAGTGTGCCATCTGAAGAAGCAGTGATGAGGTAGTTGCCCGAAGGATGGAAGGATACACAATTAACTCCGCCACTGTGAACTGATTCATAGAAAATAAAAGCAAAGAGTTCAGAGAACAAATTTTAATTCTAAAGATGTCTCTTTGCCCCTATTAGCAATATTAGGTTGGAAACAACAATCAGTTAAAGACAATGCCTCCACAACACCAAAATTCCATATAGCTCACTAAAACAAGTAAGCAGCTTGTCATCATACAGCTTCAACTTCCAGCTAATGAGACAGCATAGCTTTTAAAAGTGGAAGTGTGTGTCATGGAAGGATGAGCTCGCTAACCACATAACTGTGAACTCTTCAGATACTTTACCAACATAATATAACCAACAGTGGATTGCCACCGGCTCACAGACAACCTAGCCTTAAACGAAATTTCATAACCAATTAGTGGTTTGAGGCTCGGGGGTGAAGAGTGTGGAGGTCTATCTGCAGAAGTGCATAGTCTTGCTAGCTTGTCCGAGAATTTATTCCTGGACACCATCTTTCCAACAGGAGGCAGCACGACACAGCCATCAGACGGCTGTTCTTCCACGTACTTCGTAAACAGAAAACCCCCTAAGCTAGTTCTATCAATTATTTTAGCAAGTTACTTACTCTCCTTAAGCTTCAGTTTCCTTATCTGTAAAACGGGAGCAATAATAATAATAATACTTCCCGGGGTTGTTGTAAGGATTTAGCACAGTGTTTGTTCCATGGTAAGTTTTATACTTACTTTAAAAGGGAAATGTGAATTTAATATAAATCCAGTACAAACCAAGAAATCAATTCATTTCTAGTTTCAATACACCCGCCCAGTCGGATGTTGTTTTCTATCAGTTGTAACACCTACTTGTGCTCACAGAAGTCCTTCTGATTTCAAATTCAGAGTCCATTTCTATCCCAGACCTCTCACAATATGCAGAGAGCCAACCTGTGAACATCTCACAGCAACTTATTTTTTCACAGCCCTGCATCATTTTTAAGGTCCCCCCACCTCCCTCTGCACTCTGACACTTCTCAGACCATGCTGTTGATGGAACGAACTGTTCTCCAGTCAGTTCAAAGGCAGCCCCCTGACTCTTAAAGAGGGCCAAACCACACTGAAAAGCATGGGCTGCCAGCTTAAGAGTTTCCTGGAAGAGGCCTGGCATCAACTGGATTTTGTTGTCATGGAAATTGTTACCTTGATAATGCTGGAGCAACTTGTTTACTCTTACATCCCAGAGTTTCACGGTGTGATCAGAACCTGCCGATGCTATGCATGTACCATTAGGGTTAAAATCCACAAAATTTGCAAACCTAGGAGGAAAGAATAAGATAGCCTAATATTCTGGATTCTTTCCCTTCATTTCTTTATTTGAATTTTAATAACGAAATGTCTCCTTAGCAAACTAACCCATATAAATGCACAAAGAGAATGGACTTACCCTACAGAATCTGAGAAGTTATTAACACACTGCTTATTGGTGGTATCCCAAATTTTAATAGTTTTATCTTCACTACATGATACAATTAGCCTTCCATCAGGTGAAAATCTAGAAAGCGCAAGAAAGAAAACTGTCTCTGTGAAAGCCTCCTGACAATCACCCACACCCCCTACACACACACACAGCGCACACGTCCAGCTGTACATATTAAATACCAGAGACCACAGTTACCACACCATGCAGCAAAGTCATATTCTACAACCATCTTTCTAACTAAAAATAAGCGTGACAAATGACAATGACAGACCATATCAAAATATACTATACAGACCAACCAATTTTCTTTTTTCCTTTTATTACTTGATTTAAATGATTTAGTTTTATGGCACTTGTTCTAGGTCTTTGATTCAACTCTGCACTCCCCCAAGCCAAGTACCTTGGCTTTTTTTTTTTTTTTTAAGTATTCTTTATCTCTTTCTTCTATTTTTGTCATTTTCTGGTATTATCCTTACGACCTACGAGAGCCTTTATTATTCATCCCACTAACCCTGTACTGAAGCTTTCTGGAAGAAATGGATTGGCGTGTTGAGAGTTTAAATTAAATGACACCACCAACAAAAGAATCAACTCCGTAAGCCTGTAACTTCCTGGACTTCCGGAGGCCGGATATCTCCAGTGGATAGCTCATTTATACACAACTGAAGGTCCTGATTCATGGACACACCTATCACCCACATGACCCATTAAAAAACAAATGAGACAATTCTCAGACATCTCATCTACTGCTTTTATACACTCTCTTCCCTTAAGAACCTTTCTGAGGTTCATTCTTTTTCCCCTAAGTGGTAAGGGAAAAACAGATAGAAGAACAGGAGACCAAGAAAAAAAAAATTTGGACTATTAGGAAACTATGAATAGTATTTTTATTATTACTACTTCAGCAATAACAAAAACCAAAAAGACAGACTTAGGTCATAGTCTGATTATGTTTCAATTTTCTTTGTACTTTCCCTCTATGCCCTGACGACTATAAAGGTCATCAGTTAAGGGTGTGGATTGTAATTGAAGGGCTTTTTTGTTGTTCTCTCTCTCACTCCTCTTCTCCCTCTCTGTTCCTAAGGCTGACCGAAAAATAATTCCTCCTGACAGAAACTTTGAATCTGTCATTTGTGGACTTACCGTATAAAGAAAAGGGACGTAGAAGCATAATTCAGTTCTATGTGAAATAATCTTTTAAAATTCTGGGAAGTGGGACACCTGGGTGGTTCGGTCGGTTAAGAGTCTGCCTTTGGCTCAGGTCATGACCCCCAGGGTCCTGGGATCGAGCCCTGCATCAAGCTCCTTGCTCAGTATGGAGCCTGCTTCTCCCTCTGTTCATGCTCTCTCTCTCTCTCTCTCTCTGACAAATAAATAAAATCTTAAAAAAATAATAATAATAAAACAAAATAAAAGCTGAACTACCCAGCATGGAAGGCATTTCCTTGCAAGGTTATTTTCCAGAATTTTATTTTATTTTATTTTTTAAAGATTTTATTATTTACTTGAGAGAGAGAGAGAGAGAGAGCACAGAGGGAGAAGGAGAAGCACACTCCCCACTGAGCAGGGAGCCTGATGTGAGGCTCAATCCCAGGACCCTGAGCCAAAGGCAGATGCTTAACTGACTGAGCCACCTAGGCACCACTTGATTTTATCATAACATAGTATTTTATTAATCTTTTCCTCCAGAAAATACGTGAGGAAGATTCACATATGAAGGGCAGTATTATAGAAATACTTCAAATAGATATGTATTTTACACAGATCCTGGGGAAGGAACACCTACTCAGTATCCTCATGGAAATAAACTTTGCATAATAATGAAACTAATATAAGGAATCAAATTATGTTTCTTAATAAGTTATCTTTTAAAAATTACTTACTGTGAATATTTTAAAAAGTATTTCTAAGAGATTACTTGGTTCTTCAGAAAGCAATGATATAAGAATGGTTAAGAAAATGGAATGACCAGATTAAAAACAAAGCCGAAAAATACTCACCCTTTGACATTACTGGCCAAACACCACCACCTCCATTATCGTCATTATCCTGCCTACATCTATTGAGCAAATATGTCTTAGAATGGTTCCTAACCCATTACCTATAGCAACTCATTTAATCCTCAAAATAACCCCACAAAACAGGTGTTACTGGTAGCCTCAATATACAGGTGAATATACCCAGCCCCATACAGGATCAGGAAACTGCCAGAGTCACACAGCCAGGAAGATCTGACCAGGCAGTCTGGCTCCACAGCCAAACCTCTCAGCCACTCTGCTTAAGTCCCTGACAGAGAGGAAACTTTCTTCAGCTGGCAAAATGATTTAGAGCTCAGTTCAGTGTGGCTTCTGGGTAACCACACGAAGTTCTAGAGTGAAGGGAAACCATGAGGCAGTGCTCTGAGGAGGCTATGTGACTGGGTTCTGCGTGGAAGGCTAGCCGCCAGACTATCCTTTAATAAAAACTGGTCTCTGCCGCCACACACTGTCAGTGTCCTTGGGGACTTTATGGGGAAGATATTCATTCCTTCATTCAAATATTTACTGTGCACCTGCCAAAACCAGGCCCCAGGCATTGTCCTGGGTAATGGAGGTAAAGTGGTAAATGTGACTCGTAAGATCCCAGCTCTCATGAGGTTTTCATTCTAGCAAGGGCACACAAGTAATATCATTTTAGATAGTGCTAAGAAAAGAGTTTGTAACAAAAAGGTGCCAATTTGTCAGGAGAAGTTCCACTGGAGCAACAAGATTTTAAAGAAACTTGTGAATAAGGAAAAGGAGGGATCTTGGCTGGCTAGAAATTCATCCTGAGCAGGAAGAGCTAGAGCCTGGGAGAATTTCCAGGTGCTAAAGAAATGAAGGGGACGAAAATGTCAGATAAGTAGAGAGTGAAGGAGGCGGCTGGGAAGAACCTGGTGTGGGGCAAGGTGGGGGGGGGCGGTGTTCTACCCCCAGCTCCACACGACCAAAGGGGGACTCAGGGTTAAAGCTGTCCCCCTCCTCTGGACACCACATTATAATCCCTGCATATGTTCTCTCTATATGTTGTTGCTGTTGTTGTTGTTTGCCTTGGCAGGGGTTAAAAGTGAGGATGGTGGTTTGTATCTTCTCTTCTCCCCTTTCATTTTAAATTAGATACATCAAAAATAGGTTAGCACCAATAAAACAGGCTTCTCTTTGCCCTGACTTTGGGGCAAAGGATCGTCCTTTCCTTTGTCAGGGCTTAAACAACATCTAACTGGGTTATTAATTTTAAGAATGCTAAGAGGATATAAAGTTTCTACTGAAGCATCAACAGATTTCTACCTCTCTAATTCAGCACCACTTAATAACCACCTTTTAAAGCCTCTAGAGGGGGGAGCCTGCTCAGCGGAGAGTCTGCTTCTCCCTCTGCTTCTGCCCCTCCCCCTGCTCTCTCACTCTCTCAAATAAATAAAATCTTTAAATAAAAATTAAAAAATTTAAAAAATAAAACCTTTAGAGAGTGTGTCACTGACATGGACATTAAATTAGTCAATAGTGACTAATGGATTAGCACACATGAACTGTCTGTAAGGTATCTGGGAAATTAACTGAACTACTATTCAATCTCTTGAACACAGTGATACTCATTTGGGAGAATCAGGAAATTACTGAACTTCTTTCTAGAAAAACTGGTTCACAGTTCCTTGAAAATAGCCCAAATGTATGACAGGAGTTCATTAACTTGGAATCTATGGAGTTCCTGAAACTGTATGTAAAATTGTATTATTATATACACAGCCATAGAGTTATCCACTCATTAGAGAGCCAAAGGGGTTCATGAACCATGAGAAGTTTCAAAGTGTTCATAAGAAATCAAAATTTTCCTTTGGAATTTCTTATCATTGGAATAAATACTCTATAAAAAGACAATTCCAGCCCTCAGGGCTCTGACACCAAACAGAGTAGGCACTGTTCCACGTCCTTAAGAAACAAATAATTAGTATTTGCTACTCTGAAGACAGCAGCTATTCAATAAGAGGGGGAAGCAGTAAAAGGTAGTGGAAATAAGACTGCCCAGTCAGTACATGGTCCTGAATTCTAGGGCCAATTCTGTAACTGCCCAGCTATGTAACCTTGTGAAATTCAAAACCACACTGGCCCCGGTTTTCTATTTGTATAATGAGGGAGTTTGGATTGCATTCAGACCTAAACTTTCATAGACTCGTTTAAAAAAATATACTGGCAGTCTCAGAGTTTGCTTTGGTGAGATTCTGTGTTTGCATATTAAAGGTGAAGTTCAAGGCAATAAGCAAAACATTTTTTTTTTTTTTTCCTAAGTGTTGGTCAGCATCAGAAGAGAGCCCATCTGTTAATGACAGGAACAGGATTCAGCTACTGAGAGACAAAAAGCAGATGAAAGAGATATAAAAAGATTTAACTATGCCATAAACCATGCTAATTATTTGTTGGGTCATTTACTGTTTATATGCCCAGACTTCTCTCCTGGGATCTCCACCCATAAATACAACTGCCTAATAGGCGTCTCCTCTTGGATATCCTGCAGGCACTTTCAACTCTGGAGTGCCCAAATCTGAACTCATCGTCTACCTCCCCAAACTGCTCCTTCTCCAGTGGTCCTTTTTTCAGCAAATACTTTCTCAGGCCAGAAACCTTGGAGTCATGTTTTGAGCCTCTTTCTCCTCCATACCCTCACACTCCAATCCACTATCAGGCCCTGTCCCTTCAGACCCTAATGGGAAATAATGTCTTCCATTCTCCACAGGCAATAAAAGTGATCTTTGAACATTAAATCAAATTTCTCTGATTAAAATGCTTTGATGATTTTGCATTTCCCTTGGGAAAAAGCCTGGCATCCTTCCTACTGCTTACCAGGTCCTCCAGAGTCTGCCCTCCTGTCTCTTCATCATCCTACTTACTCTTCCTGACACACATGCCTCTCCCCTCAGGTCCCTGCTCCTGTCTCAGCAAGTTTCCTCATGGGCTATTCCCTGTGCCTCAAATGCTGCCCCCTACTTTATCTAGTTTAAAATACCTAAGAGGATTTTACTCCTCCTGCAAGCCTCCGCTCAGAGTCACTTCCTCAGGAAGTCTTCCAGACACCCCCGCCCCCACCAGGTTAGTTCCTCACTATGTGTTCTTAGAGTAGCTCATAGTCACACTTAGGTCACACCTGTAACCAAGCATTCTGTCGGCTTCCCCAACAAATGTAAGCTCCAAGAAGACAGAAACCACGTCTGTCTCATTCATTATTGCACTTCTAGACACAGTATATGGCACTAAGTAGGTCTTTAGTAAATATTAAGGCACTTAGAATTGTTTAAGAGAATTGGGTCCAACTTAATATTATAGCCAATGAAAGCTGATTTGTTGCACAGCATGAATACACCTAATGATGCTGAACTGCATACTTTATTTTTTTTTAAAGATTTTATTTATTTATTTGAGAGAGAGAGAGAATGAGAGATAGAGAGCACGAGAGGGAAGAGGGTCGGAGGGAGAAGCAGACTCCCTGCTGAGCAGGGAGCCCGATGCAGGACTCGATCCCAGGACTCCAGGATCATGACCTGAGCCGAAGGCAGTTGCTTAACCAACTGAGCCACCCAGGCGCCCTGAACTGCACACTTTAAAATGGCTAAAATGGTAAGCTCTATAATATATATATCTTACCACTATAAAGAAAAATCTCTTCAATTAAGATGGTCAAAGATCACCTGTAACACTACCAACAACTGAAAATTAAAGGTAGAGTTTCCCCCCTAAAAATTAATGCTGGAAAAGCAATAATGCTGGAAAAGTTGTCTCAATAGGCTGTACTTATTTTTGATGGAGGATACCATAAAAAAAGCATACATTATCTTAGAGTAAACATTTTTTTTTAAAGATTTTATTTATTTACTTGACAGAGACACAGTGAGAAAGGGAACACAAGCAGGGGGAGTGGGAGAGGGAGAGGCAGGCTTCCTTCCGAGCAGGGAGCCCGATGTGGGACTTGATCCCAGGACCCCGGGATCATGACCTGAGCCAAAGGCAGACACTTAACGACTGAGCCACCCAGGCGCCCCAAGTACACATTATTTTTAAGAATACTGGGCTGCAATAATTTTATCTACTAGAAAAATTCTTTGCCACTGGAAAGAGAAAATATTTCTCAACTATATATATTTCCAATGATAAATATTTCTTCATTACTCATTAAAGAAAAATTGAATGTTAAAAAAATGGGAAATATAGTAAGTAAAAAAAGTCCATAGTCCCATCTCTCAAAATCACACTTAACATTGTGTGTCTGATAGCTACTTTATCTTTTGTACTATAATGACTTCTGAATTTTGCTCTCCCTCCCTCACATAAACATTTTCATGTCATTACTTGTATACAGTCCCCTTTTAATGGCTACACAATAGTCTAAATATATTTAACTAGCTTTCTTTATTTGGAAAAATTGCTTCTTTCCAATTTCTCGCCATTATAAATTATACTGAAAGCAGTACCTTTGAATACAAAGCTTTTTCTTTTGCATACAAGAGTATTTACTTAGAATATATTTCCAATTGCAAAGTCACTGCAACAAACACACCTGATATATTTTGCAAATTGACTTCTCAAAAAACTATACTAACATATTTTAGAAGCATGAATATATTTCCCAATATAAAGCATATCTTAAAAATATTTCTATGAATTAAAATGTATGATCATAAGCAGCAGTTACTCCAAAGAACATAGCTAGCTATTCTTCACTGCTTACATGAATAGGCACCATCTCTATGCCACACAGAGTAAGTCTAGGCTCCAAGAACAAATGTATGGTAAGTACCCAGCACAGACGGACAGAGAATTTTAATTCCTTAAGTCCATGCCATACATTTAAAATTCAAATACTAAAGGGAAAAACAATTGCTTTGCTGAGTGATTAGGAGGAAGAGCAGTATCATTTGGACAATTTTTAATGTTTAGTTGTTTAATTCATCTACCAATTTGTAAATGTATGGTATGCAATAAAGATCCCACTTTATATTCTCCCACACTGAAATCCAATTACATTAACTATATATTAAACAGTCCATCCACTTCCCACTGATTGGAAACACCATCTATCATAAAACATATATGCACCTGCTTCCAGACTTTCTATAACTTATTTTCCTAATAGTAATCATTATCACCATATATATAAAATGACACAAATTAATTCAAAAATAGACAGTGATTATATTAAGGATATAGACTGTAATCTCTAGAGGTTGCTTCTAAACAAAATCCAAGACAAAGAGCACAGCTAAAAAGCCCAAACAGGAGATAAAATGGGATACTAAGAAATAATCAACCTGAAAGGAGGAAAAAGAAATAAACAGGGGCGCCTGGGTGGCTCAGTAGGTTAAGTGTCTGCCTTCGATTAGGTCGTGATCCTGGGGTCCTGGGATTGAGTCCCCCATTGGGCTCCCTGCTTGGCAGGGAGTCTGCTTCTCCCTCTCCCCGCCCCCCACTCGTGCTCTATCTCTGTCTCAAATAAATAAAAATCTAAAAAAAGGGAAAAAAAAGAAATAAATAGAACAAATAGAAAACACAGAGTAAGATGGGAGACTTAAACTTAATCATAGGAAGAGTTACATAAATATAAATGGATTACGCTCTCCAATTAAAAGGCAGAGATTTTCAGACCCAAGTACTTGGAAATAAAGTTACCCTCTAATAGTTAAATACATAAAGTACATTCAATGGATGATAGCAGTTACCTGTAGTAGCACCCCCAAACACTGTGTGCAAATGCATGAAATGACTGTGAACACAACCTAATGGAGACTCCAGTATAATCCACAGGAGAAAAAACTGGAACATGAGGGCAGTTGATAGCTGACATTTGATACTTTATGTTCATTCACTTGTTTAATTTTCACAAAGACTCTATGAGGAAGGTACCCCTTGATACCCATTTTATAGGGGAACAGGCCAAGGCCCAGAGAGATTGAATCATGTTCACAGGATCACATGCCAGTGAGCCCATGCTCTTAACCACCCTGCACTGCCTCTCGGCAGAATCTATCTAATTAACCTATCCAGCTGTACCACTGCACCTGAAAGGCACTATGTCACCAGAGAGGAGGTGCCTAGCAACAGCAGGAGGCAAGAGTAGTCAGTATGTCTCCTGCCTGGCCCGGGTGAAGGAGGACCTGACCACTGATCATGCAGTTTCCTGGGCAGGTGTGTGCATGTGGCAGAGATGGCCCCATCACACGATATGAACCTGAGAAAACTATTCATCAAGATACTTTTTTCAACAAACGTTCTTGCTTTAGTTCCAGGACCCATCAAGCCCTTATTCTGACTTTGTCAGCAAAGGAGGAAGGCCCTGACCAAAGCAGGCAAATATTCTAGTCCCTTTGAAAGTTAGCATTGTCATTGTAAATAAGTAAATTGGCATCTGGCTTGTGTTTCAGACTCTCCTAAGTTTATTAAGCATGACTCAGTGCCTCAGAGCATTCTCACCTCTGAGTAAAAAGTGAAAATAGGACTTCTGATCCTTCAGACCTTTGGATGAAAGTTCTAGACTGGGCTGACCCTGGCAAGGCTAAGTTCTCACAGGAAGCTGCACAAACACTGGACAGGCTGGGCTCGAGGGGTCAGTTGGGCCCTTTCAGTGCTCCTGTTGTCTAACTACAATTGGCACGAGCCAAGAAAAAAGATGATTAAAAAATGCATAAGAAAGAATCTTTAAGCATGCTGTAGAGCATATACATGGAAAGTTGCCTAAAAGATGAGATCCTTATTCATTAAATTTAACCAAATTATTTATCAAAGAACATTCCTCCAGAGAGGCCTCTGCAGAGTTTCACATGAATCACTCACGCCAAACAGTTAGAAAACAACTGATTAAAAAAAAAAAAAAAAGAAAAGAAAAGAAATCTACCTCAGAACCACAAGGTACCAGCAAGATAAAGGCATTCCATTAAGAGCAGGTAAGCTCAGTACAAAATTATCAATCTGAACAGGGATTGGCCAAAATGGAAAAAAAAAATAGTGAAGCCCCATAAACATTCTCCATCACAACCTGCGTACACAGTCCTCTTATATTTGATATTAAAAATCCACAGAAATGACTCTTCCTTGAAGAAGCCCATGAAAACTCCCACCTAAGCTACCTGCCTACCCCTCACTGATTCATTCAACCCACATTTTTGCACAACTCCTCTGAGCCTTCCCCACCCCATACTAATACTGCAGTGCTTCTCACGCTGTATATGACTCCATCTCCAACACTCGCCCCTGGTACCTGACTCACTGGCTCCCTCCCTTCAGTCAAAGTCACCTGAGCAGAAATGCCTTTCCTAAGCCATATGTGAAAGAGCACCTTCCAACCCCAGCACTCTCTATCTTGTTACCCTACAGTATTTTTCTGCAGAGCACATATCACTAACGTATTTTTTTTTATTGTCTACCTCCCTTTGGTAGCAGGAACTCTACAAGACTGGGAATTTTGTATTGCTTTCTATGGTATCTACAGAATTTAGAATAGTGCCTGTCAAGAGAATACAATATGAATAAAATACTTGTAATTCAAAGTCTGACAGGGAAGAGAGGCCGAAGCAGACAGATCTCGTAAACAGGACAATGCAGTGGCATAGAGAACTTATGATAAGCTGGGCCTGGGAGAGTCAGAAACATTTCCTGGAGGGAGAGATGCAGAGCAGGACTGTGAGGGAGGGTGGATTCAGGGGGCATTCTGGACAGGGCAGGCAGCATGCGGAAAAGGCACAGAACATAACAGAACATCGCACACAGTACTATATAACTGTGACAGGGACAAAAGACAAGGTTGTAATAGGAAGTCAGAGCAGACTTGCCAGGTAGTTTTTAACCTGAGGAGCAGTACGACCAGATCTGCATTTCACAAGGTCTCTGTGGAGGCAGGAGAGCAGTGGGGGGTGGGGGGAGGGGTGGGGAATAAAGGCAAATCTGTAGAGAGGAACACTTAGGTGTCTTGAGTGCCTATCACTGGATTCGGCAATTATCTCCCACTTTTCCAAAACACTGCTCCACAATCACATCTTACAGAAAGTGCCTTTAAAAAAAAAAGTGAGAATTCTTAAGGCCCATTTCTTACACACACATACATGTACACACACAAACACACGTTAATAAAACCAGGTATGACTGTATCCAGAAACCACACCATGTAATTAGATAGCAATTCTTTCTTTCTCTGGCTCACAGCTCTGTTGCCCCCTGAGTCAGCATCACTGTCAGGTCAGCTCTTTGCCCGTGGTGTCCCTCAGCAGCCACAGGTTTAAATGAGCCTAATAGCTCTTGGCTGGCTCCGTCAGAACAGTATGTGACTCTTGATCTCAGGGTCATAAGTTCAAGCCCTACGTGGGGTGTAGAGATTACTAAAATAAAAAATAAACTTGAAAGAAAGGAAGAAGGAAGGAAGGAAGGAAGGAAGGAAGGAAGGAAGGATGGAAGAAAAAGGAAATAAGCCTAACACGGAAATCCCAAGGGAAAGGCCTGCCATTCTAACAAGACTCACCAACTCCTGTAGGCAGGAGGTGCCCTATTCCAGATGGCAAGCCTGAGCTCAATGCCCTCTGCTGGGACTGGAGATCAGGCCATGCCAGCATATACATAACATAAAGAGGGACTGTGGGGGAGCGCTGGTTCCTCAGGGAAAACTTGGGCACTGTCACCAGAAAACAGAACAGATGCGAGGCAGACAGAAAAGCAGGGTTCCACCATCGACTCCTCCTTTCTAGCTGGTGAGGGAAAACATTTTTAGGGGCTTGTTCCCAATTCCTAAGTTTCTCCCTAACTGATGCTACCCAGCCGGAGGAATGGCAGGCTTCTGGCATCACTCAGTTCTGAACACAGTCTTTCTCATCCTTGCAACAGTCCATTTGAGAAGCCTCATTACCCTCACCTCCCACTGAGGCTGAGAGCCGTAGACTAACTTGCCCAAGGGTAATGATGTGGCACAGGGAGGCATAGGAGTCTCAGCCTAGCTAACACCAACCCTCTAAAGCAGTCATGCCGTGGGATGTAAGACCAATTAGTAGAGAGCTCAGGAATGATCATGCTTCTTCCCCATTCCAAGCCCTCCGGTGTCTCCATGTCACCTGGAGGATGAAATCCTAAGTCTTTTCATGACATCCATGACACTGAGCCTTCCCCACCTCTCCCCCTCCAACCCCCGCCGCTCCACCCCACTCCACCCCGCATCCCACTTTACTTCCTGTGCCTGGCAACAGCTGAATAATTCATATTCCCAGAGCACAAAACGGTTTCCCAGGCCATAGTGCCTACTCCTGCTGATTCTCGCTGTGAATGGCTTGCAGGTCTAGTTCAGTGCCCCACTGCACACTCCCTTATCGCCTTATGCATCATCTTCCCATAGGACACATTAGTTTATAATTATTTTGTATCCATTTTTTTCCATTGAACTATAAAATACAAGAGCTCCTTGAGGCTCAGACTGTGGTTTTTTTTTTTCTTTTAAAGATTTTATTTATTTATTTGAGAGAGAGAGCACATGAGAAGGGGGGAGGGGCAGAGGGAGAAGCAGACTCCCTGCCAAGCAGGGAGCCCGATGCGGGACTCGATCCTGGGACTCCAGGATCATGACCTGAGCCGAAGGCAGTCGCTTAACCAACTGAGCCGCCCAGGCGCCCCCAGACTGTGGTTTTCATCTCTGCCTACCTAACACGCAGCACGGATATGTGGTACATAGCTGGGCTATGCTCGTTAAAGGAATATTCTGAAGACCAAAACTTTACACTACTGACGACCATTTAACATTCCATAAGTTCTTCTGTCTTACATTAGCAATACCTTTTCTTTTGCATGTATATTATACATAGATTCAGTACAAGGGCAGGGAATAAAATACCTCCTAGAATTTACTACAGGAAAAATTTTGTCTTATCTGAACAACTTGATAGGATTCCTTTTTGTTGTTAGAACATGAAAATACATCAGCCACTATCATACCATTAATACCCTGGCTGCAGGAAACTCAGGTTAAACCTGCCAGATTTGTACTAACCAAGGTTACATGGTTCTAGATAGAATTGTCACTTCATTCCCTCCAATTGTGTTACAGTTATTATAAACCACCTTAAATGATTTTAGGAAGGAAACAGAGACATGCAGGACACACTAGATAAATAACGGCTATCATTCAATGTTTTTGCTTCTGATGAGCTCCCTGATGAAGGTAACAGAAACCAGTGTCTTTGCCAAACTTATCCAGAGTCAGTCCTAGTGGGAGCTGAATAATGACTCCCAGTGTCCGGCCTAATCTTCCGTGCCTCCGTCTGTTCTCCGGGTCTGATATGCTGGACAACAGATCTCTGTTCACAACATCATTTAATAAATAAATACAAATGATTTGACCAGCCTCTTGGGGCCACCACACGTGTCACCTCCTCAGGTGGGAAAAAACTATCAACTCAAGTTCCACAATGTCTTTAAAATGAAACAAGATGGTGATGTCCAAGGATGATGAGAAGAAGGATAGCTAAGACTTATCTAGTGATTACTCCGCGGGAGGCATGATTCTACATGTTCCACGTATATTTACTCATTTCAATACCATGACAACCTGTGTGGCAGGTTATTATTATCCTAATTTTACAGGTAAGAAAACGGAGGCACTGAGAAGTTAGCTAACTTTCCAAAAGGTCACACAGCCAGTAAGTGGTGGGGCTGGAATTTTAATCTATATATTTAGGTCCCAGGCCCATATTCTTGACCACACAGCTCTGTGGCATATTAAATAAGACTGAGATGGCCAAAGCCAAAAGTAGCTGAGAACTTTAGAAGACAAAAAAAATTAACTAAAAGTACGACCTTCTGTCTATCTTTTTTATTTTCCTTAGACTCATTACCCTAGATTATAATCAACACCTGAACAATAGTGTCCCACTGAGAGCAGGAGAACAGGCGTGTGGGCTGTAAGGCGAGACAGACAGAGCTGGGCTCCCCCTCCCCCCCACCACATCCTGGCTGGGGATGCCCGGCATGTTGTTTCGTCCAGCGTGCACAGAGTAGGCTGGCTGCAGGCTTCACAAATCTTCCCCTAGTGCCCATGACGATGCTAGTTCCCTTCTTCTGAAAGGGGACTAGCATCCCCCTCCCCACCACCAGAACGCATGGTTGCTATGTACTCTCACCCCCAACTGGCCCGAGGAACTGGTCTCAGTCAGGGGCCTGGCTGACCTGACACAACCACAGGGTCTCGCTGCCCGGAGAAGGGGTGGGCATCGGAGCCAGGCTGAGAGCTGCCCCCGGCATTTTTCTAACTGGCGTTAGGAGACACTCTTCCTGTCCAGTCACAGAGCTGTGAGGCCTTCTGCCCACAGCTGGCAATGACCTCAGCAGCAGGGTGTTTGAGAGAACAGAGGCGGTGTGGAGGGAGGCCCGGAGAGACACCGCGGGTACCGGAGGCCCTAGTCTTAGCGGCCCCCTTCTCTGCTCCAGGGTCACCAAACATCGGCCAATTAACCACCTTGAGAGGAGAAAGAGAATTTCTTTGGGTTTCTATCACTTTCAACTAGATGAGTTCTAACTTTAACTCTGAAACTCAGTTCCCTTACCTGCAAAACTGGGAAAATAAAACAAGAGCCCTATCCTCCCAGGGCAGTTGGGGAAATATTTTAAGTACTTTAGCAGTGTGTCTTAAGAACAGAAAGGGACGCCTACAATAGCACTCATCCCAAAAGACCACTGCCAGACTGTGAAGTCATTCTCAGTTCCTCTCTTTGTCACAGCCAACACGACAGCAAGTAGTGTTGGCTGTACCTTCAAATTACGTCTAGAATCCAACCACTTCTCGAAATCTCCACTGCCACCACCCTGGTCCAAGCTGGGATGTGAACTACTACACACAACCTCCTAACACCCCCTGCCTCTGCTCTGACCTTGACATTCTATTCTCCACACAGCAGTTCGAGCAATCCCACTAAAACGTTGGTCAGAGAGATGAACACACTCCAGCGGCACCTCACCCCACTCAGCGTGTATGTCAGCTGTCCCCGACCCAGCTGCAACTTCCCTCGGCGCCTCTCCTGTTCCTTCCCCACACTCTGCTCCACACCAGCCCTCTTGCTGGTCCTTGACAGCCCCCAGGCTCGCAACCCAGGGCTTCTGTACTGGTTTCCACTATCCAGGACATTCCTTTCTCAAATATATTCAAGCCTTGCCCCTCCCCGCCCCCGTTAGGTCTCAGCTCCAAAGGCCACCCTCTCTGTGAGGCGGTCTCTGTTTAAAACTGTAGCCATGCCCCAATCCATTTTCCTGTTTATTGTCTCTCTCCCCTTTCTAGAATGTAAGCTTCTGACAGCGAGGGGTTCTGACGGTTTTGTTTCCTATTCTTCCCAGCACATAGCAGGCACACAATAAATATTTGCTGAATGAACGAATGAATGAGTTTGTTCTCATCCCCTTTTCTGGGGCTTGGGCGGGGGTGGTAAACATGGACTACAGCGGGGAAAAAATGTGGAACTCTTACAACAAAACTTCACACTTACTTGGCACAGCGTACCCAGTGTGTATGTCGGTACAAGGAATATAAGAAACGCTGGCGATACATGTTCCATACTTTGATGGATTTGTCTTCAGAGGCTGTAGCTAGAAACTGGCCATCAGCTGAAAAGTCTACACTTCGAACTGGGGCTGTATGAGCTTTAAATTCAGAGGATTTCCCTCTCCTGTAAATAAACAGTTTAACATTTATAACACGGGATTTCACTATAATCAATATGTAATCAGCATACAGACTTTGAAACATGTAAAACAGTTTAACACCTACAAAAAATTAACAAAAGTATGAAAAGTTTCTTCATCAACACTCTTTAAAGCTGGTTTTATTAATTAAAGTCACAACTGATACTTAACAGGAAAGATCCCGGTGGTCCCACCCAGAAATGCACTTGCTATTTTTGTTTTAATTGGAAGCTAGAGAATATTTTGAACAAATCTTGACCATGAATTTTAAGTTCCTGTTGTTCCTCTAGAAAGAGCAATAAATAGTTTAAAGAACCTGCAACCTAGAAAAGCTGAGACAGATGAAATGAAGAGCTCCAAGGAAGTGTTTTCAGACTGGGGCGGTGTGGAACTTGTGTGGACCAGCAGTCTGGGTTGGGAGGGAAGAGATGCCCTTATGCCTTTTTCCCCTCTACAGAACATAGCTCTGGGTGAGCTGACGCTCCTGTTTCCACTTGTGTTTTCACCCACCAGCAATGAGAACTCAGACCCCCGGGGTATATCTAAGGCCTTGCTTAGGCCAGGCCCAATCTTATACTCATAAGCAAAACAAAGGACACATGGTAATAACATACTCCAGTTCTCAACACTTTGAAATTTCAGATGCTGCTTCTTTTTCTTGACTTGGGTGAGAAAAATAGAACAGGAAAAGAAAAGATGGAGAAAATAATGTGTGGCATTTAAGAAGCACCAGGAAAAAAAAAGTTAAAATAGTTACAGGCGGGCTAGCAGAGAGCACTGGAGTTCAAAGGTAGCATTTGGAAAGTACTACTTTGTGTCAGCATTCCAAAGTTCCCAAGACACTTCAGAAAGTGTCTTTCCATTCAGAAAGTCGTATTTATATATAACTGTTTGAAAAACATCGGGCAACAGAATTTGCAGTGAGAAGTGATACTCAACTGTTCCCCTTCTCTTCCCACATTCAGTAGGTCAAAAAACAGATTCAGTGATAGTGATATTGCTATCACTTCCCAAATACCCTTTCAACACCTGTTCTTTCTACCCCAGCTATGCTTACATTAAGGTAGATACACCCTCCGTATCCTTCACTGAGATTATCGCAAAAGCGTCTTAACTGGTCTTCCTGCTCTAATCTTTTATCCCCCTCCAGTCACCTACATACTGTGCTTGCTACCTCCATAGAAGTGTCATTCTAAGCATATAAATCTCAGCATAAATGTGTCACTGGCTGCCCTCCAAGAAAAGGTACAATGCCCAAGTTCTTCAGCAAGGCATCCTGCCGTTACACTGAACTTTGGACTCAGAACAGTCCCCAAGCTTCAAACACACCTCTGTCTTTGCTAGATTACTTCCTCAACCCCAACCCCCCTTGACCAACCCAAGCAGGCTTAATTGCTCCCTATCTGCAACATCTATTTTGCTTATTACATTATACAGTACTTAAAAAAAATAGACCTGTTTCTCTTCTACTAAGCCATGAGTTTTTTTGTTTTTTTTAGGACAGGAATGATGATTTATTCATCCCTATAAGACCAGCATCTAGCACAATATCAGGTATATAAAAATAGCTCAATACATTTTGTTGAATTCCACTGGGAAGAGTCACTACTTAAGGTTCTTAGATCCATCCCGGCTTATCCCTCCAGTGGTCTGTAGAAGGTAAAAGTGACTTTGTCAAAAATTTCCATCACATGATACATGATATTATACCAGGCAAAACCTAAAATTGATTTTTTTTTTTTTTTAAATAGGAAGGAACATTCAGGGTCTAGTTCAGTGAAGTTTCAAGGGAAAGTTCCCATGAGCGGCAGTTAGGAGTATAGTTTGGCCTGAATTCAAGAATACAGCCTAGAGAAAACAAAGACAAGACTGGCATCTGCTATGACCAGGAAGCCAGGAGACAGTCCGAATCATCGGAATCTGCCCTGCTCTTTAGTTCTACACTCCACACTCCAGCAGGCTATCCGGCTGGACTTCTTTCTAAAGGGCCCACCTCTTGGCTATACTCTGGTGTGACCCCTGGACCCGGTCTCAACAGGAAGACGTAAGAAACCACAATAGGAGTGCCTTGGGCTTGCTGTGCTGTGGCTTAATTGCTTTGTAGCTCCTCATCTTGCCTTGACATTGGCTCTCTGCCTACACATATTTACATCCCCTTTGTGCCCACATTCTCTTGACTGCCCACTGTGATGAACTCCAGGCCAGAACTGCTTCCATGCTTGTTCCTACTATTCTCCCCTAGCCTGCCAGTCACCAGGTGTGGTGTTGGCGAGTAGGGCCGCTTACTCCCTCTCATCCCTCTACGCACATGCCACTCCTCCCCACACGAGGGGGAATCTACCGATTCTCCTCCTGAATCTGGGCTGGTTGTGACTTACTTTGACCGACAGAATGAGGCAGAAGTGACACTAGAAGTGTCAGACCTAGCCCTTCAAAGATCCAGCAGCTTTCATTTTTACTGTCCTAGAACCCAGCTGCCAGGATAAGGAAGTCCTTATCCGGGTGCAGAGAGAGCAAATGGAGGACCAGGTGCCCCAGCCAACAGCCAGCACCAGGCCACAGGTGTGACTGAGGTGCTGGACTTGCCAGCTTAGTGAAGTTGAGTAACAGCCAACATCAAATGGGGCAGAAGAACCATCCAGATAACCCACACAATTATGGGAAAGGACAGTTAACATACTAAGTTAAATTTTGAGGATGGTTACGCAGCAATAACTGATGTATCAGTCTCCATCCCACTGCTATGACCCATGATTGCCCTGGCCCCACGATGCTATGATTTAGAAAGAGGAACCAGAGACATCTACTCAAGCCTGACTGTGGCACTTAGATTAGCCCATACAAATTAATGATTTTAATTAATTTAAATAATACACACAAATTAGTGTGCTTTTGGCGTCTCTACCCTTGTATATAGTTTAGTCACTGAGAGTTCCTTGAATTTGTAAGGGCAGACGGAAGCTTGTTGCGCTGAAGACATTAGAACCACTAGCCCTAAATCCTCAAAGTTAAGGATTTTAGAAAACACTTTCCCTTTTGGACCCCAAACCAGTCTCCCTCCCTCGCAGCTCCCCTGTACGTTGCCACCCGGAGTGTCATGAGAACATGTCGCTTCTCTTCAGTAGTTTTCACTACCATCAGGGTGATGTTCAGACTTCTCAGCCTGGAGTTTCCCTTGGGTGGTGGCAGAAAACAGAAGTGCCTCCTGGCAGGAAAATGCCCTGTGAACGTCCACGTGGGGGTGCCTGACACTGTTCAGTCACGTACCACGAATCAAGTCCTGCCACAATAGAGCCAAGGCAAATGCTCAGATTCTTATTCTCTGAGGTATTTGTGGGGAGAAATGATATGATGTGTGGGATTTGTTCTAAAAATACTCTAGCTTAAAAAAAAAGGAGGAAGGGCATGGATGGAGCCACTGATAACTGCTATAAAGATAGCTGCTGGAAGTGGCGGAGGAGAATGGGGGAGAGGTCGTTGTGCTGTTCATTCTGTTTTCATGTGTGTTTGAAAACACATAATTAAGAGTTCAAAAAAAGAAAGTTCAAAAGCTTTTTAAAAAATCATGGCTTCCCTCTGCCTGCCACTCCCTCTGCTTGTACTCACTCTCTCTCCCTCTAGCAAATAAATTAAAAAAAATCTTTTAAAAAAAATCATGGCTCAATAATTGCTTAAAATAGATAAGCTATCAGCTAGGATTTAAAAAGCCTCTTATAGAGAGATTTGTTACAACAGGATAGGAATGCAATGATTTATACATTTGTCAGAAACTTTCTTTAGCCAGAAAAGTCCGGAGCCCAATAATGAATGATGTGCACCAAAGAATAGTTCTGGCTCAGGGATTAATAGATATCCAGAGGCCCCCAAAAGATCCACAGATGGGTGATAGTAGGTTAATAAATGATAAAATTTCAGTTATACATGTCAATGTGTATCTCTCTGGGGAGACAATCTGAAGTTCACAACAGATTTATAAAGGGATTGATAACCATACCCCTGCCAAAAAAAAAAAAAAAAAAACCCTAAGCATATTTCCATGGTTAGAAATAGGTTTCAAATGGAAGAGATAATTATGAGTTAAAGATGAGGAAAAAAGGGTAGGAAATAGTTTGCTAACTTCATGACAAGAGCAACACGTCCTGCATGTGACTCAGACTAAGGGCAGTGCAGGCAACCAGGAGTTCAGGCATTCCCGAGAAGTACAGAAGGAACAGCCAGGCTCATTTTCTTTCACATTCCTACATCCAGAGCATATCAGGTATTTCTTTGTTTCTCTTACTTGTCAGGAATCCAGAGTCTAACAGTTCTGTCCCGTGAAGCAGATGCCAACAAGTTTCCAAGTGGGGAAAACCGCAGGCTGGTGACAACATCCTTGTGACCCACATATCTGAAAGCCCTGGCTTGTGGCTTGCAATTCCACAGCATGAGAAATGTGTCCCAAGAAGCAGTAGCTATCAGGAAAGGGAAGAAGAACCACTGAGTGTTAAAATGCAAATGTACGCATGTCTCATTACAATGGGCAGCCTATCTAGTATCAAGAGGTCCAGGTAACAGAGGGGTTGGAGGTTGCAAGGCTGACCAGGTAATGGAAAAAATATTTTAAAAAAGCAACCCAAAGCTCCATCATTAATGTGCAAGTTTGGCTGCGTCCTATGCAACCACCAAGTCAGGATTACTGGCCCCTGCATCTGGCCGGAGCTCGATGACAATTTACTAGAAGGCGGCAGCACAGCGTAACACAGTCCACAGGACTAGAAGAAGTTTTGGCTCTAACTCTCAGGGTGACTGGGAAAGTTACTTAACCTCTGGGTCACAAAGACCAAATGCTTTTCCTGAGGGCTGGATGAGATGATTTTTTAAAACTGTTTAAGTGAAGAGAATTTCACACTTAAGAGGAAACATAAGAAGAGTATAAAGAAGATTTATATACCCCTTTGCCAGATCTACCTGATGTTAATGTTGTGCCCCATTTGGTTTGTAATTGACTCTTATGCTCACTTGTGCTCACTCCTTCTCTCCATATGCAAGTGAGCGAGTGAGCTCTCTCATTCTCTCTCTCTCTCTCTCTCACACACACACACACACACACACACACACACACACATTTTTCTTTCCCCGAACCATTTGGAAGTAAATACACCATCATAGCACCTTTATTCCTAAATACTTCATTGTGTTTTTTTTTTAAGATTTTATTTATTTATTTGAGAGAGAGAGAGTGAGAGAGAGCACGAGAGGGTAGAGGGTCAGAGGCAGAAGCAGACTACCCACTGAGCTGGAAGCCCGATGAGGGACTCGATCCCGGGACTCCAGGATCATGACCTGAGCCAAAGGCAGTCGCTTAACCAACTGAGCCACCCAGGCGCCCTTCATTGTGTTTTTCTAAGAATAAGGATACTCTCTTATGTGCCCATAGTACCATCAACTTCAGGAAGTTGATTATTGACAGTACTTTAATCTACCAAGTTTTCCAGTTCGGTTAACTGACCCAGTGATATCTTTTATTGCTGGATAAGGTGATCTTGAAAGTCTCTTCCTGCTCTGACATTCTACAATTAATAAAAGAATTGTATATGTCAAACAACAGCTTAAGGCTTTAAGGAAATAAAAACAAATGCAACCAATGGTGGACATAAATGTCTCAGACAACGAACGAACAAATAAACAAATGAAAGATCAATCTAACTCTTGCCCCCAAATCAAATTTTATATATGCATACAGCCCCCAAATTACCCCAATAATAGGAACCAGGTCAATAAGAATCACTGTCTAGATTGCAGAATTCTTAGAAAAAAATGCAACTTTATAAACTTGAAATACAATTAGTATTATTGTTAGAAGAGAATATAAAGTCACTGAAAACCTTCTAATTTCTTTAGCCATAGATAAAATTCACCTGGACTTAGGCTATGCATTGTTTCCATGTAAAATAGCTAAAGTGAATTTTAAAGTTTCAGGCTATAATGCTGTATACTACCCCCTTTTTAAAAAATACAAAAAGCTGATGTTCTACCACAATGTATAAGATTATTAAATATTTATATTAAAGTCTGAATTATCTGGAGCTAATGTAGACAAAATAGGGAAAACAATGAATTATCACATGCATTACACTCAGGATCCTATTCGAGTTCTCAAGTATTATGCTGCAAATAAGATCTACAAAAAGAAGACACAATCCCTTGCCTCAAGGAACCACAACATCATAGAGGAGACAGTTCATTAATATCATACACATTCAGAGGACTTTTACAAATTATTCATTCTATTTTTTGTACCTCCCACTCCTCTTTATCTACTGTGCCCACTCCCCCACTGGCAAGCACACTATGTTCTTTGTATTTATCGGTCTGTTTCTTTTTTTGTTTGTTTGTTCATTCGTTTTGTTTTTTAGATTCCATGTGTAAGTGAAATCATATGATATTTGTCTTTATCTGATTTATTTCACTTAGCATAATACCTTTGAGGTCCATCCATGTAGTCACAAATGGCAAGATTTCATTCTTTTTATACGGCTTAGTAATATTCCAGTGTGTATGTGTGTGTGTGTGCGCGCGCGCGCACGTGCGTGCACATGCGCGTGCGCGTACACGTACGTACCACATCTTTATCTGCTCATCTATCAATGGACACTTGGGTTGTTTCCATATCTTAGCTATTGTAAATAATGCTGCAGTACACATAGGGGTGTATGTATCATCTTAAATTAGTATTTTTATTTTCTTTGGGTAAATACCTAGTAATGGAATTACTGGATCATATATTTCTAATTTTTTGAGGAATCTCCACACTGTTTTTCATAATAGCTGCAAAATTTATGATCCCATCAAGAGTGCATGAGGTTCTTCTTCATATCCTCTCCAACACTTATTTCTTGTCTTCCTGATTCTAGCCATTCTGAGAGGCTTAAGGGGATATCTCGTTGTGGTTTTGATTTGTATTTCCCTCGTAATTAGTGATGTTGAGCATCTTTCCATATGTCTGTTGGCCATCTGTATGTTTTCTTTGGAAAAAATGTCTATTCAGCTCCTCCTCCCATCTTTTAATCAGATTATTTGTTTTTGGGGTGTTGAATTGCATAAGTTTTTTTCTATATTTTGGATATTAATCCCTTATCAGATATATCATTTGCAAATATCTTCTCCCATTCACTAGGTTGTCTTTTTGTTTTGTTGGTGGTTTCCTTCACTGTGCAAGAGCTTTTTATTTTGGTGTAGTCCCAATAGTTTATTTTTGCTTTTGTTTTCCTTGCCTAAGGAGACAGATTCTAGAAAAATGTTGCTAAAGTTGATGTCAAAGAGACTACTGCCGATGTTTTCTTTTAACAGTTTTATGATTTCAGGTCTCACATTTAGGTCTTTAGCCCAATTTTTTCACTGAAATTGAATTTTTATTCCAAATGACTGCAATGGCTAGAAAGACAACAGAAAAAACTGAAAATGATTTAACTGGAAATTAGAAGTAGTTGATTTCAGGAGAGCAAGCAATGACAGCCTGGCATTCTGATAACAGTCATAACTAAGAAAGCATAAAAATAATCCATGTCCTTCTGACACACAATCTGGATGTGCAGCACGTACAGCAAATAACATCAAAAGAAAGAAAGGAGGAAAGAAAAGAAAAATAGGGGACAAATCCACAAAATTCCAAACCTCAGAAATTAACATTCATTTAAGCACACAGTAGTGAAGGTTTTTGTAGCAAAACTTTTTCATAGTTCTTAAAAGGGAAGTCTTCAAAAGTACTTCTTCAAATTCAAAAGCTAAAAACAATGAAGAGAGAACAGTTACACTGGCTTAAAAGAGCTGCTGGCCGTCACAAAGATGACGATCAGTCCTACTTCCAAACATAGTGAGATCTGATGAACCCAACAACAGAACGGAGAGGCCGCCTGGTAGGCACTGACGTCACCGTGAAACAGTTCATTAATAATATCATACGTGTTCAGAGGATTTTTCATATATTCTTCATTCTTAGTGTTATGTGGGTGGCTAGTGATCCTTCCTGAGGAAAGGGCCTTTTTTAAAAATATTTTATTTATTTATATGGGAGAGAGTACGCATGAGTGGGGAAGGGCAGAGGGAAAGGGAGAAAAAATCTGAAGCAGACTCCGCACTGAGCATGGACCCTGAGATCACAACATGAGCTGAAACCAAGAGTCCAACGCTTAACCGACTGAGCCACCCAGGTGCCCCTGGAAAGGGCATTTGCACATAGACTTGGTGCAGTGAGGATTGATTCGGGCTGACATGTGGAGGAAGAATGCTCTCTGGGCAGAACAAACTGCACGCATGACCGCCCAAGTCAATAATGTATTTGAAAGACTGAGGAACAGCAAGGAGACCAGCATGTCCACAGTGGAGAGGAGAAAATGAGAACAGTGGGGTGAAAGCCAAGAAGAAAGCAGATTCCAGGCAAAGAACCATGGTAAGATGTGTCTATTTCATGCTAAGTGCAGTGGGAAACCTTTGAAGGACTTTGAGCAAGGGGGGGGAGTCTCATGATCTGAGTTCAGAAAATTACCACTCTTACAGTAAGAAAAGGATGGTCTTTACAAAAAAATGATGTTGGGTCACCTGGATATTCATAAGGGGGAAGAATGTATCTTGACTTTTACATTTTATACTAAACAGAAAAATAATTCCATGTATAGATCTAAAAATGTAATAGGTAAAACAACACATTTAGACTAGAACATAGGAGAATACCTTCATGACCAATGAGTAGGCAATAAACAGGACATGAAAATGATTAAATTACTAAAGTTACTAAAGGAAAAGCAATAATTTGTACTACACCAAAATTAAGAAACTGTGTTCATTGAAAACGACTACCAAGTGAGTGAAAAGGCAAGCCACAGAGTGGAAGAAGATATTTACAATACATACATCCCACATTGAACCCAGGACCTGTAAAGAACCCTACAAATCAGTAAGAAAGGGCAAGAAAATAGGTAAAAGGCCTAAATAGGTACTTCATAAAGGAAGCTATACAAATGGTCAACAAACGTATGAAATGGTCGCTCGGCAAATGGAAATGCAATGAATGAGACAGCACTACACACTCGTCCGAATGTCTACAATTAAAAGATATATAATACCAAACCTGGATGAGGATGTGGAACACCTGGACCTCTCATATAATGCTGAGGGTCATAACCATTTTGGAAAACTGTTTTGATGTATCTGCTGAAGCCGAATATACACTTACCGTTTGACTCAGCAGTTCCACTCCTAGGTATATTCCTGACAGAAACTCTTATGTATGTTTAGCAAAAGGCACATAATAATAATGTCTGTGGCAATATGATCCAAAATGGACCAAAACTAGAAACCCAACTATCCATCAAAGATGGATAAACTGTCGTGTATTCATACTGTGTACCTCCTGGGTAATGAAGTTTCATTTATACGAAGTTCAAGGAGTAGTAAAACCCATCAGTGGAGTTAGAAATCAGTATACAGATTATTGGGGGGCAAGAAGGGAGGACAGTGGCTGCAAGGGAGCACAAGGGGGACTGCTGGGGGTACTGGTTCTGGGTGTTGGTTAAATGGGCATGTCACATTGTGAAAATTTATCAAGTTGTCCAATTTGGTTACGTATCTATTCCAATAAAACATTTAGAAAAAAATCTAAAATATCACTGAGTGCTCTGTGCAGAATATACAGGCGGCACGGAGACAGAATTGAAGAAGGTGGTGGTTTAGACTAAACTGGAGGCCATGGAAGTGGGAGGAGTCAAAATTAAGATATATTTAAAGGTAGGGGCACCCGGGTGGCTCAGTCGGTTAAGGGTTCAACTTGTGATTTTGGCTCAGGTCATAACTTTAGGGTCGTGAGACTGATCCCTTTACTGGGCTCTGTGCTGGGTGTGGAGCCTGCTTAAGATTCTCTCTCTCCTCTCCCTCAGCCCTCCCCCAGCCCCAAAAGATATATTTAAAGGTAGAGCCTGTGCAGCTTGCAACAGGATTCAATGTAAGGAAGAGAAAAAGCAGCAGCAAAGGTGCCAGGCTTTTGGACTGGACACCCAGATGAATCTTAGGGCCATCTAATAAAATCAGAAAAAACAGAAGAAAAGGAAGTTGGTGGTGTGGGAATCGAGACTTCTTTTTTAGGACACAGTAAGTTGGAGATGCCCATTAGACATACAAGTGGAAATGTCAAGTAGTGGGAGGGGTATACTCACCTAGAGCTCAGGGAGAGATTTCAACTGTCCATTGTAATGGTTAAAAGAGCAAACTATAGAATTAGACTCCCTGAGTTTATCACTTACCAGCTATGTGTCCCTGGGCAAGTTACTCAGCCGGGACACTCCATCTGCAAATGAGGTGTTTAAAGTATTAAGAGAAATGATACTTGTAATTCATGGCTGGCACACAGAAAACACTCAAAGGTACCTCTTATTACTATTGTTTTTGGTACTGTTAGCCACAGCAGCAGTCTAGTGCAAGGACACTGGATAGGATCACCCGGGAAGTGAGACTAGATGAAGAGTAGGGTGAAGATACCTAACCTTGAGAGAAGGAAGAGCAAAGGAAGGAGCCATAAATAAAATAGGAGGGGACAAGCAGATTTTGCTGTCCAGGAACTCAAGAAGTATTCCAAGAGGGTGACGAGCTGTATCCAACACTTTAAAGAGATTTAGTAATGTTAGGCCTGAAAAGGACCAGCTACATAATTTGTGGGGCCCAATATAAAATGTAAATGTGGAGGCCCTTGTAGAAAAACTGTTAAGAATTTTAAGACAGCGAGGGGCGCCTGGGTGGCTCAGTCGTTAAGTGTCTGCCTTCAGCTGAGGTCATGATCCCAGGGTCCTGGGATCGAGCCCCGCATCGGGCTCCTGCTCGGCAGGAACCCTGCTTCTCCCTCTCCCACTCTCCCTGCTTGTGTTCCCTCTCTCGCTGTGTGTCTCTCTCTGTCAAATAAATAAAATCTTAAAAAAAGAAAAAAAAGAATTTTAAGACAGCGATAGCAGGACATTAAACCAGGTGTGAGACCTAAATGACTATATAGGTCATATGCCTTCAGAACTGGTCCTGGGCCTGAGGACCAACTATTGGTTTGGCAATAAGAACTGTGTCAGTGAAGTGGCGGGATCAGAGCTGGAGTGGTGTGGGTTAACGAGAAAATGGGAGGGAAGCAGTGCAAAGAGTTAATGTACACAATCGATTTTTTTTTAAGATTTTATTTATTTGTATGAAAGAGAGAAAGAGAGAGAGAGAGCACAAGCAGGGGAAGCGGCAGGCAGAGGGAGAGGGAGAAGCAGGCTCCCTGCTCAGCAGGGAACCCGACATGGGGCTCGATCCCAGGACCCTGGGATCACGACCTGAGCCGAAGGCAGACGCTTAAACGGCTGAGCCGCCCAGGCGCCCCTGCAATTGATTCCTTAACTCACTGAAGGTTTACAGGGTCCCTAACACTCAATATGTATGCTAAGGAGACCAGGAAAAGATGGTATTATAGGATGATCATGGTGATGCCACAATTAATGGGGTGAGGGCAGGTCAGAGGGATAAGTCTAAGAAGCTTAACTGGGAAGGAGACACAGGGCAGGCCTTGAGCCTTCACATATTTTGTCAGAAAAGGAAAAGAGCATCTCAACCAGAGTGGATGCTCAAAAATTATAAAATTAGAGTCGATGGCTACATGCCCACATAAAGCAATGCTTGTTGTTCTCATGTGAGGTCCAGTGAAGAGAAGTGAGAGAGCAGAATGAACAAGTGGTTCATAGGACAACGACAACCTGACCTCCGGGCAAGATGGCACTTCAGAGGCCTATTAATTATGAAATACCAGAAGCAGAGATGTCCCAGGTAACACTGTGTGGCTTAACGGTACACTCCATATTTCTCCCAAATTCTTCGTCCTTACTTCCTTAATCTGATCCCACCAAACTCTCATACCATGGTAATAAAAGGTATTTGACTATCAATATCAATGTTGTATAGTGTCAACGTGGAATTTGCTTTCATACATTTCTACTGAGCCACACCTTATATAAACATTACCACATAATTTAAAATGTCAAAGCTTGTAGCATTCGTCATCTGAATGGTCTATTTTGAGATAAAATGTCAAAGGCAGGAAGTTTAGAGAAAAGGTTAACTAGTAAATCCACTCATTTAAAAAACTATTTATATTCTATAACAATAATTCACTGTTTCAAGAAATCCTCATTAGGACAAAAGAAAAAACAAAGTCCGTGCTCACCTAAGTCAGTGCTGAGTCTCTGGAGGTAACAAGGAACATACTAATGGAGAACATGTTTGCTTTCCATAATGCCCAAAAGTTACTATGTCACCTTAAGTAGCAATAACTTTAGTCAACCCAAGATCTCTCACTCCTTGATTTACCCAAAACTGAAGTTATTTAGAGGTTTGCTCTGTCAAGAATACCATATCCTAGAACGAAATGGTATTGCCTCCAATTTTCAAGTTTGTTGTTGAATTATCTTTTCTATTGGTAATATATGTACATGATATTGGTATTTACCAAAATCTCCTTCCAGACCTTGGCCACCCAGTTCCCCTGCCTAGAGGCAACCAATGTTAGCCACTGCTTGAATACCTTCCTATATGCTTAAATAAATACATGTCTATTCACATGTCTTTTTTTTTTATTTATTCATGAAAGACGCGAGAGAGAGAGAGAGAGAGAGAGAGAGAGAGAGAGGCAGAGGGAGAAGCAGGCTCCCAAGGAGCAGGGAGCCCAATGCGGGACTCGATCCCAGGACCCTGGGATCATGACCTGAGCCGAAGGCAGATGCTTAACCATCTGAGCCACCCAGGCGCCCCCACATGTCTTTTTTATACAAATGGTAAAATGTTACTCCTGACATTCTGCATTTTGCTCCTGCATCTTCTTCTCCACTAGCCCACTTAGGATAATATATTGGAGGTCATGTTTTCTCAGCACATAGAACTGTCTTATTCTTTTCCTCCCTAGTTTTGATAAAACTTTATTTTGATAATTTCAAGCTTACAGAACAGTTACAAAGTTGGTACAAGAAACTCCCTTATATCTTCTACCTTAGATTTTTGTCTTTGTTGACATTCTATTTGCTTTATATTCTCTCTCCAAACACTCTTACATATGCATATCTTAACTATTTGAAAGAAAGTTAGAAATATCATGTCTCTTTACTATCAAATACTTCAGTACACATTTCCTAAGAACAAGGATATTCCATTGACATAAATCATAGTATAGTTAACAAAGTCAGGAAATTAAATGCTATTTAATATATTCTTAATACTTATCCGCCCTCTATATATATATAGGCCTTGACAATTAAAGCTATTTTCCCCAGCCCATGGTGTAACCCAAGGATATGTACTGTATTAAGTGCCAAATGTCTTTGGTTTCCTATAAACTGGGAAGATTTCCTAAGTCACTTTTTCTCTTTATTGACCTTGATATTCTTAAAGACTACAGATCTGTTATTTTTGTGGGATGTTCATCAATTTTTTTCCTGATGCTCCTCAGGATTAGATTCAGGATACTTATTTTTGATAGGAGATCCACAAGTTTTTTTATACCATTTTCATATTAGGGTGTATGTGATGTCTGTCTGCCCCAGACACTTGGTTTAAGTTTGCCTGGTAAACTTAGTATTGTTCCCTTCTGTAATCAGTAAGTTGTTTGTGGGGAGATACTTTAGGACTATATAAATACCCTATTCCTCAATAAGCTATCACAACTAATTTTAGCATCCTGAATGCTTTTCTAACCCATCCTTCTTTCCATAATTTACTAATTAGAAATTATATTAATTTGGGCGCCTGGGTGGCTCAGATGGTTAAGCGTCTGCCTTCGGCTCAGGTCATGATCCCAGGGTGCTGGGATCGAGTCCCGCATCAGGCTCCCTGCTCCTTGGGAGCCTGCTTCTCCCTCTGCTTCTCTCTCTCTCTCTCTCTCTCTCCTCCTCTGTCTCTCATGAATAAATAAATAAAATCTTTAAAAAAAATTATATTAATTTAACAATGAACTAATATATAATTTGTTAATTTATTATTGCAAGGAAGAACTTCCCCTTTTCCTCTATTTCTCTATTTATTCATTAGCTTATTTTATCAATACGGACTCAGATTATAATCCATAGCTATCATTATTTATTTTGACTCTCATGCTATTCCAAATTCGGCTAGTGAGAGCCCCTTAAACTGGCCTCTGTGACCTTCTCTAATATGTGTCCCTCATTCTTGGAGTACTCCCTTCCAGAATCACTTCTAGAACTCTGATCTCTGCTGCCTCCACTCAGCTAGGATGTCACTGCTTTGGCTCTACCTGATCGTGGGCTCACCTTGTGTGTTTCCCTCCTTGCAGGGGTCATCACAGCTTTGCACTCTCTGTTGTTTAATGCCTGAATACAGTTGCCTTGTATATTTTGTCTCATTTTACAGTTGTTTTCAGGCAGGTGGGCAATTTTGGTTACCAATTACCCTGTCCTGACTGGAGATGGAAGGATGCCTTCTTCTTTTTAATAGCCACATAGTATTCTATTGTGTAGCTACACCTTAACTTATTTAACCAGTCTACCCTATTTAGGTTGTGTACAGTCTTGCCCTTTCACAAATGATGCCGTACTGTACATGTGTCATTTATGATGTGTGCAAGTACATCACTGGGATCAATTCCTTAAAGAATTATGAATGGGTCAAAGAGTACATGTTTTTAAACTTACAAAAAGGTCTGTGATCACAATATAGTATCTTTCACAACTTTATACATTTGGATTATATCCCCCTTGGGCTTTTCCATCCCATATTCAAGAGAGTCCCAATAATTCAGGTCACCTTCATATAGAAATTCTTGAATCTTTCAACTATTTCAGAGTTCCTTCTATATATTTTGGACCCTGATTATGTCCCACTTGTACTTCACTATCAGAAGTAAACTCAGATTTCTAGTTTGAGGGCACCACAATTTTGTACTTCCTGTTGCATTTCCAGGTTCGTGCTTGTCTTTGGGTCACAAAAGAAACTCCAGGCTGCCTTCTTCAAGGAAAAATAAACAAGGACATCTTCTAAGGAAATCTATAAGAAGGAGTTTTCTATAACTATTTTTAAGAAAAGAAAAAAAATATAATTCCCAAGCATACACATCTATAAACTCTGATAAGAGAAGGGGGGCCAATAAAAAGATAATATTCTAATCTTCACTAGATAAACTTTAATACCTATCTAATACTTTCAGAATTAGTTTGTGATCTCCAAGCACTGTGTAATAATATAAATAAATGATGGCACTAACTGAACATTCCTCTGCCCTGAATGAGGGACTATTTAATCATGTTTTCCTTCTCGCTGACACTAAGTAATTATCTTACTAGTGTAGACATGGTCTAAAAGGAGCTGTGGGTGCTTTAAAAATAATCTTTAGTAATGACAATCTGGGGAAACTTAATTTAACTTATTCAAATTCCCTATCTCTATGAGGATGGACAATTATAACAACATGCACCTTTACTGAGTTGTTACTATGGGCCAAGCACTTTTAAAGACTTCATAAGCATTATTTTATTTAATCATCACAATGAGGCAGGTAAATATAATTAACCTCCTTGTACAGATGAGGAAAGAAATAAAGCTTAGCAAGGTTAGGTAATTTGCCCAAGGTCACGGAGGCAGAAAGTAATGGGAGTCCATTTTTAACCCAATTCTATCAGACTCCAAAGCCTGAGCATTTAACCAATAACGGACTATCTCCATTAGAATCACTGGGAACCTTATTTAAAATGTGTAATTCCAGGGGCACCTGGGTGACTCAGTCAGTAAGCGTCCAACTCTTGGTTTTGGCTCAGGTCACGATCTCAGGGTTGTGAGATCGAGCCCCAAAGTGGGCTCTGTGCTCAGTGCAGTCTACTTGAGGTTCCCTCCCTCCCCCTCTCGTGTACACTCTCCCTCTCTTTAAAATAAATAAATAAATAAATAAATAAATAAATAAATAAATAAATAAAAAAATTATTTAAATTTGTATTTCCAGCAAATTAAGCATTGTCTGGGGTGAGACCAAGGAAGTCTGATGTACATCAAAACTAGAGAAATATGGCACTCTGCTACTGCCTCTCAGTGCATATACTAGATCACTTTAGCACTACAGAGTAATTTTTTGAACTAGAACAGTAGGAGAAACTTTAACAAAGCTACTACACAGGTTGCCATCAAGAACCATAATAAGAAAAATATTTATGGCAAACTTTTACTATGGTTTCACCATGGGGAAAACAACTTAAAAATTCCAAATTTCATTCTGGTCCTATTTGAAAGAAAAGAAAAAAGAAAAGAAAAGAAAAAAAGAGGAAGGAAAGGAAAGGAAAGAGGAAAGGAAAGGAAAAGAAACGAAACGAAACGAAACGAAACTTGTTCTTTATCATCATTTATTCTACAAACAGCCCAAAGGCTAAATAGGGATTGAGTCAATGACAGGATAACCTTGAAAGAAAAAAAGGGGGGGAAGTGACAACTTCAATGTTAAAATTATATAAATTTAAATCAAAACTTCTAAAATGCAACTCAGATTCTACAAACCACGTGACAGTACTTTTAAACTCTCCTAATGTTTAAATAAACTTGAGTGCTGCCCTTTGGGAAGGTAGCCTAATGGAAAAAATGTGGCTCCAGAATCAGACTGCAAACCAGGCCCAGCCAGGCTATAGAGCTTCAGCAAAGTCACTGAACCTTCAAAAGGGATGGAAACACTTCACCGGTTACTGTTTCTTCCCATTCCCCTGTCCTCTGATCCTTCCCAACCCACCCTGTGAAACCCAAGAGCCCAACACCTTCTAAAAGGTTATCAAGTATAAACCTACCACACTTTATGCTCTATTTCCTCCAGTCATGACCAGAAGTTGAAGCCTTGAGCCCCTCTGGTCATCAATCACATGTACTCACTCCCATAATGCTCTGAATGTCCCCTTAGCTGACCCTAACACCTATGCCTTCTCTCCTTTCCAAAAGTTACCACTCAGCCAGAGGAACACCCACTAGATGATCTCCCTTATACTTACCTCCTCCTCCCTGAAAGTCCCTTCTTCTCAACCACTTATGTTTGACTTTGCTTGGGAACCCCAAGTTTCCTGAAACCCTCTCAAGTGACAATCATTTTCTCTTTCACATTTCACCTACCCCAGGTCACAGTTTTCTTCTCCAACTCCTGATATTATTAGTTCATTCCAAAGATATCTCACCCCTACAACACATAAAGCATTGTGGCAAGGGCAGGGAAAGTCCTAAGTAACAAAATAGGCAAAATCTCTAAATGGGGAGCTTACTTACATTCAGATGAAGAGGAGGAAAACAAGTCAACAACAGGCAAACATATTTTAAACTGTGCTAACAGACATGAAAGATAAGTCAGGGAGTCATAATAAGAATTCTGTGTGGGGGTAGAATACTTAATTCAGATGAAGTTATCAGTAGCATTTTAAGTAGAGGCATCAAGGACAAGAAGGAGCCAGCCAAGCAGAGTGAAAAGTGAAGGGCCTTTCAGACCAAGGGAATAACCAAGACTCTCCAAAGCCCTCTACTTCCATGCTTCCTCAGCGACTCATTCAGTGGCCCCACCCTGCATCTTGTCATCAGCAGAACCTGAACATTTCCCAGATCATGAATCAAAAGCCATCATCCTCTGACAACCTGCAGAGGCTCTCTTCATTTCTCCCTCCAATTTCTAATCTTCATTTCCCTCCTTATCCAATTGATAATCCCTCTCTTACACATATATTCAACCCCTTAACCCTCCCTCCTTCCTTTAAATTTCCTCAGCCAAGTCCCAATCACTCTGCCTTTTCTGGGACTATATCTGTACCAGCGAAAAGGGCTAGACACACCCCCAAACAGATTGGAAACACTGTAAAATCAGATCCACTAATTTCACAAGGATCTTCCATACTGTCCAGCAGTGCTTAATTCTGCAATAGTCCCCTCCCCACTCTCCTAATGACGTGGAGCCTGATGTGGAACTCGATCTCACGACCCTGAGAGCATGACCTGAGCCAAAATCAAGAGTCAGACACTTGATCGACTGAGCCACCCAGGTGCCCCTGCTAATGACTATGTAATATCTTCTCCTCTCAATTCAACAATTCTACCCCACCCTGGACCTTGGCTTTCATGATACCCTACTGTCATGGTTTTTCCCCTATCTTTCTGATTATCCCTTCTTAGATTCTTTTGCCATTTCTTCTTCTGGTCTAGAGGTTGGAGATCTTTAGGACTCAGTCTTGGGCCATTTGCCCTCATTGTTCTATGTTCTTCCCAGGTGATCTCAAATATTCCCATGACTTTGCTAAAATCAAAAACAAATGGAGACCAGCCTTGAAAATTCCCTGAGCAGACAAAACCTATTTAGTCATACAAAGATTAATTTAGCTTATTTTGTAAAACTAACTTGACCTGGGTCATTTCTTGCTTATGTCCCTGGAAATCATAAGAAAACTGTTTCCCAAGGTAACTGCTGACCAACACCCTATCATTTAAGACGATTCTAATATTACAAACAATCAGTGTGAAGAATAAAGTCACTGCTTTCTTACAGTAAAAGCTGCTTTATAACATCTCTGAGCCTCATTCCATGTTTTGAGTTACTCCCAGTTTGCAAACTGTCTTTATGGCATGCACACAATAAACTTTTACTAATTACTATTTCAGGGACTGCTTGGTGTTACTTATTATTTCTGAATTTTTGACAACTTTAAATACCATCTTTATGCTAAGAACCCCCACATTTCTCTCTTTCCCAGATCACCATGCTAGTTTGAAGACCACCATCATCTCCTGTTGTTATTACTAAAATAGCTTCTAACTGATTTCTCTACTAATAGTCCAGTCTCCACATAGTGGCCACAAGGATCTTTTTGAGGTATAAATCATATCATGCCATTCCCTTACTTAAAACCCCTCAACAACTTTTCACAACTCTCAGAACAAAATCCTAAAACATGGCCTCTGTCTTAGTTTTCTGTGGCTGCCATAACAAATTGCCACAAACTTAGAGGCTTAAAACAAAGGAAATTTTCTTGTATAGTTCTGAAGGCCAGAAGTACAAAATCAAGGTGTTGGCAGGAATCTCTCTGAAGTTCTAAAGTGGATTCCATTCCTTGCCTCTTCCAATGTCTGAGGCCTCCAGCTCTTTGGTTCATGGCTGCATGACTCCAATTCCTGCCTCTGGCTTCATATGGCCTTCTCCTCTTATTTCCTCTGTGTCTCTCATAAGAACACTTGTCATTGGATTCAAGGCTCACCAAGATAATCCAGGATGATCTCTTTTAGGGATCCTTACATCTGGAAAGAACTTTTTTTTTTTTCCCAAATAAGGTTACATTTACAGGTTTCAGGGACATGTTTGAAGTGCCATCACTGGACCCACTCTAGCCTCCAAGACCTTACCTAAACTGCCTCTGCTTTCCCCTGCAAACTCATCTCCCAAAGCTCTCTTCCTTTGTTTATAGGTTCTAGCTGGTCCTTTTTTTTAAGTAAGTTTGTTTGTATATGTATGTATGCATGTACGTATGTAAGTATGTGTGTAATCTCTACACCCAATGCCAGGCTTGAACTCATGACCCTGAGATCAAGAGTCATATGCTCTTCCAAATGAGCCAGCCAGGCACCTCTGGCTTTCTTCTATTTCCTTGATCAAGGACAAGTTCTTTCCCACCCTTGGTTTTTGCATATGCTATTCTCTCTCCAGTCTTTGTCTAGCTAGCTCCTCCTTTAGGTCTTGAGTTAAATCTAACTTCTACAAAGGAGTGTCTCTTAACCCCATAAACTGATGTTGCCACTGTTCTTCCTCAAAGCACTCTTCCTTTTCTTCATACCATGCACTTCTTTTCCTGTTTCAGGTTGTACTTGCACATGATTTCTGTGTTTCCTAGTTAAAATCTGTCTCTATCATCGGACTGTGAATTCTTCATACCCCCTGAAAAAGCATACACACGTTTTGTTCACCTCTGTATGTATACCCAGAGCATAAGCCAGCATCTGGTACACAGTAGCATTAACTAAATAAAGGAGCACTAAATAAATAGAGGACCTCCCATTTCCCCCTTTGAACAAGATTAGATACATGCAAATAAGAGGGTTAGAATAGTGACCGGACAGCCAAGGACACCCCTGGCCTGCAGTAGACAACTCTCCCAGGCCAGCCTGAGAAAATGATTGAGCTTGGCACAAAAGGAAAAGTAGTGTCTGATTAACAGCAAGTTGTAAAGACCTGTCTACTCTTCAGTTCTGCCATGGACAACTATTCAATTCAGGAACTCATTTCACCTTTTATAATAATCCCTACTTCCTGTTCAAAAAAATTGATTGAGGTTTCTCTGAAATCTCAGGAAAAAATTCCAATACAAACTGATTTCTACTCACAGCCTAATTCACATATATATCTTGCTTTCTTAATTCTGCTAAATTACAAAATGACTCAAGTATTAATAAATCCTGCTGGCCTGTTTTAAAGTCTAATAGGCACAGAGGGACATAGAAATCTTTTCTGGGATACATGAAATTCTCCAGCCTCTTCTTTTCCCCTAAAGTTGTCTTTATTTAAAAAATAATTGAGATGTAATTCAAATACCATAAATTCACCCTTTTATAGTGTATAATTCAGTGTTTTACCCAAAGTTGTACAACCATTGTCACTATGTAATTCCAGAACATTCTCATCACACCCCTGCCCACAAAAAAAGAAACAAACAAAAAAAACCACACCATCCCCATTAGCAAGCATTCTCTACTCCTCCCTCCCCCAACCCCTGGCAAACCCTATGTACTATCTCTATGATTTTCCCAGTCTTTTTTCACTTTCATGAAATTGAAACAGAGATAAAATGATTTGTACAGGGTTGCCGTCACTTAGTCAGACAGCAAGATCATAACATACGTATTTATAGTAACACTTTAAACTATATGTAAAAAAAAAAAACAAAACACCAAAAGGTCAGTAAAAATATGTTTATCTCAACTATACATATCCTAAATGTGGCTATAAGACATCTGATGTCTTAGAATAGTGAATACCCACTATTCACTTAGAATAGTGATTCCCAGGCTGTGTCTCAGGCTGGGGAGAGGCAGGGGTGTAGGGCATTAGGCAGAATCACTAAGGAGGAAGAGAGACATGATTGGTGGACAGGAAATGTACTTAGGATGGGGTGATGCAGAGAGAAGGTTAAGGGAAATATGAGGCTAAAATAGACATATTTCTTTTTAGCCTAGGGTTTTGAAATTGGTGTTAATGTGCCCAGACGCTCACCTGCTTCCTTTTTATAGTGCCCCAAATGGGTCCCAGAACTCCAGGATCATTTCCTGTTTGTTTACAAGTAGTTAACGCATGTATTAATAGTGCTAACACCGCTTTGGAATGCTTGTTGGTTAATGACACCTTGCAAAATAATGCAGGAACTTTGACTTTTTAATATTCTGTCTGTATTTCAAACAAGCAAAATAATTACAAGCTTAACTCACCTGTTACCATCAACAAATGTGTACACAGAAACAATGACCCCATAGACTAAAATTATTAGAATCCATTTGCAAAAATAATTAGCCACACATTTTATTTTATGTCTTAATCAATATTGCAAAAACCATTAACAAAAGGAAAAAAAAAGATGGAAACTGCTCATCACAAAGGAAAAAAATTCATTGTTCAAAAGATTAATATGAACCTCAACATTCTTTATGCTCATTTAAAAATATTATTAAAACAGCAATTTGAAGGGACAAACAAGTCAAAATTAAGTATTTTATTAATTAAAACTGAGATCCTAAAACCACTAAGACTCTACAACTTAAAAATAACCTCTTGTCTTCAACCTAGAAAAGTTTGATTTGCCAACATACAATGAATACGCAGGAGCCTACCCCTGGGGGAGTAAACAGATTTTCTTATACAAATAAGTTATTCTGAGTTACAGAGATCCTGCAGATGACTAGGTTATCATTTGTTTAAAAGACGACTGCTAGAACAAACTGAGGGTGCTGGAGTGGTGGGGGTGGGAGGGATGGGGTGGCTGGGTGAAAGACAGTGGGGAGGGTACGTACTATGGTGAGCGCTGTGAATTGTGCAAGACTGTTGAATCACAGATCTGTACTTCTGAAACAAGTAATGCAATATATGTTAAGAAAAAAAAAAGAAGAAGATAGCAGGAGGGGAAGAATGAAGGGGAGTAAGTCGGAGGGGGAGACGAACCATGAGAGACGATGGACTCTGAAAAACAAACTGAGGGTTCTAGAGGGGAGGGGGGTGAGGGATGGGTTAGCCTGGTGATGGGTATTAAAGAGGGCACGTTCTGCGTGGAGAACTGGGTGTTATGCACAAACAATGAATCATGGAACACTACATCAAAAACTAATGATGTAATGTATGGTGATTAACATAATAATAAAAAAATGGAAAAAAAAGACGACTGCTAGAAATGCCTATTTAGACAATCTACTCATAGAACTGGACACTAAATGACAGTAACCATTGAAAATGGAAACCTCTTGTCCACCAAATATTTTACTGAAACTGTTTTTAGTATGTAAAGTAACTTAAAAGATCAACTCTTCATTGTCTACAGCAGAAGAGAACTTTGGTACCAATAAATTGGAATTAGGGAATCAAAATAAATTTTGTTTGTAATTTTATAGTATGTTTTTGAAATCAAATTGGAAATGCCTCAAGATGAAAATAGGAAAGTCTCACTCTTCTGTTACATACACCATCAGGAGGAATGAACAACTAGACACTTTCAAGTTATTGACATAAATAAAGCACTATCCTAAAACTCCTTCCAAAAAGATTAATGGGTCACAGCCTGCAATTTTGGCAATAGATAAACAATTAAGTACTTTGCTTTTCAGTGCCCCCCCCTTCACCTTTGGACAGGAGCAGCAAGACACTGGAATAAAAGTAATTCCAATAAGTACTTCCAGAATACATCAAGTTTAGTTTTTCCATTTGATAGGGGGTTAACAAGAACAAAAAAACAAAAAGAGAAAGGGTAATTTAAATTAAAAAGTAGACCAGGCAAGAGGAGAGGGTGGGTTTAGAACAACTGCTATCAAACAACCATTTTTGCAAAATTCAGAGTATTCTTAAAAATCCTTCTTAAATTACACCCATGGCCATGTACATTGCACATGAAATTTGGACAATTCTTCGATAAACTTTAAGGTTGCTAAGTAACTTAATGAAAGGTATTAACACATTTTCATTTTAAGAAGCAAAAGAGAAATAAAATATTCAAGATACATAGCACTTTTACTTTTTAAAATGGTGATCCTAAAAGCTTTTCTTAAATTCACATTCTGCAAAGTTCCTTCTCTCCCATCATCATGTACACACTGAAAACACCTTTACTTATGAGTACTGTCATCTAATTCTCTATGGAGTATGCATTTTTCATAAATCTAGACCAAAGTGAACTAATTGAGATTTAATTCTAAATTCAGCCTATGATCTCTGGATATAGCATTGAAATAAAACTAGTAAACATACTTTTTTCTTAAAAAAAAAAGTATGCTTTTGCTCAGATAATTAGTTTTGGTAGATAATATTTATATTCTTAGCCCAAAAGATTACTTTTAGAGTTTGAAGAGTAAAGCTAAAAACAAAAATTGGTTCAACAATTGTCAAAATAAAATGAATACAAACATTGACCACAACTTTCCACTCAATCCAAACTAAACCACTTCAGTTGGGCTCAGCTCACTTAATTATTTTTTAAGGATTTATTTATTTATTTGAGAAAGAGAAAGAGTGGAGGCAGGGGCAGAGGGAGAGAGAATCTCAAGCAGACTCCCCACTTAGTGCAGAGCCCAACGTGGGGCTTGATCCCATGACCCCCAAGATCATGACCTGAGCTGAAACCAAGAGTTGGACACTTAACCGACTGAGCCCCCCAGGCGACCCTCACTTAATTTAAAACTGTCCCTCTTTTCCAGCTTCATAACTGAACTGAATGTTGTTCAACCACATTATCTGTGTTAAAAGTGAAGATATAAAAAGTGTTATAAAGACTGCAAGAGTGATTGTAATTTGTGATCAAAACATTTCAGAGCTGGAAGGAATCTTTGAAAGCTAATCCAGCACCCATATTTACAGATGAGAAAACTGAGGCCAAAACAGTCTGTTGGTCAAAGGACAGGACCAAAATCACATTCCATGGCTGAGCCTTTCATTCATTCATCATCCATCCAGTCAGCCACCCATTCACCCACTTAATGAAAGCTGCCTAAGTACCAGGCTGATGCTAGGTGCTGATAACAGGCTGCAAGGTGGCATTCACCAGTGCCCAGACAGTCTTTTTCCTTGTCTTAAGGTAAATCCTTAAATGTCCTAATCAGGAAGACTCCTAGAAAAATCCCACAGCCTTCGTAGCATGGGGCCCACTTTCATTTTCACACATTTCAGTAAACGCAGTTGGGTTTAACTTCAGAGAGCCAACAACTGTGTTTACTTTAAACGACTAAGCATTAACAAAGGGAAGCACAGTATTGTGAATGAGTCCCTCTCCGGTACATTCATAACTTAAGGAAGTACAATCAGAAAATGCCCCCCCACACACAAAAAAAGAGTTCACAGAGAGGACAGCTTACAAAATCAGAGCAATATGAGGTATCAATACAAATCAGTGAAGTCTAATAGCTCAAGTTCACCAAGTGTGGAATGTAAATATCTCCCCATTTCATCAGACGTCGGTATGCTTTTCTGAGATGTCTCCACGTTAAAAAGACCTCCAAATTCATATTCAAACTAATGACCTCTTCCAATGAAACATACATCTAAACCAGGCCTCTTTCCTTCAGATCAACTTTCTTTGATTTCTAGTTGATTAAAGGAAAATCAAAATAAAAAAAAAAACACCTAAAATTTAATGTGCTGGCTAAAAGAAATTCAAATCCTATATACAATCAAAATAGCAATAGCTCCAACCGCACATTTATGAGTTCTGTTTTTAAAGGGATGGGTAGTGAACTTACCCATCAACATAACTCATTCCTCACTCTGCTTGGACTTTTACATTCTGTAATATTAAGTCTGGCACTTAAACCTTTTGTGTATCTCAATTCACAGTCAACTTCTTTAAGGAGAAGAAACCATATTGACAAAGCTCTTAAATAAGACAACCCATCAGTAAGGCACTTTGAGAGATTAAACAGCAGCTCTCTACGCACCCACTTTTAGTGTCCTATACCAAAATGGAACACAGCTCTCACAGAGCTCTTGCAGATGACCAGTGGGTGATTTCTGATAAAATAAAATCTTCACTGACGTTCTTTACCGGCTCTTTGACTTTCTTGAAGCTCTTGTCAGCTCAGGAAGAAGGTGCTGTTGTGCTCCTCTATTTCTCAAACTTCCAGATTTGGTTTTTATCTAGAGCATCACAAGTTCTCATTTGAACATCAGGTCGACCCTCAGGTGTCCGAAAAGCACTAAGACACAGCCCCGAGTGTGGATGAAAAATGGTTCCAACTTCTTTAAAATGCCAAATAATGTTTGCTGGGATAGGGAACCCATCTTTTGGACAATTTTGCATTCCTACATATTTTTTTTGCTCAGGAACCTCTGCACATAATTCTGTCACAGAGTTAAACCTTATTTCTTTGTTTGAAGTATATTCAAAGAATTGATTGCCTCCTTGACCATGGCATCCAAACAGGGAAAGGTTAGCACCTGTGGGGTTGTTGTCAGGAGAATTATAATCTAAACATTCAGAAGAGATTCCCATACTGCGAACAGCTCCATGCCAACCAGGCCTATCCTCTGGAACGTGTAAATTAGAAAACACATTTTTCAAATACCAGTCAAAACTCTGGCACTTCAGCCGTTCTCGTAGTAATTTTCTTTCAGAAATATCACCATAAGCTTCTTTCCTTGCTGGAGGGTTTCGATTGTAGAAATGCTCTTTGTACTCGTCCATCCACACTTCCGCTGCTCGAGCAGTATTCTGTAGGAAATTGGGTCTAGCATATGGTGCCCGCTTAGGGAATACATGGCCCACGTGGGAACACGGGTGGATCTCCAATTTACCACCACACTGCCACACCCTAAAAGACAGCTCAAGGTTTTCACCTCCCCACACTTCCATTCCAGTGTCATATGTTCCAAGGTACTGAAAGTATTTCTTGCTGACAGCAAACAGTCCTCCAGCCATGGTGGGCGATCTGATTGGGTCAATTCTCGATTTCCGTCTGTCCCTTTCATGTTTGGGGACAGAATGCCACTGGAAGGTTAAGCGCCAGTCAAATCCACCAATCATGGGCTCCCCCGTCTGCATATAGAATTCAAAAGTATTCCAATCAATGGTGTCTATAACAGGACAAACAATTGCCGTCTCATCGTTACCAATTCTTTCCAAAAGTGGTTCTAACCAACCAGAATTACACTCACAGTGACAATCCAGGAAAGTGAGGACATCCCCAGTGGCAAAAGTGGCCCCAATCAGGCGGGCTCTAACCAGCCCCTCCCGCTTATTTGTTCTAATCAAGCGCACTCTATCAAGAGTGCTGATGTAAGTTTCAAGCTGTGTCTTCAAATAAACTCTGTCACTCAAGTCATCCACTAAGATGATCTCCTTCAAAAGGACCGCAGGAGAAGTTTCTAAAACACTGTGGATGGTGCGGAGCAAAGTCGACCAGGCTTCATTATAGAAAGCAATGATAACAGAGGTGGTGGGAAGTCTCCTATAATTAAACTTCTTGGATTTACATTCATACATTCTTTTATCCTCTATGTGGCGATGCAGGGAAATCCTGTCACTGAGATAAATATTAATGGCATATCTCTCAATAAGTTCTTCTTGCTGCTTCAATTCACCCTCGCTGAGCTGGAGTTTGCCGGCTTTTCCCCACTCCCCAAGTGCATGGGAGTCGGCAGGGGGTTTCTTGTAGAGCGGTTGAGACAAATCCTCTGCCTTTTCCCAGGGGTCTGAAAGCTGTTTTGGTCCCCGCTCCCTGGCAAGGTCGGCTGCTGGGGAGGCATGCAAAGTGGAGACCGAGAGTTCCACCAAGATATAGGCCACTGTTAAAAGCGCCAGCAACAGGCAGCTTTTGCCTGCCCAGGTCCACCTCACGGCCATCCGGATCCTCATGGCCAGGGCGCAAATGCGGCCACCCGAGTCACCACGCAGGAGAAGGGCTGCGGATCCGCAGATTTGAGTTCCTGGCTCAGGTAGGAGCGAACTTCCGAGCGGGTCCTTCTTTGACGCAGACGCTAAGCTCCCTTCCAGCCACGGGGGCTTCCAGGGGTGACCTGAGACCCCTCAGTCCTTGGCCTCCGGCACAGCCCCAACTCCTCTCTCCCCGCTTCCTCCTGCTCTTTTCACAACTTTTCACAAACTCTCTCGCCAGCACCCCACCCTCCCTGGGCCGAGGACAAACCCCTCCCCTTCCCACTCACTCCTCCTGGTGGTTAGTTCGCGAAAGTCGTCGGCCAGGCCCAGGCTGTAGGCGACTCTGCGGGTCTGGGATGGGGGCGCCGGGACCGACACGACCAACGTGCCCGAGTCTCCCGCCGCTCTCAAACTCCACCCAGGTCCTCAGTGGTTCTCCCGCGGCCCAGTGTGGACAAGAGGCAAGGTTTCCGACCAGTCGAGCATTGGCCTCATCACAAAAAGAGTAACACTTACCAAGTTGTTTGCCGTTGGGACTAAAGTCCACGGAGGTGATCGCAGCTTTGTGGCCCTTAAAATATCGCTCCAGAGCGGGGTCCTCCTGGGAAGGAAAGTTGTCAAGTTTTGCAAGCAGGTGCAGACCTCGGACGCGGGGGTTCCGGGATCAGCCCGGTCTCCTTCCCCGGAGCCGGGCCTGGGAATGGCCACACTGGCGGCGAGCCTGCGGGGCAGGGGTGCCCTGCGCGAGCACACCCCCGCACCCCTGCCGAGGGACGCCGGGCGCCGGCTTCCCGCGCAGAACCCGCAAAACCCGCCATGCGCGCTTCCCAGAATCACGCGCGCCCGCGGGGCCCCCTGGGCAACTCATTTGAATGCACGTTCCCGGGCCCGGGCCGCTGGCTCGGAGTCACAGGTGCGAGGCGGGGCCCCGGCTTTGGTACTTTTTAAAAACCTGCCAGGTGATTCTGACGCAGGCCCTCCACGGAAACCCTCAGAGAATTCTGGGGGCCATCGTGCTGCCCCGGCTCGGTCCGGGGCTCCGGGACGCGGGGAGAAGCGCCCGGGATCTGGCCAGAAGTCGGCCCCAGTAGCAGAGAGTGAGACGTGGACACCCCGGGGCGAGGGGCGAGGGGCTAGCGGCTCAGGACCCGGCTGCGGACGCCGGCCTCCATCTCCTGCCAGGTGCGAGCGCGGCCCGGACCTGGCGCCGCAGCCCGCGGCACCAGCTCCGGGGAGGCGCCCCCAGCCCCTCCTTACCAGGGCGGAGGCCATGGGAGGCGCAGTCGGCGCCGGGCTCCAGCCGGCGGGGGGATCCGGGGGAAGGGAGGGGACGGGGTAGGAAGGGGGGACCGTGCGGCGCCCGGAACCGTCTGCCCAGAGCGGCGGCGCCTCCCGGTCACTACAACAACGGCGGCCCAGTCAAACCCCGCGCTCCAGGCGTGGCCAGTCGAGCCCCGAGGCGTCGCCGGCGCCGGAGGGATCCGGGCCGCAGGCGGCAGGCAAGCGGGACGCCTCGGGGTCAGGTGTGACCCGAAAGCCAATGTTTACTAACACTCGCGCTCCCCGCGGCTTGAAACTGTGAAGTAGGGCAGTCACCGGGATGGAAATGAGACCGATGGGAGGAAGGGTAATGAGTCTATGATCGATGCAATCGAAGTTCTATTACACGTTAAAGAGACAGCGCCCAGAAATTTGAAGAGGGTTCCCCAACCGCTTAACGACGGGGGAAGGGAGTTTTGATCGGAAGTTGGGCAGCTTGATAGTTATTAAATATACGCACAGGAACTAAACTTCTGGAGGACACATTTTAATTTATTTAATCACTGATTTTCACACAATAACGCTTCGCGATGTAAATATAGTTGCTGGATAAACCGAACGAACGAATGAATGTTGTGCATCCACTTCACGTTTTTCTGTTATGTGTTTCTATTCTCTGCTCATTAGCGTTTGCTTTAGAGCAGCAAACTTACACGGCAGCATGTATAAAGTCTGTAGGGAGCCTTGGAAAGAAACTTTTTGTTTTTGTTTAAATTATTAGGCCACATAGTAACTATAGACCCTTGTACAGCAGGCTTTGTTACACATAATGTCATCTGCGCTTAGGCAACACCATGAAGTTGATAGAGTGACAAGATATTACCAACGTTTACAAATTATAAACTTGATTCCTAGATATTTTACATATAATTGTCAAAGATCCCAGAGTCACATCTTCCAATTCTAAGTCCGTATCCTTTTTTACCCTACCCCAAAGCATGAAGGACTCAGCTGAAAATTACATATAAGATAAACGTTATTGGCAGCAAAAAATGACATTAATGGACGACACCTGGTAAGATATGTGTTCGATGTAGATGAAAGGTATAGTGCACACCTTAATTGCAGGTGCTCTCATTGTCTAGTGATAGAATTTAGTTTCAGTAAATACTGTACATAGCAATTAAGCAGATAGGAAATACCTTTAGATTTCAGTATTAGTTCAACCCAACTATAAGTTTGTTGACTGTCTCCTGTTTGGCTCTGTGGGGTACAAAGGTGACAGATATTCTCACTGCCCTCAAGAACTCAACAGCCTATGTTTCTGAGTTTCATATTTTAGCATGCAAAATGATAATTTAGGGGACCCCATTCCCAGAGATGCTGATTCAACATGTATAGGGTGGGATCAGGGCCCTACAGATGTAATAAGGGAGTCTTAAGTTGTGTACATTGTGAAACATTGCTCTAGTCTAGGAGGTCATGTATCAAGAGTGTGTTTTTTTTTTTAAAGATTTATTTATTTATTTTGAGAGAGTGAGAATGAGAGAGAGAGAGAGTACATGAGAGCGGGGAGGGTCAGAGGGAGAAGCAGGCCCCTCGCCGAGCAGGGAGCCCGATGCAGGACTCCATCCCGGGACTCCAGGATCATGACCTGAGCCAAAGGCAGTTTAATCAGCTGAGCCACGCAGGCGCCCTCATGTATCAAGAGTGTTAATACCAGCAACTTATCAACAAACTGTGGCAAAAATCTAAGCTTTGCTACTTATTCCCAGTCTAGGTTTGACTTAAAAAAAAAAAAGAGAGAGAGAGAGACATTCTTAAAAGTAATGCTGGATGCTGGTTTGAATGTAAAATGTAGCTCTGGGGAAAACAATTGGGCAGTTCCTCAATAAGTTAACTCCTAGGTTTATACAGAAAAGTATTAAAAGCAGGGACTAGAACAGATATTTGTACACCAAGGTTCATAGCACTATTATTCACAACAGTCAAAAAGTGGAAACAACTCACATGTTTAACAGATTAATCTACAAATGAAATGTGATAGATACATACAATGACTGTTATGTGGTCATAAAAAGGAATGAAATTCTGATACATACTACAACACGAGTGAAACTTGAAAACAATATACTAAGTGAATAAGCCAGACACAAAGGTGCATATATTGCATGATCCCGTGTATATGAGGTACCTCAAATAGTTGGATTCATAGAGACAGAACGTAGAATGGAGGCTACCAGAGGTGGTGAGGAGAATGGAGAATGGAGAATTATTGTTTAATGAATACAGAGTTTCTGTTTGAGATGATGACGTTCTGGAAATAGGTACTAGTGATGGTTGAAAACATTGTGAACATAGTTCATGCCAGTAACTTGTACACTTAGGAATAGTTAAAGTGGTAAATTTGATGTCATATATATTTGAGTACAATCAAAAATAATAATTCTGGAAACTCTGAGGAATGACCGAGACCTCAGGATTTCTCACAGCCAGGATATGTCTGATCTTGGGTATAGCAGATTAAGAAAAAAGAAAAAGGTAGGGATGCAGAAACTAGTTCAAAAGAAAAGAGAAAGTTTTAAGTACAGATTTTTCTCAAGTCCTTTAGTAAAAAATTTTAAACTTTTTTTCTGGTTTTCAAAAAATATATGGTGTGCTCACTACATGCTAAGTACTCCTCTAAGTAACTTACAAAATTTGACATTTAATCCTCACAAGAATGCTATTATTACCATGTACATTTCTATATGAGAAAATTGATATGCAGAGACATGAAGTTACTTGCCCCAAGTACACAGTTAGGAAGTGGCTGAGCTTTAGATTTTAGTGGGTACCTCCAGATTCCACTCTTAATCACTAAATCATGATACCTTTTGCATAATTGCAGGCATATTGTAAGCATGTAAAATTCTGTATCCTAGACTAACAGTAAAGTTTACAAAAAGAAAAAAAAAAGGAACATCTTTGTTTCCATTTCACTGTTCTCTTAGTAGTCCAAACTGCTCCTCCCATGGTTCTTTTCCATGTTTGATTTGACTTTTGTTTGTTATTCCTCACCTTTGCAAACAGCAAAAGCTCAGAGAGAGAGATTTGGAAACATGGCCAAAGTTGGGGATATTTTTTTTCTGACCTCAAGCCTGCTTGAATTCATGCAATTCCACTTGCTACAGTAACATTTGCAGTAACCAGACTGCAAATGTATTAATCTGGAAGAAAGCCAGAAGTATTTCACACTATTTGGAAATCTCCAAGATATCACTGGAGGGAAGGTACTACCTAAGACAAACTGATCCTTTAATTAGCTCCCCTTTTCCAAATTCCCCTCAAATTAGAAATCGAATTTATCCATTTGAGCACCATAAAATTCGTTTTTATGTTAACAGGAGTCATTCTTAGGTTAGTTCCCTTCAAAGGTTGAAAATTTAGGGATAGGACAAAAGTGCCATCTACTGTTCACATTCTTGTGTGGCACTTGGGAGTGAAACTACTTTGTAGCCTGTTTCCAGACAATGTTAAGTCCTCTGGATCCAGTTGCTCCAGAATACAGGAGAGTCCATAGAAAGGAAATATCAGATCTGTTTGGCTCATCAAAGCATCAGTTTTTATTTTGTTTTGTAGACCATCAATGATTTATTTCAAAGGACATTCAGATTCCAGATCCTATCAACTATACCCTCACAATAGGACTCATCTTCCCATCTTTTTGTCCTTGGGGTTTCTGCCCCTTTACAGGCCCTCTGCCTCCTCTGCCTCCTAAAAACTCTAACAAAAGCAAAAATTCATAAGTGAGACTACATCAAACTAAAAAGCTTCTGCACAGCAAAAGAAACAAAATGAAAAGGCAACCTATGGAATGGGAGAAAATATTTGCAAACCATATATTTGATGAGGGGACAATATTCAAAATATATAAAAACTCATGCATCTCAGTAGCAAAAACATAAATCTGATTTTTTTTTAAAGATTTTATTTATTTATTTGAGGAGAGAATGAGAGAGAGAGAGAGCACATGAGAGGAGGGAGGGTCAGAGGGAGAAGCAGACTCCCTGCTGAGCAGGGAGCCCGATGTGGGACTCGATCCGGGGACTCCAGGATCATGACCTGAGCCGAAGGCAGTCGCTTAACCAATTGAGCCACCCAGGCGCCCCATAAATCTGATTTTTAAAAAATGAGCAGAGGAACTGCATAGACATTTTTTTCCAAAGAAGACAGGGCAACTGTTATAGAAAAAAAGTGCTCAACATCACGAAGCATCAAAGAAATGCAAATCAGAACCACAGTGAACTATCACCGCACACCTGTTAGAATGGCTACCAGCAAGAAGACAAGAAATAACGTGTGTTGGTGAGGATGTGAAGGAACTGTGTGCTGTTGGTGACACCGTAACTGGCACAGCCACTCTGGAAAACAGTACCAAGCTTCCTCAAAACATTAAAAATAGAAATACCATATGATACAGCAATCCTACTTCTGGGTATATACTCAAAGGAAATGAAAACAGGATACCGACAAGATATCTGCACTCTTGTGTTCTTTACAGCATTATTTACAATAGCCAAGACATGGAAACAACTTGAATGTCCATCAAAAGACGAATGGATGAAGATGGGGTATACGTAATTATACATATATAATGGAATGAAAACAAGAAGGACATCTTGCCATTTGCAACAACATGAATGGACTTTGAGGGCTTTACGCTAAGTGAAATAAGTCAAAGAAAGACAAATACTACGTGATCTCTCGTGTGTAGAATTTAAAAACATCAAACTCATAGAAAGAGTAGAATGGTGGTTGCCAGGGCCTGAGGGGTGGGGAAAATGAGGAGATGTTGGTCAAAGGGTGCAAACTTTCAGTTATACGATGAATAAGATCCAGGGATCTAATGCACAGCATGGTGACTATAGTTAACAATACCGTATTGGATCCTTCAAAGTTGCTATGAGAATAGAGTTTTAACATTCTTACCGGAACAATAACAACAACAAAATGGTAACGATGTGTTGTAAAGGATGTGTTAACTAACCTTATTGTGGTAAACATTTTGCAGTATATCTGAATATAAATCATCACATTGTACACTGACCAGTGGGCTGGACCTGGGCACTTGGAGGCTTCTCCCTCCCTCCCCTGTCCTTGGAATGTAGGTTCTGCTTGCCTTTCCCGCTCCCAGAGGCTGCTCCAAGGACAGAGCCTTGAGATGGTGATGTGATGTTGAAAACACCTGCACGGTACAGGTAACCAAACCCAGTCCTAACTGGGTAAGCTTTTAAGATTTGGAGGACATATACAGGGATCCATTTACCTTACTGCCACCCAAGACAAGCCTCTTATGTAAGTTCCCTTTGCTGTTATTAAAATTGCCACCTACCACCTACCTGCTTCTTTCTGCATTCTCTCCCTGCCCTCTGCATATGGGGGCCAGTTTCAGTGTTCACCAGGATAGCTCCCAAAAGGGTTTTAAACCTACATATGCCATACAAGATCTCAGACAGTAGCTTGAAATTTTTCATTCATTTCATTTAAATAAATGAGAGTCATCCATTTTAGAATTTAGCAACACAGAGGTAATATAAGGTGTTACCATCTGCTGCCTGGCAGATAGTAAGGGCTTGATAGGCATTATATTCTTAGCCCTCTGTCTCCTGACCCTTTCAAGGTTTGAGTACATACCTGTCATCAGAAAAGGGAGGCAGGACAGACAACAGCACTTCCCCAGCCCCGCAGACTCAGTCTGAGTCTCTTGGAAGGGGGTGGGGGGTACAGGAAGAAGTAGAAGAAACTGTTATGGTGGAGTCGCCTGAGACACTTGACACAGGCTGCACTCCTTGGTAGCCAGGAGGCTAAGTGGAAACCAGAGTGACAAAGGAGGAGGCTCCCACCCAGGTCTGCATAGACCACAGGGTGACCTTGGCACAGTGAAGACTGCAGAGACCTTACTTTGCTGGGTTATTGTAAACTATTTAACTCAATTGGATAATTTAAATCAGTAGTTCTTAACTATGACAGCCCCCCCTCATCCCACAATGTTTGGCAATGTCTAGAGACACTTACAGTTGTCACAACGGGGTACAGTGCTCCTGGCATCTGGTAGGTAGAGATCAGGGATGCTGCTGAACATCCTACCAGGTACAGGACAGCCTCCACAATGATCCAGCCCCAAATGTCAGTCGTGCTGAGGTTGAGAAACTTAGCATATACATGCTCAATAAATGTTGATCGACCCTTCCGGCCTGATCTCCTGCTGTTCATAAGGTTTCAGATAATTAGCGATCTCCTAAACTTACCACCAAATATACCGAAGTTTCTTCATTATAAGACATACCTTTTTCAAAACAAAACAAAACAAAACACTGGTTTAGCATAGTAGCTACTCTTATGGTGAGCAGAGCATAATGTATAGAGAAGTTGAATCGCTGTGTTGTACTCGAGAATAATGTAACATTGTGTGTCAACTATACTCAAATTAAAAAAAAAATTAATCACTGTTTTAGTTTTTTGAATTGGCATCAGATGTGATAACTTATATATTTTTCCCTCTAAGTAGCTGTTATCAAATCATGGTGGGTGTTAGTTAATGACATCTTAAACTCTAAAAAAAGTAGTATACTGTATACATGTCTAAGGTTCTAGGCTTCTGTTTCCTGTGTGAGATCAGAAGTTCTTGAAATAGTGCCTAAGGACACAAGAAAGTAGCCCATTCATATGTCTGCTGATTTATTATCACCAATTACATAGTCATTAATTGACTTTTCTCCTTGTGCTGCTGACAAATACTGATGTCAAATTTCACCCATGCTGATCTTTTTTTCTATGATGAATATGCAAAACAAGGGAGAAATCAGAAACATTCCCTTTGGTAGAAGTCCTGGGGAGCAAGTTGATCAATTCCTTCCATGAAGAGATAGGAAACCAGGGCTCCAGGAAGGCTCATTGACATGCCCAACTCCGTTCAGCTAGCCAGTGACCCAGTCAAGCCTACAAGTCGATGGTCCAGAATTCTAGTTCAGTGCTGCCCCTGGAATCACTGGAAATGTGGAATCTTTATCCAAGATGAGTTCGTCTTGGAACTTGCTTTTTATTCCTCTTCTGAGACTTAGTGACATTCTCTGTGGGACAGAATTTTGATCCCCAGACTATATTCCGCAAACTTGGTGAGCACACGACCAGGAGCCAGGCAGTATATTAAGTATTAAACATATGAAGATGAGCAAAAATGGGTACAAGAGTAGGAAACACTTACCTTCTAAACCCAAGCAGATAACAGGAAGGAGGGAAGGAGGTTAGATTGTAGGGTTGCTAGACACAGGATGAGGTACCTACCCTAAACAAATTGCATGAATTACATGGGACATACTTACCCTAAAAACAATACAATAAAATCAATGTTTATCTCAACTTCAACTTTAAACTAGACATCTTGTACTTGTATTTGCTAAATCTAGCAACTCTAGCTAGCTGGGAATTGGTGAGAATGGGAAAGTGCAGGCCTCAGCTAAAGGGGGAGCCACTACATAGTATCTCAGGAATTGTTTCCATGAGGAATGCCACCCCAGTGTTACCAAATCACTGAAATTACCATGATAAGCTGTAAATCTAGAATTTTAGTTCAAATCTCCCTGATTTTAAAAGTTGTATGCTGATTTGGAAATTTTTAAAGACTGATGTGGGCAAAAAAAAAAAAATCATTGCTACAGCTTGTGATGGTGTTTAAGTGAGCCCCGAATAAGACCTCTCTTTCCCACCAAAATGGAGAAGCCACTGAGTCCTATAGGTTTCAGACAGATGGAAGTCAAAATGTCAGCTGTAATACTGATGATATAACAATGAAGGATGTGGCTGAAATATACAAACAGTCCTGCTAGCAGGATCCTGAATTGATCTAACCCTCCTCTTCCCCAGCTCAGCTTTTTACCCCGACAAAGCAGAGTTTACCCTACCGCCAAGAGAGCAAACCAGGATATTCCCGCTTTGCAGACAGAAGGATGTGAAGAGAGGTGGCTGAGGCTGAGCTGGGGGGGTGGGAGGGGCTTTCTTCTCAATTCTCCAGGAAACTCCACCCCCCCCCCTCCCCCCCCCCCCCCCAACCCCCCCCCCCCCCAAAAAAGGGAAAACAAAAGGGAAGAGGCCAGAAGTGTTCCTCCAGGGAGGTCCCTACTTGTATGGAAACCTGAGCTGGAGAGTAAGTTCCCCAGGCCCCTCGGCCAGTTGAATTTGGTCCACAAGTCTCCAGTTCTGTTCACCTGACTCGATCACTGACTTTCAAAGTTTATAGCTCAGTAGAATTGATGTAATCAAGTACATTGGTGGACTACCAGCACCTTAGGGAACATCTGTACAGCATCTGTCTCTACAGCAGGGAATTCTAGAATTCTACCTGGGGTAAGGTGCGTATAAAGGTTAGGAGGTTACAGAGGGATACTTCCCACCCTTTTTGTCTCCATTTCTGCTGAGGCCTCAAGACAATAGGTGGTAAGCACCCCACATTCTAATGGGATGGGCTGGAACACCCATGCAGGACTTGCAAAGAGGATGCAGTTAACCAGTTGTGTGACTTTCAACAAACATCCGTCTCCAGGTTGAGTTCGGAAATAAGAGAATTCTTGTGGAGAGAATATCAGTGTGTTTGTTCCCCAGCCCCCCTTCCCATACCTATGGGGGAAGGGTAGGGAATATCTCTCCCTACCCTCAAACCTGCCGAGAGGAGATTAGGCTGTCTTCCAGATATGTAACTCTTGGGGGCTGCTGAGCACAATGATGCGATGTGATGCGTGCCTGTAAAATCAAAAGGCAAGAGGCTGGGGTTGGCTGGCTGCTCTGAGGGCAGAGACCAGGCTGCCCTGAGCAGACTCTTCCCCCTGGGGGCAAGGATACAAGAGTATCTTTCCAGGACCAGATGTGACCCGTGTGGGGGAGAGGGGGCAGGGGGTGGGGTGGGCAAGACTACAGCCCAAGAAAGCCCAGGAGTCCCAGGAGCTGGGGAGGACCCGGAAGTGACATACAGAAAAAATGCATTGCTCACATCACAGGGAGTCCAGCCCAATGTGCCAGGGAGGTCCTCAGAGAACCCGCAGAAGTGCCCATGAGGGTAGTTCTGTCTGGGCTCAAACCCAGGGAAAATTAGTTTTAAACATCTGAAGAGCAGGAACCATCACCATATTACTTTGGAGAGTCCATACAGGTGAGAGCTTCCTTGTTGCCCCCCTCGCCTCTCTCCTGTGCTACAACCCAGGAGCCAGAAACTCTTAGCAAATGAGAAGGAAGGCGAAAGAGAGTAAGATCCACCATTCCCAGTGTTGGATGGGGGAAATAGAAACATTTCCTTTCCTCATCCGGCACCCACAGCAGCTTCTCGGGGTTGGAGTTTGGGGAGCAGAGAAGCTTTATATTGAATGAATCACAGAGGTTTAACTATCACATAGAAATGGGTATTTTAATTACTGAAATAAAACTATTTTGTAATTAGAAGTGGCTAGACGATATCTTATTGTCAGTAAAAGAACAGATAAGTCATAGAGCCTCCCCCACCTTGCACCCCACCAATATATCCTCCGGGGACAGGTGAAGAAGTAGCCCTTAGGGTGGGTTTGAATGAGCAGAAGAAGATACGAATTAAGTTGCTTTCTAATTGCACCCTGTGAATTTTGCTTTTTTGTTAACACAAATGCTACAGATATTTTTAGTTTGTATAACTGAAACCCCCTTTCAAACTGGCATAACAGAGTGGGCACAGTTTGATCTGTTTCTCAGTGGTTCTCTTGACCCTGCCCTCCCTCCAGGCTGTCTTCTTGCTCCGAATAGCATTCTTCTTGGTTACAAAATGGCTGCCAGTAGCAGATGTAACTACAGGCTCCCTATTCACTCTGATGGGGAAAGCATCACTTCCTGAAACCAACAAAAACTCTTCCGTTTCCTGCTGCGTAGAACACCTGTGAAGAAATACCCATGGCTCAGGAAGGGTCATGTACTGGTTGGATTAGGCCTATGTGAATTAATCTAGTCAATGCCATGTAATTACCCAGGATCCTCTGCAGACACTAGAGAAAAGGTAAATCCAACCAAAATGCAACGCTGCTCCCCAATAGGACAGAAATGGCAGGATGCCAGTCAGATGAGGAAAAAAACGTGCCACCACAGGAGGTAAGGAAGGACTGGATAGAAGACAAGGCCATTGAACCATGGCCTTTAGAGAAGAAGAGGGAGGGCCTGGGATCACATAAGGGGCAGGGTGGGGAGTGAAATGTAAGAGGGGTAGACACAGAGTATGTCGGGGCACTGCAGATGGATGAATTTATGTGAGAATCCTGCAGCACTAAGCGACATGATTATATCACCGAGACCATAAGTAGTTGGTTTGTCGAAATGCAGGGTCCAGGGGGCGTGAGGCAGAGATGAGACTGCCAAGCCAAGGAATGTGGACACAGTATGCGCAGAATGTGGCAGGAAACAGATGGCACACTCAACGGAGGAGACCTTAATAAGGGGACTATTTACAAAGGTGTGGGCAGGATTAAGGGGCCCGGGTGAGATGGTGCTGTGTCCTGGGGCTCGCAACAGCAGGGGGTGATTTCCATCCTTGGTCTAAAGAGGTATAGAGGCCAACACCAAGACCCAGAGATCTTAGAGTCCATTTGATAGGAGCTGTAGTCTTTGGTAGAAGGGAACTGTCAACTCTAAGCAAACTCAGCAAGGAGGGATCTGAGGAAATAATAATACCCCAGTCTCTCTCTCTCTCTTCTTCTTCCTCAGTGCTGGTGATTTCCACTGGTTAAAATAACCTGGAAGTCAGTGGGCAAGGGAGCGCCCGGATGCAGTCCATTGAGGTCAGCATCTTGGGACCCAGAGCAGAGTGGAAAGGGGGGGAGAGTAGATCCAGGGGGACAAACAAAACACCCAGCACAGAAGGAGGGACTTGCTAAAAACAGAAAATACCAGAAAACATCCTCTGGGTCCTGGGATGTCATCCCAAGTTTCAAAGTTGGAGCGCCCCCACTGGCCTCTAGAGGGAGCCCAAGGATTTCTTTTCCTCCACCCCCTCTGCTGAAAAGGAATAGGCACAGAGGCTGAGGGCTAAATAGACCCCAAGACAAGAGCCCTCCGCTAGGAATGGAATTAGCAGGTGTCACAAGATTGCTCCTGGTAGGAGCAATTTCCCCTTTGCGCTTAGGTTTGCTACATTTGGATTATTATTTTTTTTTTTTAAGTAGGCTCCACGCCCAGTGTGGAGACCAACTTGGGGTTTGAACTGACGACCCTGAGATCAAGACCCGAGCTGAGATCAAGTCTGCCGCTTAACCGACTGAGCCACCCAGGCACCCCTGGATTGATTTCTAATAATAACGATCAAAATAACCAAAGCTAACACTAAATATTCACTGTGTGCCGTGTTCTTGGCTCTCATTTAGTACACAAACTCGTTGGGGTAAATTGTCACTGCCATTTTATAGACCAGGAGACTAAAAGAGTCTGGATTTGAACCCACATGACATTGGATGGGTCTCTGCTCTTCTGTCCTCTGTCCTGCTGGTTTATTGAGCTGGATCAAAGGTTGCCCTTACTTCGAAGACCCAGGGCAGGGTCCACGGACAAGGAGACCTGAAAAGAGAGGAAACTTACTGTGTTAGGATCTGTCTGTATTTAACAGCTTTAAGCACATATTTAATGATGAGCCCTGGCTACCTGCCAAGCTCTAAGCCAGGTGCCAGGGATCCCCAGTGGCCAAGACAAGAGACACTACAATGCAGTGCCCAAGAAATTTCCGAGCCAGACTGAGCAGACTTGAGTCTCGTGCCTACTCTGCACTACATGTAACACACAGGGCAAGTCGCTTAAGTCACTTCCCTTTGTCTCCTCCTCCCTAATATATAAGCAATAAACACAAAGCACTTACAGCAAATCCAGGCGTATTGTTAATGTTACAAAGGTATGATCTGCTCTTCTCACAGCCCACACTGTCAGCCTTCGAAGCTTTTATATTAGATGGAGAGACACCGAGAGACACAAGGTCAGGTTCTTGGTGAAGTACAAAGGAGCCTAAAAGGCCACACTGCCTGCTAGTTCAGCAAGATCCAAGGTTATAGGGCAAAAGGAGATCTGGAGGCTCTGCTTGGTCCAACTCAGCTGTTAGGTTCAGAGTCAAAACTCTAAATTGGACGTGACAGGTTCTTTGGCGTTCCGACTCAGATCCATTGATACCGGCTGCCTGAAGCACTGTGTTAAGAGGGATTCTCAGACTGCCTGTTCCATTAATGAGAAAGAATGCCATGAGAGATAAATGTATCTGCCACTGATAGAAGATTGAAAGGAATCAGCACATGGTTCTGGAGCAGTGTTCTTTTGCCTGGAATGTCTCTTCAGCAGGAGCATCTGAGCAGGACTCAGAGGTCCTGATAATAATGACAGACGAAGGTAACCAGCTGTCCCAGTTTGTTCAGGATGGTCCCGATTGTAGCATTGAGGTCCCACATCCCAGGAAACCCCTCAATCTTGGGGACCCCCCCAATTTGCTTTACAAGCTTTTCTCCCTTGCAACACCTCCTTAAAAATAAACAAATAAATAAACTATGAACTCTAACCAGTAGAGATTATTGTTTGTTTTTTAATCTCAGCCAATTTTAGCCTGTGAAAATGCCTTGTCTTCCATCCCATTGCAGTATGCCAGCCCGATACCCTCCAGTCCCCGCCCCCCGCCACCTCACAACAGCGGAAGGCATAGTCCTCTCCTCTCTCAGCACTGTTCCCTGCTGTATCCATTGAAGTCTCAGCAGGGAACAGATGGCACCCCCAAAAGGCTTTAACGGAAAAGCATTTCATGCAGGGATTATTTACAGAGGCATGATCCAGGTTAATGGAAGCAATACGATCTAGGGAGACACCCGGGAATTAGCCCTCAGCCCTGAAGACCTGCAGGCAGGCACAGGTGAGGAAATGCTGTTCCCAGCCTGCTAAGAGGCGGAGCTGAGCCAGACCGGCCTGCAGCTGGGGATTTGGCTGGGATTCGGGGCCCGTGCTGAACTGTGGGGAGGCCAGGAGGAGGAGAAAGAAGGAGGAAGAACCCTGACTTTGCTCTCCATCTGCACACTGGCCTCTTGCCAGTGCCTCCTTGCCAGGGGACAAGAAAAAGCAAGTGAAATGGCAAGTTTAGTAGCGGTCAGCCCCCCAGGCCACAGCGTGTGGCCAGGAAAGGCAGAGAAGAGAGCTGAGAATAACAAGCCCAGGCCACCCTGTTGTCACCCAGCTTCCATTCTAGTCCTTTACTTAGCTGCAGAAACTCTGCTCCCCAACACAGGAGAAACACAACATCTCCTCCACCACTGTGTCACAGAGGGGCATCAGAGTTCAGTCATTCTCCTTCCCGGAACCTAAACTGTCCATACCCCCCAGGATGTAAAGCAGCAAGGAAAGGGAGAAAGATGAACACTTGCAGTAAAATAGGTTTAAACTGACCATCCTGATGTCCTTCTCCCACCACGCATCCCATGAGTCCCTCACACTCAGCTAGCACCCCAGCAGTGAAGGTGTTCTTACCTGAGGGGGTGAGTGCAACTTCACTCCCACAGGACACAGGTGCTTCGTGGCTCTACCTTTACTGAGTTGCTGCGGTTTCCCATTGCCCATTGCTATTGGACATAAGAGTGCAGTCAATCCCAACCATGAGAGACTATGGACTCTGAAAAACAAACTGAGGGTTCTAGAGGGGAGGGGGGTGGGGGCTGGGTTAGCCTGGTGATGGGTATTGAAGAGGGCACGTTCTGCGTGGAGCACTGGGTGTTATGCACAAACAATGAATCATGGAACACTACATCAAAAACTAATGATGTAATGTATGGTGATTAACATAACAATAAAAAAAATTTTTTTAAAAGAGTGCAGTCAATCCCATGGCCTATAGACAATGTTGTCCCCATTCTGCAGCAACAATCCAATTTCTCCTCGATAAGCAGAATCAATCACGCTGCCCCATATGCACACCCAATGCACTGTCCTTCATGAACAGCCTGAAATGTCCAGGGGGCATTCTCGGTGTCGTCTAGTGGAAATAATCCTCTCTGTTTGGCAGGAGAACATCAAACTCACTAGATACAACGTTTCGGGGACAGGAAGAAAATATTCTTGAAGCTGGTTATTACATATAACTGAGAGAAGGCACTTCCACCTTCACTCCTGAGTTTCCAGAACAATGTATTCAACACCTGATATTAATCACTGACCTGATCACCTAAAGAACGATATCCCAACCTCATAAGATGTTGTCTCCCAGCTAGCACCATAACTGAGATCTCAGTACGTCATTCCATTATTCCCTCAAGCTAGCTGCTTCCCAGCGATGGAAGAACAACGAATTCTATCCCGTGAGCCCAAAGCCATAGTTGTTTCACTGCAAAGGAGTTCCTCAGTCAGAGGCAACAATGTGTGTGATACTGTTAGAAAGCAAGAAAGTCCTGTCCCCTTTAAGGTCCTTCTAGCTGGGCTGAGAATCAAATTGGAATGACTCAGATTAACAGGAGAAAATTAAGTTCAATTTCAAATGTACAGGGAATCCACATAGACACGAAAATCCCAAAGACAGTCAGGCAAAATGAGATATATATATGTCATTCTGCACTAAGGAGAAGGGCGCAGGGATCTGGAACTTCAAAGAGAGGAAATGCAATTCACAGGAAAATGAAAAAGAGTAAATATTTAGCAAACAAATGTTTGTTGGGCCGCTCTTGCTAGGTTCCTCCCTTTTCACCGTAACTAGCTCATAGTATAGTGTAGTTATTCATGGTGATCGCTCTCTCCCTGGAGCAGGTCCTCTATCTAAATTCTTTTTAGGCAGTTGTGGGGGAACATAAAGAGCTTTTCCTGAATCTGCTGGGTTTTAATGGCTTTTTAACTCAAAATAGTCTTCATGTCAAAATGGTCCATCTTGGGGCAGCCTGCCCTTGGTCGTTACAATACAATGGATGTGATAAGACAGTTTATCAACCATATCTGGTGGTGTTGGCAGAAGCATCATGGGCAGTAAAGGGAAATCACTCTCCAGAATATGCAGCTATTCCCATGAAGACAAAGTGTTGCCCCTTCTATGATGGAGCTGTCCAAAACAATCACAGGGACGGCTGGAGTCCTTGGGAAATAGTACCAAATAAGGGCTCAGTGTTGGCTTCTCCCTTAGAAAGTTGGGCACTCAGCACCAGTAGAAGTCAGAATAACTGTGGTAAGAGGAAGTCTGTGTTTTTGTTCACATTTATTGCCTCTATCTCTGTTTCCATGGCCACTTCGTACATGGGCCATTTGTACAAGCATAGAGATGGCCAGAAAAGAGGCTCACTGATAACCAGGTACAAGTCACGTTGACCACCTCCTTATTTTATCCTTCTACACAGTGGATGTCCTCTGGAGGAACATTTACATGGGGCTCAAATAGCTTCAAAGACTGTTGGCCTTCTCGGAAATCCATGATATAATTTCTCTTTAGGTGATCCTGGCAACAATCTTCCAATCATGTTTAAAAAACTACCAAGTCCCTACTAAGTTGACCAACACATTTGCTTATAGCCCATGAATCCGTATATGTCAGGAAAACTCCGTTACCTCTTCTTTCACGTCAAGTGGCCAACCAGATGTAGCACCTGAAGTTCCATCCACTGGGAGATTTCCCTCTAACTGCAGAGCCCACTGAATACAGATACATCCTTAAACCAGACAATGGACCTGGTCTTCTCATTAATGGGTCATGGGAATTCCCCATGAGGCCAGAGGGCTGGTTTGAGGGAAAGGCGGGAAGCAGTAGGAAGTCTTCTTCCGCTTCTGCAGGGAAGAGAAGAGCTGAGAATAGAGCTGGGCTGTGAGGGAAAAAGAATAACAGCTCACCCATGCATGTGCAAGTTCTTCACCCTGAAGTTTAAATGGAGTGATTCTTCAGCAAGTTCCTTACTTCCTGTGAGAAAATCCTTACCGTTATAACAGCATCAGTATCACAAGCCAGTAAGGCAATAAAGAAATTTCCTAGTGCTCGACACATATTTCTGGCAAATATCATATTTCACAGTCCATCCTAAATGCATATGAGATAAAGGAAGATGCATCTAACATCTATTTTTAATTGATTTTTCCCAGAAAGTCTATTTTGAAATGTGAGCCTCTGATAAATTCCTTATGCGTGTGCTTTTTTATTTTTTTTTAAGATTTATTTATTTATTTGAGAGAGGGACAGAGAGAGTGTGGGAAGGAGCAGAGGGAGAGGGAGAGACAGTCTCAAGTAGACTCTACACTGAGAGTCGAGCCCAAAGTGGGGCTCCATCCCAGGACCCTGAGATTATGACCTGAGCTGAAACCAAAAGTTGGCTGCTGAACCGACTATGTCACCAGTCTTTGTCACCCCATGAGTGTGCTTTTTACAACAAGTTCCAGGGGTGCCTGGGTGGCTCAGTTGGTTAAGCCTCTGCCTTTGGCTCAGGTCATGATCCCAGCATCCTGGGATTGAGCCCCACATTGGGCCCCCTGCTCAGCGGGAAGCCTGCTTCTCTCTCTCCCTCTGCCTGCCGCTCTGCCTACTTGTGCTCTCTCTTTGTGTCAAATAAATAAGTAAATATTTTTTTTAAATGAAATAAAACAAGTTCCATTTTTATATTCTCTTTATCAGTGAGGAGAAAAATCAGATTAATTCTAGTTTTAGCCTCGGGGCGCCTGGGTGTCTCCACCGGTTAAGCATTTGACTCTTATTTCGGCTCAGGTCATGATCTTAGGGTCATGAGATTGGGCTCTGCACTGGGCATGGAGCCTGCTTAAGATTCTCTCTCTCCCCCTCTTTACCCTCCCTACCCCCCAACCCTCCCACCCTCGCTCGTGTGCATATGCTCTCTCTCTCTTTCTCAAAAAAAGAAAAAATAGATTAGTTTTTTCCAAGCATTATTGAAACCGTTGAAATCCCAATATGGAGTCTTTAAAATAAAATGCGCTCAAACTAACCTATGATGTTAGAATTCAGGAAGGGAAGGAAGGGAAGCATGAGGGTGCATCTAACAGCTGCTATTTTTGTATCCTCCTCTGGGTATTGGTCCCTTGGGAGACTTCATTTTGTGAAATTACAATAAGCTGTGCCCTTAAGATAGATATACTTTTCTATCTGGACATTATATTTTAGTAAGAAGAAAAAAAATGAAATGTGTTTTATATAATGATGACCTTCTTGCACGTTTCTATGAACTAGAAACTATTAGAAAAGTTCATGAACTTCTGCACAATTCAGGCTAAACAGTCAGCCCTTCAAAATCAGTTATTAAAGGCCTGCAATGCAAAGAATTGCATTAAATATAGATTGTAGTCTTGTAGTCACAGAGCCAAGATTTACTGAGCACCTATGACATACCAGTCACTAGCCTAGATGCCTGAGATGATACAAGTGACCAAAACCAGCAGAAGTCCTCTCCTTGTGGAACTGAGGACTGAGAGCAATAGAGAGACTGCCGGAGAGCAATTGCCAGAGACTGCCGGCAATAAATAAATTGCAGAAGCCCTGAAAACTGAGTAGAAGTCATCCTTTTGTAAGACATTTCCCAGTATAAAGGAAATCCCTATTTGTAAGGGTATCTCCTTCTCTGTACCTGGAAAAGGAGGATGACCAAATCTCTAGAAACTCTTATCAGTGGAGAAGGTGTGGACTTAACTCTGCATAACAACCATATGCTTGTTTACTGGGCTTTGCCTGAAAACCTACTTCATCTGCCCAACATTTACTTTTGTCTTTAGCTAGAGATCATATTTAAGGTGGTAGCTTGGGCCATTTTAAGGAGTTACTTAATTTTCCTGGATAGCTCTCAATTACACAGGAAGTATACATGTTATTAAACTTCTGTTTGTTTTTCTCCTATTAATCGGTCTCTTATTACAGGGGGTCTCAGACAAGAACCTACAAGGGTAGAAGGAAAATTATTTTTCCTCCTCTTTGAAAGCAAGGAAGCCAGTGTGATTAGAAGAGCAAAGGGGGAAGGGGAAAGGAGGTCAGGGAATTAATTAAAGCAAAGATAATTGGATAATTGTAAGATTTCGATTTTTACTTTCAATGAAATGTGGCACCACTGTAGGAATTTGAGCAGGGAGTGAGATAAGCTAACTTACATTTTCGTAGAATCTGGCTACCATTTTGAGAATAGACTGCTGAGGATGAAGGGTAGTAGTAGGGAGATCAGTCAGGAGGCTTTTACAACGATCCAGGTGAAAAATAGCCATGGCTTGGACCAGGCTGGTGGCAGTGGATATGTAAATAATTATTAGAATATGGGTATATTTTGAAGATTGAGCCAACAAGATTTGTTGGAAGGATTGGATATGAGAGTCTAGAAAAGACAGGAGTCAAGCACAATTTTGAAGCTTGGGACCCCAACAAGGGTGAAGCTGTCATCAGCTCAGATGAGGAAGACTGTGGGTAGATCAGGACTGGGGAGGAAGATTAGCAGTTCAGGGTCAGGTGCATTAGATTTGAGGTGTCTATTAAACATCCTAATGGAGAGGTCAAATAGGCAGTCAAGTATATATGAATTTAGAGTCCAGGATAAATGCGAAGATGTAAATATAAATTTCAGATTAATAGGCACAGAGATTGTATTTATAAGGCTGGTAGCCAGCCTTATAAAGTAACCAAAAAGAAAGAAGTAACCAAAAAGAAAGCATAAAATAAAGAAAAGAACCAATGATTAAGGCCCGGAGCCCTCTAAGAGAAAGACCCAGCAATAGAGAGAAAAGGAACAGCCCATTCTGTCCTAGGATATTCCAAGCCTGGAACAGGATTAGTTGACTTAACACCACTTCACCACTGTAGTAATTACCTCCCAGGAAAATAAGTCCAAAGACATTTTTCCAGTTTCTATGCCAAGATATGATCATGAGTAATTGCACAGTGCCTGGCACATAGTAAGGGCTTCCTAATTATTGCAAATTGTTGAATGAATTATTTCAGGGCTCCGGAGATAAGGCCAAACCCCTTGAGACTTGACCCCTTATTAGAAAAACCTGGTATTATAAATACACTTAGACTTCCTCCCCTTATATACCCTCTAGGTACACTGGGGACTAGATGGGTAAAGGTGGTTCCTGCTGAGGACTTAGCTAGAAACCTATAGGCTATTCCACACAAAGTGTCTGTTGTTCATCTCTGATCAACTCTACCTGGATCCACTTTTTTTTTTTTTTTTTTTTTTTGGTCCTTAAATATCTATCCTGATGCAACCAAGCATCCTTCTGCCCCAGAGCCTCTGTCTCACTGGGTCTCTCAGTCTGGACGATCACTACATTGAACAGCATACTTCACTGAAGCCTCTGCTTGAAGTCACCTCTTCAGAGAAACCTGCTATCACCTTTCCACCTCAAACCCTCTAGTCTCTTCCACTTTTCACTCTCTTTATACCACTCACCACTAACTGCCATTATATAATATAATGATTTTGATTTGTTTGGTTGGTGCTATGGATTGAATTGCATCCCCCTCCAAAAATTTGTATGTTGAAGCCCTAATCCCCAGTGAACTATATTTAAAGTAAGAAAAGTTAAACAAGGTCATGGGGTGAAGCCCTGATCCAATAAGATTAGTGTCCTTCTGAGAAGCGACACCAGAAAATCAGCTCATTCTCTGCCATATAAGGACAGTGAGCAAGTGGCCATGTGCCAGCCAGAAGAAGAGCCCTTGTGAGAAGTCGAGTCAGCTGACACCTTGATCTTGGACTTCCCAGCCCCCAAAAGAGTGAGAAATAAATGTCTATTGTTTCAGCCACCTCGTCTGTGGTATTTTGTTATGGCAACCCATGCTGACTAAGACAGTCTTACCTTCCACCTCTCCCACTAAAACAGTCTCTTTAAAGCAGGTAAAGTCCTTTGTACTTTCTTTTTCCCCAGTGGATAGATTTAGAACAAAGTCACGCCCATAGCAGGCAACTCATTAAATCTTGATGAATGAATTCACTCTCTCAGATCCAGTCAAGATACCACTTAATTAAATAATTGTATGGATTACCCACCATGTGGAAAGATCTATGCTCAGCATTAGTAAAAGTGAAGAACACGTGATCCCAGCCCTAGAAAAGTCTGCAGTCCGGTTGCTCTGGGTTAGGTTGTTCTCTTAGGCTGATAGCTACTCCCTTCCACAAACTCCAAATTTCGTTTCCTGCCGGGCTCCTGAGAAGAGGGTCAGTGCTTTGGGGAATAACAACCCTCGTGTTAGCAGAGATTCCAGGGTGTTTTCCATGAGAGTCATCTCCGGACAAACAGAGCAGGTTTTCAAAGTAAATTTAGCTTCTCATTTGAGACGAATCGTCTATATTTTGTCTTAAACAAATCGTGCCCAGCAATCCTTTTCTCAACCTCAATCCTTGAGGAGTGGAAGAAATGGTGTTTCTGACCAAACGAGTTATAAAACCACTTGCAGGAAAGGGTTCGGAGGAAAACCTATGATTCCCTTGTCAGGAGACTCTCAGGATCTCATATCCTTGGTTAAACTCTGTGTTTGAAAAGTTCCCAGATCACACACACACACACACACACACACACACACACACACACACGAATTACTGTGTTCAGACTGAAACCAGCTAACACAGTGGTGCATTGTGCAGAGGTTGATCTTTATTGTGACCTAACTCCATGGACATGGATATGAGACCAAAACTAGTTATTTGTGTGGGAAGAGGTAATGATATTATGGATCCATGAGCACATAAAAGAACAAAACAAAACAAAAAAAGAAGAAGATAAGCAGTAAGAAAAGCTTTCAGAGTCTCACAGCTTAGTCCCGTTAGGAGGTAGTTTTATTTCTGTCTCAAGCGTAGGCTTAGGCAAACCCAAGTCTTGCTCTTTGTGGTGGGCTTCTGAGCAGGGTAAATGGAAAAAAGGAAATTCCTGGCAAACCCTGGCTTGGAGATGGTACAAAAAAACCTCAGTAAGTATAGTGTATTTCCTTCTTTCCTGACTCCATACTAACTTGCCCAGTAAAACTTTCTTTAGTCCTTCACTGATTCCAAAACTTATTTTAATTCTTGCCTTTCACTTCTTATTTCCTTCCCCACAGATGGTACTGGGTAAAATCTATGCCTGTAAAAAAGTAAAGCTTAAAAGACTTTCTTTTCTTTTTTTGGCTTTGAAATGTTTCCCATGACTACATGATAGTCCCACCTCATCCACCCACACTTCCATTTTTCCTCTTCCTAGCATTAATAGGTCTAAACATTCAGTTAAGCAGGAAATTCAGAATAAGGAGCTTCGCCTTATTCTCTTGCCTCTTGAAGGAATTTTTAGAAATATTGAAGAGTTTCAATTCTAGGTACAACGGAATAAACACATTCATTCTGCCCTGTCCTTCCTACTAACTGTAGTTATAGTCTGGACAGAATACATGGGTCATCTGAGGACTCTGAAAGTAAATAGTAGTAAGCAGATTGGAAAAGACAAACAAAATGGTGAGTTTATCACTTTTACCCCTCTGATAGCCCTTGAAATGAACTCAGTCCGGTTGCTCTGAAAATCCAGAGTGGGCACCAAAGCACAATCAGAGCTCTAGGAGAAGTCCTCTAATTCTGGCTCAAAGAGTCAGAAAGGGAATTCCCAGTACTCAGATACTGGAGGAAACCATTATTATATATATTTTTTTCTTTTCTCCATTTTTTCTCATTCACTTGTGCCTCCAAGCAATCCTGCAGTAGTGGCAGTAATAGGAGCACACAGGAACCAAAACTCTGAGAAAGGAGCACATTCTTCTCCAGTTGGAGGAGCTGTGATCCCAAGGGGATGAGGCAAGCTACTGTGGCTTTGTCTGTCTCCATGTTCTCTCATCAGTTGGCCTTAGATGTGGGTCAGTTGCCGGAAGTGAGCAACAGAGTAGAGTTAACAAAATCCCAGCTTTCTGGCCAAAAGACCAAAGAGGAGAGACCCAGGAATCTGGAAGGTACCAAGGAGATCACAAGGAGGAAAGAGTTCAGGATTGCAACTCCATAAAGTTGTTTACAAACTTCTGAGCTTACTCCTGATTTGCACATATGTGGATCTGACTCTAAACTACAGGAATATTGAGAACCAAGCAACAGGATTGACTACTGCCCAGATCCTGGACTGGAAACTGGGTGGCACATACAGGGGACAGATCTGAATAGTACTGCAAAGGTGTTATAAACTGGACTGACATTGGAATCATGAAACACATATGGCTGGTTGGAATTTGCCACTTAAACCCAACTGTGTCAGTTGCCTGCTAAAACAAAAATATCAATATTCTTTGTAAGATTTATCCAGAATCTCATAACGTAGTAATAAAATATCTAGAATACAATCCTGAAGTATGCAGCATATAAAGAACCAAGAAGATCATGACTCATTCAGGAAGAGAGAGTTAAGAGATGCCAACTCCAAGATGACATAGATGTTGGAATTATCAAAGACTCACTAGTGGAGCTCCTGCAAAAATGCTCTACCAAGTAAGGAAGCAAACTCTTATATAAATGGAATGATAGAATGTCTCAGCCAAGAAATAGAATATATAAAGGAGAACCATTTGAAAATGTCAGCACTGAAAAATATAACAACTTAAAATAAAAATGTACTGGATAGGCTCAACAGCAAAAGAAATTGACAAAGAAAAAAGTGAACTTGAAGATAGATCAATAGAAAGTATCCAGTTTGAACAACAACAAAAAAGATTGAAAAAAAATACTTTTTTTCATTTAAAAAATTGAAGAAGGGCCTGTAGAACAAAACCCAAAAGCCTCACATTTGTATCGTTAGAGTCTCAGAAGGAAAGAGCGCTGTGCAGAAAAATATTAGAAGAAATAATAGCTGAAAACTTCCCAAATTTAGCAAGAGATGTAAGCTTACAGATTCAAGAGGCTCAGCATACCCACAAAGAGATAACCCCCAAGAAATCCACTCCCAGACACAGTAGAATCAAAAATCTAAAGCTTTTTAAAAATCATAAAAGCTAATGGCAAAGAAAAAATACTGAAGGAGGTCATCGAAAAATAATATACAATACTTGTAGGGAAATCATGATTTGGATGACCAGAAATCATGGGGAAGAAAATGAAACTTTTTTAAAGTGCTGAAGGAAAGGAACTCTCACCCCAGAATTCCATAACTGGTGAAAATATTCTTCAGTAATTAAGGGGGGAAAAAGACATTTTAAGATGAAGAAAAAATAAGGGAATTCCCTGAAGGCAGGCTTGTCCTAAAATAACTGCTATAGGAAGTTCTTCAGACAGAGTGGAATGATACTTGAGGGAAACTTACAGCATCAGTCATGAAAGAAGAGCAATGCAGATGGTAAGTATCTTGGAAAATATATACTATTCTTTTACTGAATATTTCAAAATATGATTGATGGTTGAAAGCAAAAATTGTAACACTGATGGAGTTTTAGTGTATATAAATGTAATATATAAGACAGCTACAACATAAAACAGGAAAGAAAAAGAGATCTATATGGTGGAAAATGTTTTATATTCCACATCAAGTAGTAAAATATCAATTCTAAGTACATTTTGAAAAGTTAAGTATGTGTATTGAAATTTATGAGATTCAGCAAAAGCAGTGCTTAGAGGGAAATTTATAGTAGTAAATATTTATATTAGAAAAACAGAAAGGTTTCAAATCAATCATCTAAATGCCTAATTCATGAAACTAGAGAAAAGAAAAGCAAAATCAACCCAAAACAATCAGAAGGATGAACATAAGAGCACATATCAGTGAAATTGAAAACAGAGAAACAACAGAAAAGCCAATGAAAACAAAACTTTCTCTTTACAAAGACTATATACATGTATATATGTATATATATTTAGATTTATATATATTTAGATTTTTATATATTTTATACACACACACACACACACCCCTCTAGCAAGACTGAAAAATGACACATTACCATTATCAAGTATGAAAAGGTGTAACACCAGACTCAGCAGACATTAAAAGGATAATAAGGGAATAATAGGAGCAACTCTACAAATATAAGTTCAGTAACTTATAAAAATGGACTAATTCATAGAATAACAACAACAACAACAAAAAACCAATACTTGGCCAAGAAGAACTAGGTAACCGGAATAGTCCTAAAACTAAGAACTTAATTCCTAGCTAAAAACCACCCAAAAAGGAAATTTCCAGGTGCAGATAGTTTCACTGGTGAATTCTACTGAACATTTAAAGAAGAATTAGCACCAATCACACAAAAATCTCTTCCAGAAAACAGAAGAAGAAATAATACTGCCTAATGGATTTTATGAGGTCAGCATTACTCTGATTAAAAAAGAAAGACAGTTCAAGAAAAGAATACCAGAGACCAATATTCCTCATGAAAATAGATACGAAAATCCTCAACAAAATCAAATTCAACAATAAGTAAAAACAATAATATACCATGCCAAGTGGAATTTATCCTGCAACCGCAAAGCTCGTTCAAGGTTGACTATCAGTCAATATGATCCACCAATTCACAATATTAAGTCTAAAGAGTAAAAGACACACACACACACACACACACACACACACACAAAACACCAAAACTATGATCTATAGAGAAAGAAATCGATAAATTGGACTTTATCAAAATTAAAAACTTTTGCTCTGCAAAGGACATTAAGAGCATGAAAAAACAAGCTACAAATTTGGAGAAAATATTTGCAAATCATGTTCCAACAAAAAAACTTATCCAAAATATATAAAGAACCCTCAAATATCAACAATAAGGAAACAATCCAATTTTGAAATGGACAAAAGACTTGAATACTTTACCAAAGAGGATGTATGCATGGCAAATAAGCCCATGAAAAGATGTTTAACATAATTAGCCATTAAAGAAATGCAAATTAAAACCAGAATTACACATCTATTAGAGTGGCTAAAATAAAAATAAAATACCAAATGGTGGCAAGCAACTTAAACTCTTCTCCTTTGCTGGTGGGAATGCAAAATGATACAAGCAGCCTGGAAAAGAGTTTGGAAGTGTCTAATAAAAGTAAACATATTTACACCCACTATATCCAGCAATCCCACTCCTAGGTATTTATCACAGAGAAATAAATACATTTCCAAACAAAAACAAACCCCTTTGTCCATAATTGTTTGTATAGTGGCTCTAGTCATAATCACCCCAAATGGGAAACAACCCAAATGTCTTTCAACTGATAACCAAACTGTAGTACGTCTAAATAATGTAAGACTACTCAACAATATAATGCAACCTACTATTGAATCACGCAAGAACTTGGATGAGTCTCAAAGGCATTAAGCTGAGTGAAAGGAGCCAGTCTCAAAAGGTTACCTACTAAACAGTTCCATTTATGTGAAATTCTCTAAAGGACAAAATCATCCACGATGGACAACAGATAAATGATTAGTGATATTTTAGGGACTGGGGTTGGGGGAAACAGTGATGGCAAAGGGATAACACAAGGGAGTTTTTTGGGGGTGATGGAACTGTTCCGCATCTTGATCCTGGTGGTGGTTGCATGAATTTATACACATACAGAAAATGTAAATTTTATTGTGTGTTAATTTAAAAAAATCTAGAAAAAACACAGATTACACAGCTATAAAAAACAGGCAGAAAATCATCATTTTACTCAATTTTCCTTTTCCATTTCTCTTGGATAGAAAACAGTTTAGGCAATATACTTTCAGATTTAATACTCTACATGTTTGTTCATTCCCAACTTCCATCAGGGTATCCATGCAACTTGAGTCACCAAGTACAGATCTGGAGCAGATAGCAGGGGGAAAGGACAGGCTATCAGAAAGTTAATGACCTGGCCTAATGCCATCTTTTAAAAGGAACAAGGAGGACATTCAAACTTAATGGAAGTATTCAGTCTATGAGACAAGGAGACAAGCTTTAGCTTTAATCAGCCTTTCCTGCAATACATTCCAAGAGATTGCTGGGTCTGCAAATGACCAACTTCAAGTTCTTAAGCTCACAAGGAAGAAACCATTACCTTTCTATGTTTCTCAAAGCAAAACTCTATATGCAACTGAACTGTGCCACCAGACTCAAAATAAGACTACGAGTTTGGTGATTTCTTTCTTTCTTTCTTTCTTTTTTTTTTTTTTTGATAGACTAATGCTCCCTGAGATCTTATCTGCCTTACGTATAGTTGGTCTCAATATCCAGCATATCATAGATGTTCACTTAGTGTTTATTGGATTCAGCTGAATATTAGATGGTGGTTTTAACTTGCTAAGATTATTTTAGGATCCTTAGTTGCAGGCTAGGTTAGTGGTCATAGTGAAAAACAAGAGGAAGATACCCGGTAGAAAAAAGAGGGTTTTGGTGAAATGCTTTTCATGGTGAGAACATCACCTTCCAAGTAAGCAAAGGGAGGCATCATCTAGAATCCCACTGATGTAAGTCGGGGGAATTGGCCTTGACTCCAGCCTGGGGCCCAGCTCTCCAGCACCCACAGAGCAGACAGCTCCAGGGCTAGCCAGGCAGGTGGAGATGGAGACTCACCTTTGCCCTGGGTAGCAGAAGGCAGTATCCTTTGAACACATCAAGAGTGACCTGCGAACTTGCTTTATCTTGGCTTGACTGTTTTTTTAGTTACTTCAGGAAAGGCGGGGACACTTGTATATGAGTGCATCCATTACCTCAGAGAGCAGTCAGCTCAGGAAAGGAGGCAACACCAGCCTGGACCAGCACTGTCTCAGCATATCTGCTGTACTCAGCTCTTTGCTCCTTTTCTCTACCCAACAGCGTCCTCTGCTTATGCATTTGCTCCTCCTGTTCACATTACTATCAAATCATCTCTTAGAGTTTTCCAGTTCCCATGGGTTATAAAATGTAATGGGCTACAGTATTTTATCAGAGCCTAGCCAATGAATGGGCTACCCTTGGGTCATGAATGCCTGTACCTGGGATCATAAGGTGAAAATGTGGCACAAAAAATCAGGGGCGGGGAGTGAAGCTGTTTCCTTCACCAAGTGCGTGTGAGTGGCAGGAGTTGTCATTTCAAGGACAGAGTTTCCTTGAGTTTGGGGCTGGGGCTGACAGCGCTTTGGTGCCATTCTTCTTATTCCTTTATATTACACAGCCGGTAGAGGGTAGGCAACGGAAGTGGCTCTCTGTAGGCTGGAAGGACACACCCACAAAGAAAGACTGTAGCATGTAGTTCTTGTTGACCCTCGGGTCCCACAGAGAGGTAGAATGTTGCTCTCCTGGTGGTTGAGGCACCGATGCTCTATGCATCCTTTGGGGGAGACAGCGCATGTGTTACCCAAGAACACGATTGTAGGCTCTCTTGGGTTCCAATCCCAGTATGGCCACTTGCTCTGTGATTTTGAGTAAATAACCTTGCCCTCTGAACTTCAGTTTTCTTAGTTATAAAACGAAGATAATTATCTCAGCTTGTTTAAAACAAAATCCTGACCAACTTCTTCTACTACCTAAAATTCTGCCTGGCTTTCCATTGCTCAGAATCACATCCCAAGTCCTTACAACCTGCCAGTGCCCTGAACAGTGTCTGTACCCTTCTCATTTCCAGGCCATCTCCCTGTCTTGCTTCCTGGCTATTCCTCGTACACTACGGGTGTGCTTCTGCCTCTGGTCCCTTGCAATAGCCGGACCTTCTGTTTAAAAAAACTCCACCCATGTAGCTTCACGATGCACTCTACAATCAACTTCCAGTCTGTGCCGAAACAGGACTATCTCAGTCAAGTCTCCCCTGACGACTCAGTTTAAAACTGTAACCTCTCACTCTTTCCCCTGCATTCTAGATTCCACTTGCCCTGCTCTACTTTTCCTTTCTAACACAGTGCATAATTAATTATTGATCTTGCTTGTTTTCTCTCTCCCTCAGTAGAATAGAAACTCTGGAGAATGCAACTTTTGTCTGTTTTCTTCATTGATCCATCTCCAGCACCTAGAACAGAATAGGCCCAGTGTAGGTGCTCAAACAACAATTTTGAATGAATGAATGTGTGTATGTCAACGGCCTTCTGGCTTCATTTCCTTCCACTGAAAACTCAACTTCTGATAATTACTCCAGTCATCCTTTTCATTCATTCATTTATTCATTTGTTTGTTCGACAATTATCTATGTGTCCATTCTGTACCAGACATTGGAGATAGAACAAGGAGCACAACTAAGTAACTGCCTCTTTACTTGCCAGGAAAGCAGGCAATAAATACATAAACAAGTAAAAATGTACTAGGGGCGCCTGGGTGGCTCAGTCGGTTAAGCGGCTGCCTTCGGCTCGGGTCATGATCCCAGGGTCCTGGGATCGAGCCCCATGTCCGGCTCCCTGCTCAGCAGAGAGCCTGCTTCTCCCTCTCCCTCTGCCTGCCACTCTGCCTACTTGTGCTCTCTATCTCTCTGTCAAATAAATAAATAAAATCTTTAAAAAATAAAAGAAAAGAAAAGAAAAAAAAATGTACTATAATGTTAGGCGCTGTAGGATACCAGAATATGCCACCCCAAAATATGACTTTAGTTGACCAGAATATGCCCCAAAATATGCCTCTTTGGCATAAGGACTATTTTGAGCTGATCATTTTGAAAAACAGCGATACAGAAGAAGCTGAAAACAGAATAGAAGCTATCTTCTTGTAAGGAAAATTTGCATTTATAAAATACATCGCCATTTGTAAGGGTGCCTCCCTGTCTGATCCAGAAAGAGAAGGATGAAATCAACAAGATTCTAAATCACAAGAGACTCTCATCCAGGCAGAGAGCTCCAACATAATCTGCATAACAAAACCTACCCTTGTTTACCATACTTTTCTTGGTCCCTTTCCCATAACTTGCCACACCCACCTCCATATCTTTCTTCCTTTGTGTTAGCTGAGGAAAGTGTTTAAGCCCAAATTCCAAACCACCTCTTTGAGTTACTCTTCCCTGAGTTTCTCCTGTATGTGTGAGATATACATGTTAATAAACTTCTGTTTGTTTTCCTCTTACTAATCTGTCTTTTGTTACCGGACCTAGAAGGGTAGAAGTAAGCTTTTTTTTTTTTTTTCCCCTCCCCTGGTGCCATCATGTGCTAATGAAAATATCAAGCAGGGTAGGGTGGCAATGGAGGCATTCCTGGAGAAGGGACATTTGAGGAAAAGTCTGAGTGAAGTGAGAAGGCCATGTGGCTATGGGGAAAAGGCGTTCCTGGCAAGAGAACAGGAAAGGCAAAGGCCCAGCAGCGGTGGCATGACTGGCATGTTGCTGCTCTCGCCCAGTGGAACATCAGGCAGTACAACCTGTCGTCACCACACCTATACCTGCTCAGTTGAATTCTGCTGGAGGAACATCTACCAATGGGCAAACTGTAGATCTCTTGTCTCACCTCTCAGATGGGTTCTCAAGAACGCACTGCCATGGCAGCCATTCCAAACATTCACACTTCACCAAGCCAAAAATAATATGAACAACAATAGCAACAACTAACCTTTATTCACACATTCTACGGCCCAGGCCCACATGCTAAGTTATTTTTCTTTTTTTCCCCCTACATTCACTTCACTTAATCTTTACCTCAAACATAGGGGTTAGGTACTCTTCTTTTATAGATGAGAAAACTGAATTGTGAAAGAGAAAGCAACTTGACCCAGCACCCTGCTATTAGTCACTGGTGAGCTCAGAGTCAATCCCCAGCCACAAGTGTACTGACCAAACCCAGGTTCCAGCCCCATCCCTACCAGAAAACTACTTCATCTCATCCCCTATTTCATTTGCTCAGAAAACTGAGATCATGGAGGTGCTCAAGCGTGAAAGCCCTCAGATTACTGGCATAATGACTGGCTAAATTTCATCAAGTTGAAGAGATGATTGATTGTAAGAAGCACCATTATTTCACATAACCCTAAGGAAAAAAATGTTGCAATTAAATTGTGAAACAATATTAAGATGATTCCTACACAAAAGATGTTTCAAGGTGAAAAATACACCTTCTTCAAGGTTCAACACTTGACAGTTTTTAAGTATGGTACATCCACACCCATCAAAACCTCTTTCCTTCCATGTCAAAAGATGAGCTGTTGCTCCCTAAGACTAAAACCCTATTCCTGTGTTCTTTGTCCTCTCTCTCTTCCTTGACTTTTTCCACTGATTTTTCCTTTCTCTCTGGTGTTTTTAACTTTAACCTCCCCCGGACTAAAAACATCTTCAGGCCTCTCATCCTGAAAATCATCTGCTTGACCCACGCTGTGTCATCCTCTAGCTTTTATTCCATTTTTCTTATTCTCTTCATATTTCCTTTTCCTTCCTGTTTTGTATTTATGTTGAGAGCAATACAAGCTATCACAAGAGAGACATCAGATATTTGGGTCCTAATTATAGAGCCTCCTATGTATTTGCAACATCTTTGCTTTGGGCATATGTTGTTGTGGTTCTCTGCCCAGCAAACATTCTGTGAGGGAAGGTTCCATGTCTGTTTTGCCCGCCATTTTATTCCCTGTGCTGGTTACAGCACCTGGAACACAAATGTATTCAACACATATTTGCTGAATGAATGAGACCTTGGGCACGAGCCTGGGTGAGAGGATGGAGAAGAAATCATAGATTAGAGTTGACTCTTAAACAACATGGGGATCAGGGGCACGACACTCCTGCACAGTTGAAAACCCACGTATAACTTTTGACCACCCCAAATTTAACTACTAATCGCCTGCTATTGATCAGAATCCTTACCAGTATAAACATTCAATGAACGCATATTTTGTAGGTTATATGTATTACATACCATATTAACAATAAAGCATGCTAGAGACAGGATAATCATTAGGAAGGGAAAATGCATTTACAGTCCTGTACAGTATTTATTTTTAAAAATTTACATACGAATAGACAGTGCGGTTCAAACCCGCACTGTTCAAGGGTCAACTGTATTTTGTCTTCAATCCTGTTAGAGTGGGAAAGGTGAGTAGGAAACCGAAGTTTCAATAGGGAATACACATCTGGAATTCAGGAGAGAGAAAAGCTAAGGCAATATAAGTACATTTTGTGTATTCAGTTTATTCAGAATGACTTCAAAATCAAAGTAATGCAGAGCTGTTGCATGACTATCATTGCTATAAATCTGACTTTATTAGAGAAAAATCCTCAAAAATCCATTTAGATTGAAAGTCTTCCTCAGTCTGGCAAGACTAATTAAAATGTACTAGGTTGTAAAGATGATAATAAATACATACATAGCACCTTCTGTGTGCCAGGAACCCTTCTAGGTCCTTTACCTCCATTAATTCATTAAACCTCATAATAACCCAGTGAGGTAAGTGCTATAACCATCTCTATTTACGGATAGGAGACGTAAAGAACTGAGCAAAAGCTGCTTGCAACTACATGAAATAGGACTGGCTACCTTAGCATAACTTTCTGTTATGGGAAGTTCTTGCCCAACGAGATAAAGTTGCAAAATATTTGTTTCAAGAACATTTTGAGAATTCATTTATCTGAAGAATAGACAGTTCAACTGTGAAAACCAGATTGCTTATCAAAGTGTTGTTTACTTATCAAGAGTTCCTTCTAAAACCTAAGTCTTGCTCAGTTCACCAATCTTAAACTATTACATCACAAACTTGGCCCGGTCACAAGCAGGCCCCTATGCTGAAAATCCCACCTTAAACCAGACCACCTAAACCTTATAAATATTCAACCTTGAAGTCCCCCTTCTGAGACGCACTAAAATTTTATCAAGATGGTACTCTCCCTTACTGTCATAAACAGTGAACTTGGCTTTGCTTGACCAACAGGTGATTTTGATGGGCTTTTCATGGAGTTTAGTGGTTAACAGAACCAAGTGCTGAATGCTTCATGCCCAATACTTTACTAACATGTCCACTAATTTTATATGGAGAAGGACATAAGGCCAGGATTTACTATCCAAATGGATACCCACCTCACTTGGTTAAAGAAATTTAAGTTTTAAGTAAAACCAAGAGCAGAATTCTTTGTGTCTGTTACACAGTTCAGCATAGCACCAAACTGAGCTAAATATGAATGTAGACTAAAACACAGAAGCATATACTTAAATGACTATAGCCAAAGACATCCTCCAAACTGGCCAGGTTATACTGGTTAGGGTGGAGGAAGATCCCAGGAAGTGTTAGGTACAGAGATTAAAAGTATGAGCTTTGGATTCAGAGATGGGTTTAAGTTCTGGATTCACCATTTGCCAGGGATTTGATGAACGATATTAACTTCCCTAAACCTCAGTAGCTCACCCGTAAAATAGGAATAATGTTTGTAGCTACATCATCGAACTAATATGAGGACTGAACGCGACAATGTATGCCAAGAGTTTATCACAGAGTAATTGGTGGTGTTTATTATTATTATCATAATTCACTGCAGGATTTTAGGGCTTGGGGAGAGGGAAAATTAGGTCAGTGGTATACTGGAAAGGGACTGGAAAATTCAAAGAGAAGAAACAAAATGTCTTATAAGCTGGGGATTCAGGATTGGGTTTTTCTGTAGTGGTCTGGTATGTTTCCGGGAAGACTGGTTACCAAGGCCAGAAGGGTAGTTTCCCCACTAAACTGTCTCTCCATTTATGAAAGCACTGTTTACCTCTCCACAGGGCTGCCTAGGCAGAGTTTAGGACTGCGACAGAAGCTTGACCCTGAAAGTTTAAGAACTTAGGAACCCTGAGAGAGAGAGAGAGGAAATCTGTCGGTGAGAAACATCTAAGTGGTTTTGTGGGAATATGTAGGAGGTGACTACTGTTGTTTTCTAGATGTTATCACTGGTGATGTGAAAGAACATGAGCTCACAGAGTCCAAGGTTGTTCTTTTCCAAACTTGCTTATTCACCCACCAGGCTGGTCCTGCCCAGAAGTATAGAGAGGAGGTGTTAAGTGATCCCAGCGCTTATGGCTTGCCATGCCAATTTTATGTCTGGTCTCCACCGATGAATACTCCTGGGGAAGGAGGCCATATTTCTCATGATTTGTAGAACTACAGAGCTACTGTTTATTTTGTATTTACCATGTATCCCTAGGGGCTGCTGCTTTGCATGCCTCATCTTATTTATTTACTGAGGAAAAAGAACCAAGTTTTTTATTTCTTCATTTCTTGCATTTGAAGTATTCCTCGATGACAGCCTTGGCCTGAGACTCTTTGCCATAGTCTTCAACCACCACACAACCAGGTTTTCCCTCTTGGTCAGCTTTATGGAAACCTGCCCATTCCCCTGGTTTCTTGTCATCAACCTTAATTAGGTTGATTTGGTGTTCAGCACAAAGGGCCTCCACATAGGCTCCACATAGGTACATAGGCTCATCACAGTTGGATGCAAGCACTCAAAGATGGCCTGGTACTTGTCTAAAGCTTTGGCAACTTTGGGAATTCCATGTGCTAGCCGTCATGGATGAGGGCAGTCTTCATCACCTCTTGTAAAGCAGTGTTAATGTCCACAACACCTCCAGCAGCAATGCCTTCCTTGGCCATGGTGGTGGGTTATGGGTGGAGCCAAATCTTGACTGCACCCAGCCTCAGCCGGTGCACGACCTGGCAGCAGCAGGGAAAGAGTGCAGCATCTTATTTAATCCTACCCACAAGGATTATTACCAGGTATTACTACCCCCATCATTGAACTCCTCCGTGACTTCTTTGTGGTTTCTTATTAAGTACTCCCAACTTGGTGAAAGAGACCTGGGGTCAAGCCAGTTCAATACCTTGTAAGCAGACAGGAGAGATGTGTGGTGTTTGACTACATGTGGGAGCAGAGAAGAGTAGAGAGAATCAACACTAATGAATTCAAAGCAGAAGTAACAGGCTGAAAAGATGACAGGTTGGGCAAGAAAGGCTAAGGACTTCTATTTTAACAGTGTGGCCTTAAAGCATAACTACACATTCAGGGTTGGGTCTCTAAGTATAAAGACAGAAGTCTCAAGGGTGATCTTGAGACTATGGGACTGGAAAGGGTGAACTATTGTCTGATTCTAATGTCCTACTTGGAAAGTTGGGTAGTTTTCCAGACCCTAAATGAATTATTGGAATAAGGTTAAAAGGTATAAAATAGAGTATTTTTATATTCACTTTCAATTTTATCCTGTGTGACTTGACCTTTAAGTTAATACCATCTTAAGATGTGGTTCACACAGGTTTTAATAATTTTAATTCCATCTCTTATCTCTTTATAAGCAGTACAAGAGTGATTCATTTCTGTGTTACTTAATATCCACCCTTTCTCAGTAATAGTTAAAATGTAAATAACAGTTCTTCAAGAGTAACCCAAGGGTAACAGCTGAACAGTGCCAGAGTTGTGAGGTAAACATAAATCCTGTCACAAATGTTCTAACTTGTTGAACTGTGCATTTCCAAGTTTCAAACTGAAAGGATCCAGTAAGCAATCTTAAAAGAAGGGACGCCGCCCTAGAAAAAATGAGATTTGCCAAACTCTTCATACCTCTTTCAACAACTCACCTGACATTCCTGAGCATCTTCTATGGGCAATGGTCTGTGCAAGTCTCCATAGGGATATAGAAATGAATGAACATGAACCTGAACAAAAATTTTAACACAAATTAGGGAATGAGCCAGTGCCAAGCTACGCAAAGTTTAAAAAAAATCAGAGAAGGGAGAGAGTGTTAGATGGAAGGCCTTAGAAAGTAGGTGGGATTTGAATCTGGTCTTGGATGGGTAAGTGGGATGGGGTGGTGGGGAAGGGAGAGGGGTGGGGGGGTCACGGAGTAGGGGTTTGGAGTAAATAGAATGGTCAATAGCCTATTTTGATGGAAGTGGAAATTACGGCTGTCTGGCCTCGATGATGGTGTAACGCTATAAACTCATTGGTTGGCTTTCTAACGAGAGCCATTAAAAATTAGGTAGGGTGATTTTCTTTGCTGTCACTGAATAATGTGAAAAGTATCAGTGCCAGATATAACCCTCTGCCCTTCAGACACACCCTCCACCTTTCTCCTCCTCCTCTCCTCCCTGGCAGGAAGGGCCTGTGGAGACTAGTGTTGAGGATCTTCTCCTTACCGGTTGGTTTGGCCAGTGGGGTGACCTGTAAAAGATCCAGGGAAAGGAGTGCATGAAGTGAGGGAATTTATTTGCCCGGCTCCCTTCTTGCAGGGTCCTCCTGGGCAATTGCTATTGCAGCCCACACAAGAATTTTACAACGCCTTTCAGCCTTTGGGTTCTGAGCTCCTTCTCCTCTTCTGGTTGGGTCTAGGGGTGCAAAGAGCCTGGTTTGGGTACGACTTTGACCCTATTTGACCCTATTCCCTATACCCTGGTGTGCCTTTGTAAAGAATCCTTTTATTACATTTTCAAGTTATCTGAAAATGAGAATACTCTCTTTTCCTTGGTGAGACCTCCATCAGACCAGAGCTAGAGATGCACTGGGCATCTGCTCACCTCTATCCCAGAAGGGGCACCAAGGACCTTTTTTTATGCTATGGGGTCCCATAGCACACTCTAGGCCAAAGTTTATTGGAAGGATGTTTAGACACCTGAGCAAAATTAGACCAATCAGATACTCAGAGGGAGTCTGCATTAAGAAATTCTCCATATGGGGGCGCCTGGGTGGCTCAGTCGTTAAGCGTCTGCCTTCGGCTCAGGTTATGGTCCCAGGGTCCTGGGATCGAGTCCCGCATCAGGCTCCCTACTCCGTGGGAGGCCTGCTTCTCCCTCTCCCACTCCCCCCTGCTTGTGTTCCCTCTTTTGCTGTGTCTCTCTCTGTCAAATAAATAAATAAAATGTTAAAAAAAAAAAAAAAGAAATTCTCCATATGGACCAGAAGAGGTGAACTCAGGAGTTGTGGTGTGCCATGTTTGCACAGTAAGTGGACTGAGAAGCAGACAAAGTTGGTCTGTAGAGACATTCACTTGCGGAAATTGTGTGAGTTTAATGGTTTTTCAGTCCTTGGTTCCAGTCCCTCCTGAGAGCCAAGTAAATTCTTGTCCTCAGGTCCTGTGAGGTAACTCTGTTTTCTTAAATAAGCACCACATACGCGCACTCACGTATGCATGCACAAGCACACAGTTTTGTTGGTTTAAGCATGTTCAAGTTATATTCTGTTACTTACATCCAAAGACATTTAATAGAAGACCCAATACCCATAATCCCAGTTATCCCTTACAGAGTTGTGCTGTGTGTGCCAGACGCCACAGGACTTAGCTTGTTTAATGTTCGCAACTACTCTGAGAAGTTGTTTTCTTGGGACCCAGATTTTTCTTGACTTAAAGGTTCTTTCCAATAACTCCCTCTAAGTGTCCTTCAGTTTTTTTCTGGGTGTCCCCCAAGGGGTGCCTCATTAAAGAGTTTCTGATCGCCAACTTCCTACAGGGGAGGTTTTCCCATATCACCAACAAGCACTTCTTGGACACAGGCTGGGTGTCCTACAGTGGAACTCATTTGCAACACTACCTACCCCCAGAGATAGCCGCAAATCTCACAGGTGAAGGGCTCAGTCCTGCAGGATCACCCTCCACTTCAGACACCAGTAGCAAGCCCGGGTGGTTAAACCTGTACTTCTGACTGACCAGCTATAAATCAGAGGTTCCCACTGCCCCCTCCTTGGGTTTAATTAATTTGTTAGAGCAGCTCAAAGAACTCTGGAAATCCATTTACTCACTAGATTACCAATTTATTGCAAAGGTTTTTTTAAAAGAGGGAGATCAACAGCCAGATGAAGAGAGGCACAGGGCCAAGTTTGGGCAGAGAGCACAGAGCTTCCATGTTCTCTCCAAGTGCACCAATTCCTGAATCTCCTCGTGCTCACCAATCCTGCAGCTCTCTGAACCCTGGCCTTTGGGTTTTTGTGGAAGCTTCATTACACAGGCATGATTGAGTAAATCATTGGCCATTGGTGATGAACTCAGTCTCCAGCCCTTCTCCCCTCCCCTAGGTGCTTTTCAAAAGTCACCTTATTAACATCAACCTAGTAGTGGTGGAAAGGGGCTTCTGACACGCATTTCACCTTCACTGTCTGAAGCAATTTCAGGAACTAAGGACAAAAGTCCAAATATTCTGACAAAAGATGCTCCTATCACTCAGGAAATGCCAAGGATTTTGGTTGCTGTGAGCCAGGAACCATGGATGATGACCAAACATATATTTCTCATATATATTCGGTCACTGGCATGACCGTATTGTATTTCTTATGAATCACAACATTGCACTCATTTTTCCTCACTACTCAGTCTGTCGGCCTCAGTCACCACCCAGTCTATTCTGTTCTTCTTCTTCATCACAGACATCCCTGCACGCTGCGAAATGACAACAGCTATTTCCAACTGTCCATCTGTCGATGCTTCCAAACGTTCCAGTCCTCAGGGTGCTCAAACATCTCAAATTTGATGAAAAGACAGAGTCTCCTCTCCCTCTATGTCAGCTTGGCCCTTTAGCAGTTCGCCATGTGGCCAAGGCTCCAAAAGTCTCCTGAGGAGATTCAGAAACTAATGGCAGAGCTTCCCAACTGTGCCCTCAGCACAGATTATGCGACACGTCGATTCCCCTGGCCCTCGGAACAGCCTGATGGGGCCCAGGTGACCAGAGTCCTAGCACTGCCGTCCAACTTTGAGCAGTCTTCTGTCATCAACCCCAGTGTGGCCTACAGATAGTACCATTTTCTGTAAATACCACATCATGGGTCTTGCCATGCCCATGAAACCCTTACCCCTAGCCAGTCACAGGAGATGCAAATCCAATCTGGACCAGGTCAACAATAGGCATTGTGCCATTACTCAGTGCTTGCCTATTCTGTTTTCTGGTTTCTCTTCCTTGTTAGAAAATGACACTTGCATCCAAATGAAAAAGCCGATTGTGGTGTGTGTGCGTGCGTGTGTGTGTGCGTGTGTGTGTGTGTGTATGAGTGTGTGGGTGTATATGTATGTATGTATCATTAGGGAATAAGGAAGATGTTGTCTATACTGTCATTAGCCAGCTCCAAATGCCCTATTCTATAGACCATCCCACTCTGACCAATGAGGAGACTGTCATGGAGAGTTAGGTCCCCTACCTGAGGTGATACCCTAAGTCAAAGAGCCTGCGGGATTCCCGTCTAGGCCTGCCTGGCTCCAGAGACATGCCTGAGTCCACACTATCACCACATCCCTTCTTCCCGGTGTTCCACTGAGTAGGCCCAGACCTTCAAATCTCTATTCCGAGAACACATTCTGGGGCAGCCGTGGAGGTGCCCCTCTCAGAACTCCCTTCAGGAGGGAGCTGTCACCAGGGGCGCAGTCAGGCCACGGCCTCCAGCTGCAGCGACTTTGGGGTTTGGCACAGTGTTTGAGGCCGGGACACATTCCCGCCAGGTAGCTGGTGACTGAGCACGGCAGGGCTCCCAGGGCCTGGCCACCTTCGTTCAACCTGAGGCCCCTCTCTAGGAAATCTATGAGCTGGAGCCCCCACTGGGCTGGGGGGGGTGGGGGGGACAAGGTTTGGGGAGGGCAGGGGCGGGGCTCGGACCTGCACTGTGGTGGAAAGGCCCGCCCTGTTGGCTCCAGCTCTTTTCCCCTTTACCGTTCATAGGCATCACCCCCTAACAGATCTCTTAGACCCCTGCCTCGGCCGTGGTGTCTGCTCCCTGACACAAGCTCCCTGAGAAGCTACAAAACTTTATACACAATGAGTTTCTTGGCATTCTTTTTTTTTTTTTTTTTTTAATGAATAAGCAGTTTCACATAGTGGCAGCAAGCAGTTCTTCTTATACTAGTCCTGGGGAAACACTGGGCCCAAAGGCCCAGAATGCTATAGGTCTGGAAAGCTTCAGAGCATCAGGCCATCCACAGGGTTTAAATGAGGATTTCTGGGTCCCATGCTCAAGGATTTTGCCTCAGTGGCACATAGGGCCAGGACCCTCCAATTTCCAGTAAGCGTCCCCAGTGTGTTTAGAGACAGGCTGTCCTGGACCTTACTTGAGAAGCATCATTTTTGAGAGTGACTACACAACTCTAAAGTTCTCCCCTTTCCCCACCACTACCACCACCACGTCCACCACCACGTTTGGTGTCATGGGTGTCCCCATGAATTTGGGAGACTCTTGGCATATTCCAGGATCAGGGTTTTTTTTTTTTTTAGCTCCTGGATATGTTCCAGCCTGCATTTAAAAATGAATAGTTCCCCAGGCGCCTGGGTGGCTCAGATGGTTGAGCGTCTGCCTTCAGCTCAGGTCATGATCCCAGAGTCCTGGGATCGAGTCCCACATCGGGCTCCCTGCTCCTTGGGAGCCTGCTTCTCCCTCTGCCTCTCTCTCTCTCTCTCTCTCTCTGTCTTTCATGAATAAATAAATAAAATTTTTAAAAAAATGAATAGTTCCCTTCACAGAGATGTACTAGGAGGCCAAATTATTCTGTTAGGTGGTAAAAAAAAAAATTAATAGGTCTGCAAGGGTGGAGTGTAAAGATTGCCTTGAACCTGGAAGAGACATGAATTAGGAGTACTACCAGCTGACATCTGGATGTGTGAGCTGGGATTGTGAAAGGTAAGCGGAACAGTTAGCCTCAGGTTAGTTACCGTGTGGATCGCTGACCTGTGAGTCATTACAGAGCTAAGAGTTCAGTCTCGTCCAACCCCACTTCTTTGTTACTGAAGCAGAATGTCTTCTGTTCATCTCTATCCCTCCTTCAGAGGTAACCTCAAATACCCTCTTCTGACTCCTCCAAGCACATACCTCCTTCCAAGATCCCCTACCTCTCATACTTCCTTCCCAGCAGCTCATTATTACATTTAAATTGCCTACTTTATGTGTCTTTTTCACCCATTCGCCTGAAAGTTCTTTGGGATTGAAGGACGTTTCTTTTCATCTCTTCATTCCAGTGCCTGCCCCTGGAAATGCCCCTAGAAATGCGAGGAGCTCAACTGACGGGAGGGAGGGAGGGAGGGAGGGTGGGAGGAAGGGTGGAAAAAACAAAGATGGGAGGATCAAGGCCAGAATGACCTCAGATGAGCAGAGGCCTTCATTTCAGTGCTCCACCTGACTCCACTTCCCATACCCATATCCAATATCACATTAACTTAAAAAATAAATGACTATGAAATACATATTCACTTGCTTTGTGGTTTCAACCGATTTAAATTTACTTAAATGAATGGAAAATATTTGTGAGAACATTTTTAAAAAGGAAAATAAAAAAATTTCTAGTTAGGATGAAACTTTGGATTATAGGAGGTAGTGTGATATAGTAGGGTTTGGAATCGATTGGTCTGAGGTTAAATTCCAACTTGGTTACTTACTTACTTACATAGCTTTAGGATCCTCATGTGCAAAATGGGATCAAGAATGTTTATACCACAATAGTTATGGAACCCTAGCAAAGTGCATGACACATAGTAAGGACTCAACAAATATTAATTACTTTCTTTTTCTTTAGCAGAACTTAATAGAATCCTTGTATTTGGAGATCAAATCCATTTTGTCATTTTCAAAAAATTTCTAAATGCATACACATAGATTAGATGCTCATAAGTACATGTTATATGAATGAGAAAATTGTTGCATTGCTTCTGCCTTATCTCAAATTCTAATTTTAGTTCACTTCAGTGTTAGGAAGCAAATTTAAAAGGATGGCAACATGACTCAAAAGATTAAGATTTCTATCCAGAAATCTTGATTTAAATCTTCAGTGGTTGACTTTTGAGAAGAGTGCAAATGTTGGCATTATCTTCTTTATTAGCAATTTGTAAAGAACTGGGATCTCACACAGCTGTGTGCAGCTCAAAGATGTACCAAGCAAAGAATAAATTTCCTGCCCACGCAAACTCAAGGCAAAAAACCCACAAGCTGTCTTATATTATTCTGACAGCCTGAGCAAGGTTTCTTATTTTTCTCATAAAGCAACTCAACAAAATTACAAGAATTTTCCACTATGTAGAATTTTTACCTTGTGGGATTGTTAAAGCTGATGTTATATTTGTTTTAGGAGAGACTAAAGGCTTGGAGTTACAGAAATGTATAGATTTCACTCCAGCAATTTAACAAATAAAGATTCTCCTTTTAAGCTTCAAGGTGACCAGTGGTATGATCTGGACACGGTCCACTCATTCCCCCTCCAAGATGCATTCCAAAGGCTACAAGTGTTTCATTCTCACAGTTATAGCGTTCTCAACATTTTGGCCCAGGTAAAATCCTGGGCTTGCTTGAAATCCTGCTGGAGCCCACCTCTTATTTAAAATGGACACCAATGGAAATAGGGGATTCAACAGTGGTCATTCTGCTTACAGCTCCATTTACTGGAATCTGTCAGTGTAGAACACAGAGAGGACTGCAGACATCTAATATTCTCAGTAAAACTACCAGGCAAAGACCAAGGTAACTCATCTATTGGGCACTAATTTTGTGAGAGGCACTTAATGTTATATGTATTTGTATATCTATTTTATTTATACTTCCTTACATTCTAGAATAGATGTTTCCAGGACCACTTGTACTTTCTCTACCCTACACCCTAATATCAGTCAATTCCATAAGGAGCCCTGGTTCCTTTTATTGGAGAACGTATCGCCTTTTATGACCTAGCCTCAAGTCATGTAGTTTCTTGCTGCTGGTTGAGTCACAAAGGTCCACCCAGGTTGAAAGTGGAAGGGACATAGACTCCATATCTTAATGGAGGAGTAGTAAGGTGGCACTGTAAGAATTTCAGGATGAGGGTATTGCTATGGCCGTATTTGGAAAATACAAGCTGTCACAGATGGTCAGGGTATCTCAATGAGAATGTAAAATTTGAACAAAAACTTAGAGGAGGTGAGGAATCAGCCTTTCTGTGGGAGCAATGCTCCAGATGGAGGGAAGAGTTAATGCAAATGAAAAGGCCTTACAATGAGACTGTACCTGGTGTTTCAAAGGAACAGCAAAGGGGCCATCACAGCTAATGGAGGAGTGGCTTGGAGAGTCATAGAAGAGGAGGATGGTGAGATAAAGGGAGGGTAGGTGGGATTGATTATAAAGAACCTGGAGGACGTGGTGAGGCTTTGGATGAGCAGCGACTGCTGAGTGTGGAGTGATGGCGGGATCTTATATTTTAAAACGATCACCCTTAATAGGACTACCCTGTTGAGAATTGACTTCAGAGGACAAAGGTAGAAGGAAGTAAACCAATCAGGATGCTATTGCAGTAATCGGCCACAAAAAGGTGATGGTGGTTTGGACCAGGGTGGTGGCTGTGAGGTTAGTACAGAGTGGTTGGATTCTGAACACGTTGCGAAGCTAGAGCTAACAAAATTTCCTGCTGGAATGAAGATGGAGTGTCAGAGAAAGAGGAAAATCAACGATGACTTCAAAGTTTGCCTGTTAAACTGCAAGGATAAAGTTGTTGTCAATTGAGATGACTATGGTTGGGGGAAAGATCAGGAGCTTATTTTTGGAAATGCTGATTTCCAGATGTCTATTAGACATCTAAGTAGAGATGTCAAGAAATCTTTGGGTATACACATCTGGAGTTCAGTGAAGGAGTCTGGGCTGAAAATATACATTTGGTTGTGATTGCATGTAGATTTATATTTCAGGTCATAATGACATCACCAAGAAAGTGAATAAAGATAAAGGAGAGAATCAAGGACTGATCCATAGGGTACTCCCACATTAAGAAGGAACCATTAAAAGAGACATAGAGGGAGTAACTAATAAAAGGGAAGGGTACATTGTGTCTGGGAAGGAAATGAAAAAAAGTGTGCCATGGAGGAAAGAGTCATCAACTGTCAAATGATGTCACTCAGTTCAGAAAAATAAGGATCCAGAATCTGACCATTGGATTAAACAATATGGAGGTCATTGGTTTTTCTTGACAAGAGCAGTTTAGATGGAATCATAGAGCTGAGTATAGTGGTTTTAAGAGAGAATGTGAGGAGAAGGTTTAGAGATGGTATAGATATCTCTTTGAGGATTTTTAGTGCAAAAAGGAGTAAAAAGAATTTTGTGGTAACTTTTAAGGGAAATGAATTCAAGAGAAGATTTACACGCTCATGGGAATAAGCCAGTAAAAAGTAGAAGACTGATGATTTAGGAGAGAAATGGCAAATTGCTGCAGTCATGTCCTTGTGTAGGTGAGGGGGACAGGGTTCTGGGGCACAGGGGTTTTTATAGGAGCACATATCAGTCCTCTGATTCCAGGCAGAAAGGCACAGTGTGTGGGTGCAGATGCTGGTAAGTCAATGCAGGGTTGAGGGTCAGCTGAAATTCTCTTCCAATTGATTCAATGTTTCCAGTGAAGAGGGAAGCAAGGTCGTCAGCCAAGAGTGAAAGTGTGGGAGGGTATGTTAGAGGAAAAGGGAAAGGTGTAGAATAAGCACCTTACAGCATGGGAGAGTGAATGGATTAGGGACATACACTATGAATTCCTGGCAGCACCATGGGGCCATTTGAGTGTTGTTGTCTTACATTCAGCAAACTGTGCTATAGTCAGTACCACCCGTTTTATGGTTCTCTAACCCCCTTCAAGGGCAGGTGTGAGTAGGCAGAGAGGTGGATGTAACCAGGGTATGATGAAATGAGAGATGGTAATGGCTGAAGATGTAAGCAAGGGAGTGATTATGATGACCGGCCATGGAATTCAAGCTGAGTAAGGAGGACAGTGAGGACACATCAAAGGGGTGAAAAACAAGGCAAACTTTGTAGGATCATTGCACTGAATGTTTCAGTGGACGAAAAGCGGTAGAGTGTTATGCCCGAGGGCTAACTTTTACACTCCAGTGACCCTGCCCACTAGTAAACTTCAGCATAATAAATATAGTAATCAATAACTAATTCCTACTTCGTTGAGCTGGAAAAATTCCTAGGGAAAAACAGACATTAGCTTGAAGTGGGAAGGAAGACATAACTACCTCCCTTGGCAATAATATTCACAAAAATTAGACAAGGAAATAAATGAATTTCTCTGTGCAGGCAGTAAGTGCAACAAGGAGTTTTATAGATAGTCTTTTTTTTTAGAACAGCCTTTCATGGAACCTGCTGGCTTCACACCCTAAGGCTTAGTGCCTTAATACTGGACTATGGTTGTCCCATGAAGGGTGGGATCAACACCACCTGCCCCAAAATTTGTTTGGATGATATGATGCTACACGAACACCAGAATATGAGGAGATTTACTACTCACACACTTGAGGCTTCCTAGGGGGCATCAGGGCAGCCACCCAAGCTGGGCTGAAACTGGCTGGAGAGAAGCAAGGAGGGAGTGGCTTTTGTGTGTGTGTGTGTGTGTGTGTGTGTGTGTGTGTGTGTGTGTGTGTGTCTGGTGAGGAGGTAGGAGGTCGGGTTGGAGTGAGGGGAGCTTCCCCACTGGCACCAAGAGAGGAGAAGGACAGACTTCCACATAAGACTTGCCCAGATGTGAGGCAAAAAGAAGCAGGAGGGGTGGGGACCTGGAAGTTGTCAGCTGTCAAACATCAAAAATGAAGTCAAAGTTTTATCACCAATACATGCCACAAATCTATAGGCAACAAGGTTAGCATGTGCTTCAAATCTTAAGCTTTGGAGTCAGGCTGGCATTTAAATCCTAGCTCTTTAACTCTGTGATTCTTAGCTCTTCGACTTCAGGCAAATTAGGCAAATTGCTCAGTTTCTCTGCTATGTGTCAGTTTCCTCACCTGGCAAAGGGCCACAGAAGTACATAACTCTGGTTGTTGTGAAGCATAATAATGTTGGTAAACTGCTTAGCATGGCTTTGTGATTCAGCAAACCACATACCAATTTCTGAAAATTCTGTGACTGACGTTTCTATTTCAGATATGTGTAATCTTCATAGTTGAACCATGTCTTCTTGCCAATGGCTCTGAATATGTTATTTTTCAATAATTTATTTCCTTGAATTTTGAAAGCATTATATATTCACTACACAAAAACTTTTCCCTTTATGTTCTCTTCTGTTGGAGTTCCTCTAATAGTTTATAGTTAGAAAGCAAAACTTAACACGAGAAAAATAAGGGAAAGAATCTTAGGTGAATCAGTTGGTGAAGTAAAGGGTTCTTTAATTTAGATATTATTATTCATTTGTCTCCGAAGTTAAATTTTTCATAGATTCTCTTAAGTCAGAATTAAAATTGGAATACGTTTAGCTTGTTTTGAGAAAGTGATGTTTCAACATTGTTTATTGGCATCTCCTATCTGCTCAAAACTCATTCATTCATCAAATAACTTTTGAGCACTGACCTTGTTGGAAACGATGGGACGGGCCTCAGGGACTGTGCCATGTGAAGAAGAGGACACAGACTCTACTCTGGCGGGACTTGGTAGTTTGGTGGGTTCTATGGATAATCAAATAATCCCATTGTCACAGTCAGGGTTCTTATTTGCAAAAGTCAGAACCAACTCTGGTTGCCATAAAGGGAAGAGGCAGTCTTGGAATGATGGTGTGTAACGCACGGATCACCCCAGGAGACCCGGAGGGCAACTGCACTTAGAAAGGGAGTTACCAAGAGGAGCCTCAGCCTCTGAGCTGAGGTCCAAGCCCGGTCAGGCCTCCCTGCTGCCTCTGCTGAATCCTGCCAGGGAAATGATAATGAGCCCTTAGCTGCCCCAGCTTCTTCGTGGCACTTGCTCTCCATTCACCCAGGCGCAGAAGCATCCAGTGGCTGCCCTTAGGCCCACAGCCTCGCCGTCAAACTGAGGAGCTCAAAACACATTTTGTTTTCTGTGCTGGGAGGTAGGAAATGCTGGGCAACCAATCAAATAAACAAGTACAATTCACATTGACGACACACGTAAATAAAAAGGTCTAACGATTGTTAAAGTGCTTTATACAAAAGTACATGAGATTCTTGGTGGTTCCTGGTCATCTCTGGGGCTGGAGCTGCTGGTGCCCATGCCTCCTGGGGAGGCACCTGCATCCAGAGCGGTCCCCACACCTCCGTCATTCCTTTGCCTCCTTCCCCATGGGGCTGTATCTGTGTGCCATCTGCATTTATAACCACTCACTTTTACTGAAATACATCTACTTTATGTATTACTCCTGTAAATGGAAAGTCAGCATCATTTGCCATAAAGACAAGGAAAAAGTAAGAATAAATACAATGAAATGAAACAAAGCTACGAGGATCTAGCTAGATACTTTGCTGGAGGTTCTGAGGTTGTGGCTCACTTCATCCAGTGTTGGGTATTGAACACATGATGGCACGAATCAGAGACTTCATCCTTGACCTTATTAGAAAAATTAAAAGAGGGTAGAAAAGGGACAAATCTTTAAACTTTGTATTTTTTTTTTATGCTCTCTGGGCACCATTTAAAATTAACTTCCACACCACTGCAAGTACAGAATCTATGCTCTGGGTGATAAATACTAGAAAAGAGTGTGGGCTTAAAAATGGGCAAGGTTTGAGTTTGAATTTCAGCTCTTGCACTTAATTAGTCCTGTGGTTTTAGGCACATTCTATAAGATCTCTGAGCTTCAGTACATCCATCTGTAAAATGGATGCAATAATACCAAATTTCTTGGTCGTGTTAAATAGATCAGTGCTTTCCAAACTATATTGCGTATACAAATTACCTGGGGATCTTGTTAAAATGTAGATTCTGATTTGGTAGGTCTGAGATGAGGCCTGAGATGCTGCGTTTCTAATAAAATCTCAGGTGATGCTGCTGCTGATGCTGTCCTTTTGTGGGCCACACTTAAGCAAGGTCATAATTTGGTGCTGTCAATATGGTAGTCACCAGGCATGTGGGGCTATTGCGCCCTTGAAATGCAGGCTAGTGCACCTAAGGAGTGGAAGGAATACTTTTATTTAACTTCAATTAACTTTTGAACACTGATACTTGGTTAGTTATTGGAAAACAATTTCTAGTATACTTGGAACAGCTTGTAAATCTATCTTTTCAGCTGTTAACTTTATGGAATGTAGTTAACTGAACATCTATCCCCAATGCAAAGTTAATGTCTGAATTGAGATAGGCTCCAAGTGTAAAATAAACAACAAATTTTGAAGACTTAGTTTAAAAAAAGTAAAATATCTTGTTAATAAATTTGCTACTGGGGCGCCTGGGTGGCTCAGTCATTAAGCATCTGCCTTCGGCTCAGGTCATGATCCCAGGGTCCTGGGATTGAGCCCCTCATCGGGCTCCCTGCTCAGCGGGAAGCCTGCTTCTCCCTCTCCAGTTCCCTCTGCTTGTGTTCCCGCTCTCGCTGTCTCTCTGTCAAATAAATAAGTAAAACCTTTAAAAAAATTAAAGAAAAATAAATTTGTTATTGGTTTCATGTTGAAATAAAATTTTGAGTATGTTGGGATAAAACATATTATTAGAATTAATTTCATCTGCTTCTTTTTACTTTTTTTTTTTTTTGATGTAGCTACTAGAAAATTTAAATTTACCAAAGTGGCTCATGTTATATGCCTATGGGACTGTGCAGGCACAGACCCGCGAACACAGGGCTCCGCTCATCAGCTCCCTTCCTCTGTCTCAACTGGGCGGGTGACCTCGGGATGGAAAGAGGAAGTGAGGTTGTGGAAAGAGACAAAGTTTCTTCCTTCCCAGCAGGAGGCTGTAGCAAAAAGCCAACATTCACAGCAAGTTTTTAGGCTTACAGACTATTTCTTCTGTGGTGGGTTATTTCCACAATGTTCCAAGGCAGGCTTTGCTTTTTACAGAGGTGAGAAAGGAACGTGTCAGCAGTCCCCAGTCAGTTGCTCAAAGCTGGCTCTCCTAAGAAGATGCTCACTTTTTAAGAGTTAAGGGTCATGGCAAAGGGCTCACTTGACCCAGCCTCCTCTGTGACATTAAGGGGAGTTAATTAAAACAGCATGGGCTCCTGTTAATGTGCTACATTAGTTCCTGGTTGATTCAGCAGTTCCAAAGGAGGCTGGAAGTTTAATGAAAAGCAGTAATGAAGACATCTGCAAATTTGACGACAACCAAGAAATTAGCAAAAAGAAGGGGGTAGAAATGAAAGTCAGTTTTCTCATATCATAAATTACATTATGGTAACCTCCCTTCCCCCACTCTTGCGAAAAAAATTTTTTTTAACCAATTCAGGCAAATATTTACATGTGGAATCAGGCCTGGCAGCAAATTCAAAGAAAACTATTAAGGCCAGAAAAAGCTGCTTCTGTATCAGAGGCTGGGAGACTCCAAGTCCCCATTAACCTTTCTAAATATGAACTGACAGCCGTAGATGGAAAATGGGGGGGGGGGGACTAAAATGTTTCTGAAGAATGTTTGACTACAAAGTAAACAGCCTGAATAGAAAATATTAAATCAGATGCTGCCTCCACATTCCATAAAACTGAGTAGGCAGTAACATGTACTGTAGAGTTAAAACGCCTGGATAAAAGAAATCATGGAACAGTTTTAGTCTAGTGATAATTCAAACATCATGGAACCAGTTATGTTGGCATAAGACAGAGAATTTATGTTTTGTATTTATATTAGATCTCAGCATGAATTTGTACAGTTGGCCCTGGAGGAGTAACTTTGAAGATGTTTATCTTTAAGCCTTCTTGTCCTTTCTGTCACCAGATCAAACCATGAGAAAATATTTACTAGGTAGATTATTCACTGAAGAGTAGAATGTCCTTTTTGTAACCCCCCAGATTTATTTATTTTTTCCACAAAATTGTACAGTAAGTATTTATTATTCAGACCCAGGATTTATTTTGCTTTAGATGGTAGCAAAAGGAAGGTGGGTTTAGCAAATTCATAGTATAATCAAGATTGTAAGGGGAAAGGTTTAAATAGTAGAACGGAACACATTAGAAGCACACATTTATAAGCCAATGTTTCATTGTCAGTTTCTAAAAATAAAATCTATTATCCAACAGTTATTCTCATCTGAATGCCTTTACATATCTAAAAGCAATGCGATCCCACATCTTAAAGAATCCAGTTAATCAAGGTAAGCCTTTCCCATTAGCCTGTTCTAGGGAGAGTCTTAGTGTATTTTAAACATCTATAATTCAATTAATCGTAAAGGGTAGTGAATTGAGAACTATTGCTTACCTGATGAGCTTGCAGATATGGAGAAAATGTCTTTCTCCCCTGCTCCTTTGCCCCAAGCTGTCTTCTCTGGTTGGCTTTCTGGCAGAGCCCTGTTCATCCCTCAGGTTCCCGTCCCAGTGGTTACTCTGCTCAGCATTCTTTAACCCTGGATTTCCCACTCTTGTTGGAGTCCATCCTCAATCATACCCTGTTTGGCATGGCTACCACACCTACTGCGTTATTCTAATTGTTGCTGTGTTAGTCGCAGATCCTGGGGATAGTGTCTTTTTCATCTTGGTACTCGATTTGCCTAGAAGAGTCCCTGCATAGAGTAGGTGTGCAGTGAGGTTTCTGGACCAGAATTTAAAGCAGGACTTGGAGTTACTCATGTGACAAGCCTGCTTATTACTGTGAGCACTACTATGCTCTGCTCTGTTCTCCCACTGTCGCTCAGCTCGGTCTTCCACACTTGCCCCTGGGAACTAGGACCATTTGATCTTTCCCTATAAGCCTACCTCCGTCTCCCGCCCTCTGACTGAGGGAGACATGGCTTTTTTGTTTATGTCCTTCTCTAGACTTCGGGAGGTTGCAGAGAAGAGCGGCTTGGGCCATTGCTGTTTGACTCTACAGTCCTCCTGAGGGATGCCCTTTATCGCTTCATTGCGGGGCCTTCAATCACACAGCTCTTTGCACTTTTCCTTCCTCCTTCCTCAGGGGAGTCTCCTGTGAGCCAACATCCTCCGCTCCCTTCCCCGCAGCCGGCCTGGCCTGGTCACTGAGATTGATGGGCCATGCCTCACACCTTCCTCTGTGGGGACTGTTTTTCTTTTTAAATCTGGATGATGGGATTAAGAATAGTTTTCCTTGTCACTACATACTTCCCTTATTTAATAATGAGCGTGGATTATTCTCATAATCTAAAACGAAAACCCAAGCTATTTATATTTGGGAATGTTTCACAACAAACAGAATCCCAAATCTCTCATATGTTTGTATCTAATCCAATGATAAAAGGTAATGTTCCAAAAGGAAAAGTGTAAGTGCTGTTTTCTTACGAACACTACTAGCCATCATTCTTCTGCCTTCAAATTAACTGAATTAGTCACATGATAAATCAAAAAAGATCTTTATATTTTTATACATACTAATAATGCCTCATTTATTTAGTATAGATCCGACTGAATTACCCATGTCATCTGCTTTCCAATTCCTTTGCGCTGTCTCCCTTTCCAGAAACTGGAGAGGAGAAGAAAAGAGCATAAAAATAAAATGATTTAATTCAGCCATTTGTTATTTGTATTAAGTAATGTTTTGGAGAAGCATGAAATTAATAGTTAAAATAAATTTTACGCATATATGTGGATCTACTATTCATGGGTCTTGAAGTTCCATGGGTAATCAAGAGCCACGCAGTCTTTTCTGGATCGACATGCATGTTTCGATGTTGTGTGGGCTTCAAGGGACAAGCTCTGTCCAAGTTCTCCATTCTTTAAAAAAGGAAAACCAGTATGCCAAACACAGTACCTTTCAAATGGCCTCTTTAAATTCACTACAAGCACTGTAGCAAAACTAAAGCTTTTGGAGATAAAAAGTTGATTGAAGTTAACAGGATATGCTAAAAATTTGCATTTAGAAAGCCACAAGTTTTGTAGAGGGAAGAGGTATTGAGGGTTTGTTTACTCTAAAGGTGATTAATTTACACTCATTTCCATTATTTAAAAATTAAGACAAAAATAACATTTTAAAAGCCCAATATTAGAGAGAGAACGCTTTAGAGCTAGATTCAGCCCCAACTTTGTTTTCAGCCAGAACCTTGGGCAAGTCACAATCTCCTAAGGGTCTTAACTCACTCATCTATACAATGAAGAAAAGATACGATTGTCTGGTCCAATGTGCTGGTTCCTTATAGCTCTAGAATTTTAGAAAGGCTACGGATTCCACACCAATGCCTCTGGAGCAAGGCACGTAACATACAGGAGTAAAAAAGACTAGAGTGAGAAGAATTTTTCTTACAAGTGAATCCTGATATTATCAAGCTTTCGTTATTTCACACTCCATAGCAATAAAAATATTTCACTTTCTTCTTATTTTTGCTATAAAAGAAACAGTAATAAATGGTCACCAACACTATACACAGGGTGTAGAGACCATAGGGATTGGTGGGGACTGTGGCAAACTAGACAGGGTAAAGCACCAAACTATTATCATATGGGACTGAGGGTCTAATGTTCCCTGACCAACAGTTTGGGTATTTTTAGTGAAATCAAATGGTCAATGCAGGTTTTCAATTAAAAACATTAAACAAAACAAAATACCCTGTGGGCCTTTACCATTGGTCAAACAAAACACTTCGATGGGTCAACTGCGGCTGACAGACTACCAGTTTACAATACCTGATCTACTTTGCCTTCCTCATTGTACTGGGATGGGCCCTTATTGCATAATTTGCTAATAATACCACTTTAATGAAAGTTCTTCTCTCATAACCCATCGAGTATTTACCAAATTCTTTTTTACAGACAATGCTCTGAGCCCAGGACTTTCTGACTTTTCATCTTACTTGACTGTCACAATAACCCTGAGGGTTAGGTATATAATACTGTTATCCCAATTTTACAGAATGAAGTAAGGCGCATAGAGACCAAATAACATGTCCTACTCACAGAACTTATTTTTTTACAGAATTGAGTTTAAAATATTGACATGGAAACATTTATAATATTAGGCTGAATGAAAAAAGGCAGCTATATAAAGTGTATATGATTTTTAAATTGTTTTTTAAAACATGTTTAGTGATTGAATATTCTATCACGAAGATATTTTATAATATACATAAAGAAGCCTCTATTGCTAAACACTTCAATTGCTATTAAAATAATGTAGGGAAATATTTTAATAATATGATTTCATTCATTTTTAGGATCATCAATTGACAGCCTATATGTCAGTCACTTTATTAGATGCTGTCCTCAAAGGGGAGTCTGATTCATAATGTATCTGGTAAGCAAGTTTTATATTATATCTATATCTATATCTATCTATCTATCTATCTATCTATCTATCTATCTATCTATCTATCTATCTATCTATCTTTAAGCCACAGAGCTTCTTTGAACTTTATGTAGGCATTCAGATCAGCTATGTGAATTTTTACGATATTTAAGCAACCGCCCCCTGCATCAGTGGTTAGGTCCCAAATGACACTCTCGGCTTCCTGGGTGGAAAGAAGGCAGACTCCCCCAGATAGCTTAGTTTGAAGCACTGCACGATGTGTAATAGTGGGCTCCTCAGCTAGAAACTTGAGGAGACTTGGAGATCTATGAACTTTGAGAGCTATCTTGTTAGCAGGATATATGTTGGAGTCCCTTTGTGATCTATACTGATGACAAAAGATGGCTCTCTGTCCTTTCTCAATATTCCATGTGTCATGGCAGTTGAATCCCAAATAACACAATTTCTAAGTCACAGCTGCCATGCTGCAGACACAGATGGATATAAACATTAGAGGGAAAGGACCAAGATGATGAGGCAACTTGAAAATGTATAATTTTTTTATCATTCAACCTAGAACACTTTTGAGTGAAAGGGGGAGCTCTTACTACCACCGACACTGGGATGGCCGGCCCATACAGACCGACCCTGGTAACCTGGGGTGTACATACGGTCATCCTACTGTGAAGAACAGTGCTGGAAACTGGAGATGGTTGAGCATGGCAAGGCTGGCGAAGGAGTTTGGAGGGTAAGGGACATGCAAGCTGCCTTTAGGCATCTGAAAATCTTCATGAAGAACTGGGTTGATATGATCCTAATTCCTTGACACTGGGAGTGACTGCACTATGCTGAAAGAGGTTTTACAGTCTGATGTAATGGTTTGTGCCTGGTTGTTGAGCAGTTCTGGATTCAAAACCCAGATAGATGATGCTAAGTAGCTGTGTGGCCATTGACAAATTTCTTAACCTCTTTCTTATAAAAGGGGGAGTAGAGTTGTAAAGATTTCCTGAGGTAAATGGGGAGTGAGTGACCCAGAAGAGGGGCTCAATAAATGTTAGTGTGTGCATTGTAACTAATGCTGGAAATATTCAAGCATAGGAACAGACCACCAGTTGGGTAATGTTATGGGATCTTTGGGGGATTAACTAAATGATGGTTGGACACAACTTTTTTGACTAATTTAACTTAGAGATTGTTCTTAGAAAAAATCAATTAGTAATTTTTTTCCAGAGATAAGGTGATTTTATGTAAAATCTTAAAAAGGTATACTCCTACTAAATATTGTACTATAATTTAATATTCATCATAAATGACATTTGCCTGTCAAGTGATAGATGCTGTTTACTTTCAACTATGTAAAAAAAAGCATAATGTGCTAGAAATACATTTTAAAATGACATATTGCTTGATTTTGAGACTACAAATATGACCTAATATTTGAAATCCTTTCATTTTGCTTCCATAAAACCAACTAGCTTATTTTGGAATCGTTTATAATTTGTTTTTCAAATAATGAGATAAAGAGGTTTTAGCTTATTAGTAAGCACATTTCCAAAAAAATACATTTCAGGTTAGTTTTTAATCAAAGTAAATTTTAAAAACTAAATTGAATATAATCTATACACTCTCTTCTTAAAGTTGATTTTCCAAGTATTAGAAACAACCTGATTTTTTTAAGTCCAAGTAAACAGACTCTGGTACTGAACATCATCTTAATGGGCCAATTTACAAAATTATGTTTTTCATTAACTACTTGCATTTTAGCATCGTAGTTCTCAATGCTTCCCTCTGCTTAACCAGTAGTTCCCAAACTTGGGCTGCATGTTAGAATCATCTGGGAAGTTTAAAAAAAAAAATCCCTACGGCCAGGCCACATTCTTGTCCACACTGCCTGGGGGTGGCGTCTGGTGCCCGTTGTGTTTTAAAGCTCCTCAGCGGACTCCAATGTGCAGCCCTCTGGGAAATAAGCATTTATCCCATGGTCCAGTCTAGGGATACAGATATGACCAGGAACAAAAAAGCAGTTGAAACTAGATAACAGTCCTGCACCTTCGGAACATCTAGTAGTGTTCAGCTGATCACATAGTTTAAAAAACCTGAGCGACTGGGTCACTAGCTCACTCATCTGGTCTCCACTTCTCAGATGTGCAAGAGGCAAGCAAGCGGCTTCTCTTTAAAACGGAAAAAAAGGAAACAGAAGTAAACACTTATTTCTAATGAGATGAATCTCCAGGGTAATCTTCATAAAGCCTTGGGTGTTTACAAATCAGCTGGGGCTTAAGGGTCCTTTCGATTTGGAAATTGTCTACTTAAACCAATTTATTGGGGGAGGCAGGAACAGGTCTTCCCAGGTTTGTTTCTGTTGCTTTTGAGTGAATAGTACCATTTTGCATTGCCCTTTATAATTGTTAAAGTGCTTTTACGTTTCCAAGTTTACCTGAACATCCAAAGCTAGGCAGGAATTGTAATACAATCCCGTTGAAGAAAGTGAAATTTCAAAATATTAAAACTGGTACAAGCCAGGGTTGGGACCAGAACCCAGGTCTGCTGACTCACAGGCAAATGCTTTTGGAAGTAACACTGCCTCTACCTAAAGAGAGACCCATTGTTTGAGCCTCAACACTCAGTCCTGCGAGAGGCGTTTTTCCTCTGAAAATAGTCTGCGTCACCATTTCTCCCTTCTGTGTCAGTTGCGTTGAGGGAGGTTGCATGCCGCACGCACTGTGAAGAGGTAGAAAGTGCAAGAGGGGCCAGGAATAAGGTGAGCTTCAAGGAGGAATTTACAGGAGAGGGAAGAACACAGAGAACAAGCTCACAGCAGAGGAGTGAGGGGGGCAGGTGACAACTAGGTGAGGCCAAAAAGTTGCTAATAAGCAATAGAGAGCCATTCAAAAGTTTATTATTTACTCATCTATTTTTTGAGGAGAGGAGGGATGTGGGCAAGTGGTGATTTAGGAAGGTATGGATTCTGTGTTGGATTGGCAATGGGAGAGGTGGAAGGTAGGGTTGTAGATAATACCACTGAGAAACCAAAGCGTATGCTATGCGTCTGAGGTAAAGAGGGACTAGACTAGGCTAATTAAGAGTGAAAAAGGAAAAAAAAAAAAAAGACTTATCAAAAGAGCACCTGAAACCAAGGAAGAACTATGTATAGCAAAATAGGAAAGGTAGTAGGCAGCATTTCAACAAGACATTTCTGGATCTTATGGCTATTTGTGTGTAACTTTTTTTTTTTAAGTAGACTTCATGCCCAATGTGGGTCTTGAACTCACGACCCTGAAATCAAGAATTACCCTACCAAAGGAGCCAGTCAGGCACCCCAGATGAAGAACATTTAATTAGTGATTCCTAATTGGTTGAATGACTAGATTAAATGTACATTAAGTTATATATTAATAGGTAGTATAAAGTGCAAAGTAAGGCAAAGGGTGGTTGGCAGACTATCCTGTTTGTCTTTCAGTTTTGTTGTGAAATAGCGGTTTCCATAAAGTGGTAGAAGGAAAGCAAATCATTGTCTTGGGCAACATTAAGCTGAGAAGGGTTGAGAATAAACTAGATGATAAAATTATTAGTCAAATAGGGGCTAAAGCAATAGTTTAATACAGATAGACGTAAACTCTTGTTCTTTGGGACCCAAAACCAGTAACAAAAGCACAATGAGAATGGAAAAGGTATGTTCTATAAAGTCAGACAAAACATCTCTTGAATCCTAGTTGAGAAAAATGCAAAGGTTTAGAATAAATGCAATGAAGAAGGACCCTCAAGAGAATGAGAGACAAATTAAAGGTTTGGTTTGAACATCAGTGAGGAAAGCCAGGAAATGAGTGTGGATTTTGGTCACCAGCAAGTTTGCGAGCACACTCTGACACTAAGGACAGATAGGAAGTTAAAGGTGATTCCGATTTAGGTACCAAGGTAGTGAAACGTCCAGGAGGCAAAACCGTCAATGACAGAGCAGGAGTGAGGGAGCCAGGTGGCGTGCCTTGTTTAGGATGGAATCAGTGAAGGGTAGTAGCTAAAAGACTGGAAGATGATGGAGGAAATCACGAGACTAGCAATCATGCTGATTAGCATAAAGAGTAACTTAGGTGTAAAGAGCTTTTAAAAGTAAGGAAAATTTAGAGTGCCAACTATAATCCTAGAGACCAAATAGCAGAGAAATGGCATCTTCTACTTGTGACCATGTTGCTGAGCAACACAGTGCAAAAACAGGCTATTGTGATCCCTGTGGGGAACTGCACAGAGCCTGAAGCAAATGGGACTATGTAGGTTCTTCAGGGTTGACTGCAAAAATCATGTCAGTCTTGTGTCATCTCAAAGAGTAGGACAAGCACAAAGTTGAAACAGATAAAGGGGTCCAAAGGCTCTTTAGAAAGGGGCTACCAAAAAAGCAGGAGAAAAAACTGTCATGAAATGAGTCTGAAAAGGTTAGCCTCCTAACTGGCTTCCTAACTTCCAATTTCTCTGTCTCTCCAGAGCAGCCAATGATCCTTTCAGAGGTCAGATTATGTTGCTGCTCTGTTCAAAATCCTCCACTGGCTTCCCATTTCATTCAGCATAAAAGCCAGAGTTAGGCACAGTCTCCCATTATGACTCTAAGCTTGTCTCCTACTACTCTCCTGCTGGTTCACTATTCTCCAGCTACAATGGCTTCCTTGTGTCCCTCAAACTTGCTAAGCATTATTTACGGGAACCTCTCTCAAACAACCAAGCAGTGGGTTCCTTCACTTCTTTCTGGCCTCTGCCAAAATGTCACCTTATCTAAGAGAACATCCCTGACCACACTATGTAACATAGCATCATCCCCTACCAGGTGACCTCGGTCTCTTACTAGAACATAGACTCCCTGAGAGGAAGGACCTTGCTTGGTTCTCCCCAGTCCAGAACAGTAGGAATTCCCCAGGCCAGGTATCAAATATTTGTTGATACAGGAGACGGAGAGACAAAAAGCATGAAAGCAGTTGGCAGTTCGATAATTTTGAGGACAGGAAAAAGGGGGACAAACACTAGGGTAGTGTTCGTAGGAGTCCCAGACTCCAGAAACGTGGTGTGGTTGCACCTACTACTGCACCCCCTCGCCCCCATCACACTTCGTATGTTGGGAACTACTACCCAGTCTAAGTCTCTTAACAGCAAGAAAGTGAAAGATTAACAATTTTAGATAGTACACACTTACCCTCCTCAGAGGGTCTGAAGCTAAATGAGAGCAGGCTTATGGTTAAAAGATTTAGAATACTAGATAAATTAGAAGCATCCTTATTTGAATTGCTAACCTCAGATACCACAGGTCTCCCTAAGGTCCCATTCTCACTTTTTTAATACTCATTCTCAAGCTATTCGTGAAGGTATGACTTAAATATTTATGATCTCAAAAGTAGCCTTACAGAAAAAGATTGCTTTAATATACTTTTTCTTCATTCACTAAGATGTTACCTTAAAGATTACAAGCATCTCATTTTTTAAGACTATTAAGGGAGGCCAGTTGACTATTCATAAGCCATAAACAACATCAGTGTAAAATGGTACTAAAACAGTAGAGAAATATTGGCTGCAATTTTTATTTTGAAGATTGCACATTTAAAAAGGACAAAATGATTTTTCCAAAAAACACAAAACTAGGTAGATCCTATTCTTTCACAAATTTCAAGAAAAATACAGATTATATCCTCAATGTGATAATTTTCATTCCAAATTATTTAGGAAATAAAATGACCTGTTAAATTAATAGGTTATCTATGGAACTTAGAATAAATGTATCTTAAAAGTAGTGAACCACAAAATTCTCTAATCAAAGTATGCTAGTAAGAACACCCTTCTCCTGAGTTTAACTGTGACTCTTCAGTTACAGGAGGTCTAAGCAAAGCATGGGTTACACAACTTAGTCAGGGACCCTCTGCCTCAGTCTCTGGTCTGAGCTATCCTCCAGGAAGCTCATGAAGATTCTTCAGATTTCTCTGTGAAGGATCTGACATCAGAAAAGTACAACAAAGGAGACTTAAAAGTTAAACACCGATTTTTAGGTATTGGTCCTTGACTCAGGATGGCCAGGTGCTCGGGCTGCAGAAAAGAGCAGTAGCTACCAGCCTGGGCTCTGGAGAAGGTGTGCCTTGAGTGTGAATCCCTGGCTTGCCAATGTGACCTAGAGCAAGCTGTGTAAACTCCTCAAGCCTGTTTCCCTGTATGTAAAGTGGCAGCAGTAGTACATGGGGCTGTTCACATCCTCTACACAAAGTGCTTAGCCTGTATCAAGTACTTTGTAATAATTATTTATGTGTGATGATACTCCTCTTAATGCCTAAGAAAAGTATCAGTGCTTACACTTAATGATCTGAAAAGCAATTTGGAAATTATGTGGTCCTTGTAACTCTGACTTAAGAGAATCTCAGGGTCTTCCTGCAGGGAACCCACACCCGGACTTAGGTTACTGATTCTGGAACCAGTTTTCCTAGGATATAGTGGTTAAGAAAGCTGTGCCAAAGACAGATACTGTATAAACACATATGCACATTTCTTAAATTTCCAGTTTGGAACTATTAATATTACACAGCTCAATAATGATACTTTGAATTCAGAGAATACAGATTAAATATGCCTACATTTAGTGTAACATCTGTAGGCTGAAGTGTTTTTCTAACAAAAAGAGAAAATGTTAAGGTAGTTAAGACAAAAAGCATGAAAGTAAACTCCCAATTGAGAGTCTAAGGGACAAAATTATCAGTCTGTTGAAAAGGAAATTACATTATAAGGATAGAGACAATTTCCTTTTTGACATGTACTGATGAGAGAAATACAGGAATACAGTCACAACTTCCCTTCCTGCATGAAAACACTCTTTATGGTATTATAATGCTTATTCTTTAAAAGAAAGATTATTTTTCAAGAACGTTTCAAAGATTATTTTTAGGTAGGTGGTATTAATTATGCTAATAAAGTATCTCTTTTTTTTGGTCTATGAGCACAACATCATCTTTTGAAAATATAAAGCTTGATATGGGATTTGGGCAACAGAGTCTGGACAGTGGCAGAGGTTAGAAGAAAGCAGCAGCTGTGATAGGGGCAGTTCTCTGAACACATGGGGAAGGAAAAATGGCAATGAGCAAAGACTTACAGAAACTCTTTCTTATTCAGTTAATTTTCAAAGGGAACTTCATTCAAAATTTAATCCTAATACATAATACATATATATAAAATCTAACTTGATAAAATGGAAAACATCTCTCATGTCATAAATGTGGTACTTACATAGACTCAATAATTTACTAGTAATTTTTACTAAATGGAAAAATATGGTATTCATAATCACTTAAAGTTCAGTCAGTATTTCAACAAAGTTGCTAATTTATGTTAATAATTTATTATAAAAACCAACTAAGGGTAATTTGATTAATTTTGTTACCACAGAGTTCAGATAATTGCTATTGACAAGTTTGGATCATTTAATGAAAAAGACGTTCTAACAGTTATTGTGAAAAACTAATCTTTTCTAAGACCGAAAGATTACATGCTCATAAGACTGTAGAAATGATCTAGAGTTGCTGTACAGAACGAAGACTATGGGTAGGAGAGTGAGGACAATATACCCACTTTCGGTCTAGGGGCAAGATCATGCATATTAGAACACCGATTCACTGTAACACAACCATAACATTTCAAGTACATTACAGAATTTTCATCAACCAGATTTTTAAAATTTCAAGTAGAAAAAGGTAATTCCAAAATATGATGCTCTGATCAATTTCAATATTCAAAAAGTTCAGTCCCCATTCAGAAACAGATAAACAGTATATTTATTAAATGAGTTAAGACAAATAAACTTTACAAATAGACAAATAATAAAAGGCTCAGTGGCTAAAATAGATGGTAAGCATCATTGAAAGAAATCAACACCATCACGGTATCTCAGTTGGCTTACACGTGTAAAAAGAAATTTTCAAAGAGCAATTTCACAGAAATGAAGCCAGTTTTTTTTTCTTATAAACAAATCACCATTTCTTGGTTCAAAACTGACATCTGTTATGAAAATTACCATATCACATATTTGTAAGATGACAAGGAGTAACTCATCTTCAAAGTGCAAGTAAGTCTATTTACAACCACAAAAAAGGCAATGATGAGGAGAAAAGGATTTTTAAAAAATATACAAAGATTAAAAACATTTGGGATGCAAAATTAAACAATTTTTTGGTTAGAGGATAAAAGAGAAAAAATGATTGAATTACAGATGCTGATTTCAGCTATACATACTATATAATGGGATCCAAGATCTTTTAACAGCTTGCTTGCATTTTTTTCTACTTACATAATGCTCTGGAAATTTCTGGTAGAAATTACAGTGTCTCAAAGAGAGAAATACACACTAAGCATGTCTTGCTACTACTTCATGGATGTCAGAAGACCCGTTTATGGATTAGAGTTGGTGTAAAAAGCCATTGCCTTGAGTTGAAAAATGAATACTGTAAAAGCTCAATACAAATCCTCCAAAGCACATGCACATCTAAATCTTTTGGAAATTACATTCATATTTAAGCATAACCAAAATAAAAAAGAAAACTGAAAACATTTCCCTTTTCTCTATTCCCTATGCCTTGTAGGCTTCTCCAGTTGCTAGGGTCAATTTTTAAGAGTTGAAAAGGTTCTTCAAGATAGTCTAGTCCACCACCCTCATTTAGGGTAAATGATTTTCCCAAGGTCATGCAGCACGTTAATGGCAAAACCAAGACTAGAAACCAGGTCATGACTCCTAGCCTCGTATGCTTTCCAGCATATCATGCTACCTCTTTTTACAGTATGATTCACTATAAATACCTGATGAATAAATGTACAATTACAAATGCTGACAGAGCCAATGTGTTTCTAAGACTTGCAGAGGATTACTGCAAAGGACTGATGGAGAGAAAAAGATTTCCCCCCACCCACCAAAAGTATCAAGCACCATCAACTAAACATGTCTTTGCTAGGTCAGCATGCTCAGATGTCATAGTCCTCGTAAACTTTATGTCAGCCTGAGGATCGTATACCTGGTGAAATCTGGGCCCTAACACAATCCCAGTTCCTAAAAGGTAAAGACAGAGGCAAAAAAGGGGAGAAGTTCGACAAAAGAAACAAAGACTTAAATAACCCAAATGTCTTAGAGATGGGCATTCCGAAAGCATATGGTTAATTATTGTATTTAATTATACATATTTTAGGACCGTTTCCACCTTTTCATATAATCTCATTTTACCTAATTTGTTATTTGGCCACTTACAAATAAAATAAATCTATCAAAGATAATGGTGATCATTATTATTATTTTTTTAGACTGTGAGACTATTTAGACAAACCAAATTCTATGGAGACTATGTCAAATGGTGAAATTGCAATGATTTTCTTAATGTGATTCTATTAGATATTTACCACCAGGGGAATTAAAGCGGTATTTCATGAGGCTGTTACCATCTTGAAATTTATTCCAATTGTGGTTAAAGAGAACAGACTGATGCACTATATATGCAGAATTAAGAAGCTGAAATTTTTTTTAAAAAAAATTGCTGTATATTTATTTAATAAAAGGGCATATTTATGTTTACAAACAAGTTTGAAAAACAAAAGGAAAACATGTATGCTTCTACCTGTTAACCTTTTTCAAAATGCCAACAGCCCTCATGCTGTATGAAGGTTTCTAAGGATTTATTAGAAAAATCAATACAGTTCACTCACAGTTCACCAAGACATCACTGAGCTAACATGTTTAGACAAAAACAAAAAGGACTAAGGTTCTCTTGTAGTTTGATAGTTTGATTTAATTTGATTTGCCTGAAATAACAAAAGCATTTCAAGCATCTTTCATTATGTAGTTGATGTCCCACATTAAACAGTCTACTAAATTCTGAACAAAGGTTATTAGCAAGTTTTCAAAAATTTTAAAAATTAAACAGTTGTTTCAAAACCATTAAGTAGTAAATGTATTTAAGAAACTAATTAGGACAGATGCCATAACTTCATTAAACACCACTGCTCATGTTTTTTTGTTTTCTTTTGTTTTGTTTTTTTGGTTTTTTTTAAACAAAGCATTAGTGTTATCTATTTGGCTATTAGTATTAGCAATTTATCTACAATATTTAACAAGGTAAATTGTAGGCAAAAATTTAGTACAGTTTCAATAGAAACACCCCTTTTTGTTTTCCTGAAAATACAGCAGTATTTGAAGGACTAATTTTTCTCTGCATCAGTTATAAGGAAGCTTCCCATCTATGAACAGGAACAAAAAAAGTATCTACAAACCTTGTAAACAGATCTGTATCATTTATAAACATAAATAATCCAAATTATTAACAGCCAACAGCAGAAATTAAAGCATCAATCAATGATCCAGGGCTCTTTGCTTGTTTGCCCAGCTGTAGCTGTACTCCTCTCCCTCGCCCATCAAGGACCGAGATAAACTAAAGCTCTGCTAACACACTGTTCAGGACCATTCTTAGGTACTACTGATGATCCACAGGTCAGCATATGCTGAGTTACTGTTTATCTGTCAGTTCATTTCTCCCACCCCCCAAAAAGCACCCTCAGTCTGGCAGAAAGCTTTGCTTTTTTTTTTTTTTTAAAAAAATAAATCTACATTCGTACAAGTGTGTCTTCTGTTGAAGTCCAAAGACAAGAATACGATCTTGTCCATCACAATATGTGAAAAGACCCAGTTGCAATTTGTTTCTTGACAATGCAGCTAGTGTGTTAACATTCAGCTTACAATCAGAGTGATGTTTCCAAACTATGTAGTGGGCTTCCTGGGGATGAAGAGGTAGCAGACTTGTTCATTTCTATGGTAAGGTGAATCCCGCTGTCAACAGCATTGTTATTTTTGTTGGGAGAGGGTGGAGGACTGGAGTTACGTTTTGTAGGAGCATCATCTTCAGCATCAGTATCATCAATAAGGGGGATATGAGGCTCTGAATCTTCTATCCTAAACTCAGGATGTGTCATAAAGTTGTGAATCGAACTTCTTGATTCTGGTTTTTCTAACCCTTCATATAAAGAACTACGAAATGCATTCACCACTCGAATCTGTAAATATCAGAAAACACAGAAAGACGTCAGTATACTATTAGCTTAATTTAAAAATGTTTCATTTATGAGTTTGAATCCACAAACAGCTAGGTATGAGTGAATCATATTTGCATGTAATGCAGTGGAACTTGCAATACACTGTAAAAAAAATGAATAATTTTAGTAGGACACTACAGAACAACAAAACCACATACTCTAAGAATTAAGAGTTAGAATTCAAAGTAATACTGAGAAAATCTCATTGTCACTGGCTAAAAATTTAATAGCCATTTTATAGGGCTTTTTTCCCTAAGAAAACAAAAACAAACAAAACAAAAACTTGATCATACACAAGCTTTAGCTGATTTTTAAAATAAAAAAAAAGTAATTTTTGAAAACAATTCAAGTAAGTTAAACAAAGTCAAGCACAAAGGGTTACTATTTATCATGCTAGGAATTAGGGTGTCACCAACTATGAAAAAGCCAAGCAAATATAAGCTGAATGCCACAATGAACTCACATCTACCCCACTATTCCCTTAAAAAATAAAAAAAGACAAAACCCAAATAAATATCTATAAAATGCCATTAAACAGCTATAAATATTTGAGTATATGCCATTTGTCTATAAAGCATTAGTGTTTTTCTCTACAAATATTAAAACTTAAATCACTTTATATACTACAGTTCACTGGGAAGAACAGGTTTAGAACAAAAAACCCAAACCCTCTGGGATTCTTCTGTCAACAATTTTGCAAAAACACAAGGTTTTTTGGTATTTCTGCCCTTAAACATATAGCCCAACCACTCGCCCCCCCCCCCCCCCCGTACAGAAGTCTGCTGTATAGATGAAAAGAGGTTAATGGGTAATTAACGCAAAAACACTGCTGCACACATTGACATTAGGTCTTATTAACCCAGTGTCATACAGACTTTCAAAACAAAAAAAGGGACAAAATCCAAATAGTTGAGCATCTACTCAGTATCAATTCAAACATAGGTCTGCTTTTGCATTGATTCTAATGAATCCTGTTTAGTAATGAAGACATTTATCATAAATGTTAAGAGAAATCACGAATACTGACATTCCAGAAAAATAGTCATCAAAATCATCTCATAAGACAATGATAATGAAAAAATGAACACATTTCTTCAAATGGACATTTCAATGTATTTTTTAAAAAGGTAACATTTATTTATGCCCACCTCTTTTAATTGTATATATCTTAAGATGTACAAGTTGATGATTTGATACACATATACACACTAAAATAATCATGACAGTTGAGCTAATTAACATAATCCATCACTACACATTGTCACCGTGTGTGTGTGGTAATAATAATTAGGAATCCAACCTCTTAGCAAATTTCAGGTATATAAGTACAGTATTGTTACCTAAAGTCACCATGCTATATATTACATCTCCAGAACTTACTGGTCTTGCATTAACTGAAACTTTGTACCCCCTCATAAACATTTCCCCATTTCTCTCTACCCCTACCTAACCACCATTCTACTCTCCATTTCTGGGAGTTTGACTATTTTAAGACTCCCACTTCTGGGAATTTATCCAGAGGATTAAAATCAGGTTTTTGTTGTTGTTGTTGTTGTTTTAGATTTATTATTATTTGACAGAGAGAGACACAGTGAGAGAGGGAACACAAGCAGGGGGAGTGGGAGAGGGAGAAGCAGGCTTCCCACTGAGCGGGGCTTGATCCCGGGACCCTGGGATCATGACCTGAGCCGAAGGCAGACATTTAATGACTGAGACACCCAGGCGCCCCTAAAATCAGGATCTTGGAGATATACCTGCACTCCTTTATTCCTTGCAGCATTATAAATAGCCAAGATAGGGAGACAACATTAAGTATCCACTGACAGATGAACAGATAAAGAAAATGTGGCATATATACATACAAGGAATTTTTTTTTTTTTTAAAGATTTTTATTTATTTGTCAGAGAGAATGCACAAGCAGGGGGAGCAGCACAGAGGGAGAAGCAGGCTCCCTGCTGAGAAAGCCCGAAGCGGGGCTTGATCCCAGGACCCTGGGGATCACCACCTGAGCTGAAGGCAGACGCTTTACCGACTGAGTTAACCCAGGTGTCCCTACATACAGGAAATATTGTTCAGCCTTAAGAAGAAGGGAATTCTGCCATTTGGAACAACATATGCTCAGTTCTGATTAAAACGGATTAAAATATCTCTCCTCAAAGCTGTCTTCCGGCATTTACCAAGCCCTGTCTGCAGTAGGCTGCTTTACTTCTTGCTCACTTAGCTCTATAAAGAGTATAGCATGGTGAAGTGAGGAAGACAGAGGTTAAAGGTCTGGGTGTGAATTCCAGCTCTGTCACCTGCTAGCTGAGAAACCCGAGACAAACCAATTTCCTCAACTATAAAATGGGAAATAACAGTGGTACCTACCTTCTAGGGTTGTTATGGGAGACTCATTAGTGAGTTAATACATGTGCCAATCTAAAACAGTGTTAGTTCACAAGTATCAATGTCATGTCAGGGCTTGTCACACTTTAATGTGCATGCAAAGCACCTGGGGATCTTGTTAAACTGCAGATTCTGAGTCAGGAGGGGCCTTCAGTGGGTCTGAGATTTAATGTAAAGTCTGGAACACAATTATACAGAAATAGAGTAAAGACAGCATACCGACAGCATACCGAAGGTCATGGGACAATCTCCAAATGAAGAGTCAATTATTCAAAATTTTGCTGAAATAAAAATGAATACACACACCACCCATGAGATAAATCTGTCTAGAAAGTTTAACATGAAGCTAATCATGAGGAAACAATGAGATCCATAACGGAGGATGAGACAACTGGCCTGGTTTCTTTTTAAAAAAAAAGTCAATGTCATAAATAAATAAATAAATGTAGAGAAAATGGATCAAAAATGCTATAATATAGGACATTTTGGGGGCAACTGGAGAAATCCAAGTAGGGACTGTATACCATAGAATGAGATCAATGTTAAATTTCTTGGATGTGATAATACAGTATGATTATATAGGAGACTTATTTTTAGGAGGTACATGCTGAAGTATTGAGAGATGAAATGTCAGGATCTTTGTCAATTACTTTCAAATGGTACAGAAAAAATGTATATACTAATATAAACATATATATAAACAGATAAGGCAAACATCATAAACTATTAAGAAGTGGTAAATCCAGGTGAAGGGTATTCATGTATTAATCTTTCCACTTGTCTGTTGGTTTGAAATTTTTCAAATATAAAATTCTGAGGGAGTCTTCCAGGATAAGTTTCATTTTGCATCCTTCTTTTAGGATATACAGAGACTCCTGCCCCTACTGTCCACTCCAGTTTCATCAACACCTGACATTTTACTACTTTTAGTGCCTATCACTGAGGCCCTGCTTTCCTCAACTGGTACATGTCCTACCAAAGGTCAGCTTGGAAGTTACTTTCTTTGGGTAATTTTTCCTGACTTCCCAGAGTGGGTGACAGACTCTGTTGTAATAGTCCATGTTTCATTACCATGTAGAAATTCGCAACTACTTTTTTGTTCCTATACTAGACTGCCAAGTCTGGACCTTCTAGCACAGCCTTGGCATACGGTAGGCCTTCTGCAAGTGTTTACAGATCACAACTAAAGAAACATTAATTAGTAGTAGGAGATGAAAGGATGAGTGGTAATAAGCCCTCAAGAGCCAGGAATGATGTGAAATCCATAGATACAGGGAGGGAGGGATGTAACTGGGACATTAGCTGTCCTAGGCATAACGCCAGGCAATTTACATACACCATTTCATTTGGGTAAGGTACAGAACCACGGTAATTTTTAAAAGGAAGATTCCTATCTGTCCATGTATGTAAATTTAACATCCTAACAGAGTTGTTTTGTCCTTAGAGTACTTGTTTATTCTTTGCCACACATCATGCTGCCTCTGCTTATTAGCCATGGACAAGTCATTTAAACTTCCAGTTTTCACACCTGCAAAATGGGATAGTGGTTCCTGTTCTGCCTGTTCTACAACACTGTCAAAAATGACAAATGAAAATTACTTAAGCAAACAGTGAACAAACAGGCACTGAGTAAACTGTCCTCCTTAAAATAGCATTGTTTTCTTCTTCAGTTCATCCTCTCTCCAGCTTTCTCGTTTCCTAGTCCTTAACTGTCAGAGGACCAAATGGAAAAGATGGGTCTCTACCCAAATACAAGATAAAGCAGAGGTATTCCAGCTGATTTTGGGGATGGGGTGGGTTTTTATCTTTACTGCCTCCAATATTCTGAGAATCTACCATGAAATCTAGACTGTATTGCACAGTAAGGATGACAAGAGTTTAAAAGGCTTTTGGGGAATTTGCCGTTTACTAAAAACCCGAAAGAAGATATATTATTCTAGTCAATTAATAGAAATTATGACAGAAGAAAAAAAAACCATAAATACCACAGAACTTTTAAGTTTACACAGGGACCGCTTCTCAAAAATAAATAAGTAAATAAATTCAAAGCAAGGCCACAAAATCTAGGCTAAGAAGGCAAATAACTGGCTATATACTGAGATCTTTTCTTCAGGGTACCAACTTAACTTTGCCAACTGAACAAGATAAAACTCAAAACGTTAGATTCATTTTTAGCTTTAAAAATGTAATTTCTCAGTTCTGTTAGATCAGTTTCTCAAATCACATGCTTTTGGAAACCATGCAGGATGAACGTGTTGAAAGGCATATACTCAAAAATTTATAGTAGTTTCACAAATTCTAAGCTACCATTTTATTCCCCGTATTAACTATCAGAGTTAGCACAGAGACGAGCTCACGGATTTCCTATCTCATCTTTGGCTGCAATTGTTTGACCTGTTATCTAGCCCTCTAAGAAATAAAACAACAACAACGACAACACTTTGAGGTCTCAATCCACTTTACGAAAAGAAAGCTTTATGAAAAGCTTGAACGATGAATTTAAACATTAAGGAGAAAATGAGAACCGTTAGGTGTGTGAAGTAGGAAATGTTAATTTCATGCACTTAGGAACACACACTCACACCCCACAGTAGTAGAAGCAGTAGAAGAGGAAAACACTACATGTGTAGGGGTAGAAATATTTGTTACATCATGATGCTGGCTGGCGATGGAGGGTTGCCGCCTTAGAGCCCCCTGAATGGAACTTCCACTCTGGAAAGCATTCACTACATCCATCTGCAAGGAATCAGAGATTGTGACAGCTTGCTCAGCAAGAGAGAGAGAGAACAAGAGAAAGGACCATCCCAACTATAAACATATAAAAAGTAAAGAAAAAGGCACTTTTTACAGAGCAGATAAATAGGCAAGAGTAGCATTTTGAGATGAAGGTTGGGGTGGGAAGCTAGGAGAAAAGGAGCTGAGGGGCATATAGACACATTCCTTCACCATCAGTTAAAAACTTTCACTCATTCCAGGCACCAGTATTATTTTTCAAAAGAGTAAGTTTTGTGGGTTGGGAAGGCTAGAAAGGAAGTTAAGGAGCGCATTCAGACCTCCTCCCCAGGTCCCAGAGCCCTGGGCCCCCACACTCCCACCGCCGTGCCCACCGCCGGCCGCTCGTACCTCTCCGCCAGGCCCATACCTGCGTCTGGATTCTGTTCAGGCCTCTAAACCACAAGATCTGGCCGCGCCGTAGCTCCCTTTCAGCATGGTCGATCTCTTCCACGTCCTCCGCAAGCTCCTCCTCCGGGATTTCTTCCTTTTGTGTTCCATGACCAGCTTCTTTTAGGAATTTTAAACGGCTAGTTGGAATTGTTGAAATAAGCTACAACACAGGGGAAAGAACTTAGAAATAAATCAAAACCGAGTAAAATTAAACCAATCAACCGTAACACAAAAGGCGTAAGAGGTCTGAAGTGTGGCCAACTGTTGTCACCAACAAGGCAATGAGATCCTGTCCGTCAGGCTTGCTTTCTCAGAGCAACAACAACAGAATAGGTTCTTTTCTCAACTACAGAAAAGATTTCAGTTTGAATGGTAAAAAGTTTTCCTGAGGGGAAATAACCTGATTACAGCTTTCATATTTTAAGTAAGACATTCAAGACAGTAAAGTACACAAATATGCTCTGATATATATATTAACTTAAACTCACATTAATTATATTTATTTAAAATAAAACAAAAATGGCAAGTGGTCTTTTTGGATACAAAACAAGTTCATTTTTCATTAGTGCTGAAAGAGTTCAATGAGAAAAAAACATACCAAATCCAAAAAATTGTCAAGGTTAAACTGAAAATAGTTTTTTCTGCTTATTAAATTTATTTGTTTTTACAAAATGAAACTCTTTAAAACTGGGTTAATACTGATTGGTCATGACACCAAACAGGAACAGATGCCCCAGGAAACACAAAGAGGACAAAAAATAGTAATAAATATGTATCAAACTGTAAATGTTAACAGCCATTCCTTCAGGAAGTCAGGCTCATCAGGAGGAAATAAGCACACAGAATGAGAACTGCTTAAAGACCTTCTAGTCCAACCACCGCATTTCACAGAGGTGGAACAGGTCTCCTGACAACCAGAATCAGTGCTCCTTCTACCAGGACACACGTAAAATCAACAATGTCAACCAAAGCCAGGAGCTGATCCCCGTTGGGTATGCTGGCTGTTCTGAATTTCCTCTTCCTGAAATTAGCCAGATGGTCTGGGAGGTTTTGGGGTTCTCTTTTGCCTACGAGGGAACATTATGAAATAACCAGAACGGTAATCAATGAAGAAAGGTGGCCCGAGTACGGATCCTAATACTTAAAAGAAGATCTCTATTAATGAGTCATGCAACAGGAGTAAGAAGAGAAACCTCAGAACCTAGAAACACAATTAAGAAAAAGGTAAGATAAAGGCACATAAAGACTGAGTTAAGTTTCAGTAAAACCTGAACAAACGTTTGCTTAGACTGACTTGTAGAACGACAGTACATTAGCTCACACCGGCTGCACATCATAACATATGTTAACTCTGATTCATGATTAGTACAGACTATCAGTTACTTTTTCCGTAATGGTAACGGACTTAAAGTGCACAGTGCACACACCGTCACCAGTTATCTTTTTAAACTAATGACATGCCTTCGTAAGTCAGCTGCCTATGCCAAATACGAAGTATATCTCATTTTCAGGCATTGCATTTTATACATATATTGTTAAAGCCAATCAATCCAAAGAACTGAAAATGTCATTGTGTGGCCCATTTATCCAGACAGATACCACTATTTTTTACGGAAACATTCTCTAAGTGAACTGAAACTTGAGCTTTTTTTCCTTAGCTGTATTTTGGATTAAATTAGATAATAAAATGATGAAACATCTGAAGTATGTAATATTGTAATATTTTTGTAAAAATATTTACTCTGAAAATGCTAAAATAGTTCATAGAGCAAAAGACACAGATACCAGCGTCTTAACCAGTTAAAAATGCATCCTCTTAGTAACTGTTGTAAAGCTTGTTCTAAAAAACAAATTAAAAAACTATGTAAGAAATTTAAAGTGTTTTATTACGCAGGCATAACCATCACAAACAATAACTTGAGAACAAATACTACATTTAAAAAAACCCCATATCGCTGAATGCCCTTTCTTGACCCAGAAGGGCAACCACTTAGAATTAAGTAACAGAACTGATTAAGGAAAATACACACTGGAAATTAAAAAAAAAAAAAAATCACTTTAGGTTTGAACAAAAAATGATGAGCTTTTTACCTGGCCCCAGAGTAACGTTCCCATTCCTAGGAATATTGACCATAGCCACTGTTCTATTGAAAGTTCTGAACAACTGAAAGGTTTTCCACCAAACTGCACAATTATTATCTGGAGGAATAATCAAGAGTAAATTTATTTAAATCTTTTAAACTTTACATTTCATACACTTCAAAAATTACCCAAATCTGTATCCTTTAAAACTCAAGCTGAATAACGATTATCCTGATGGTGACGTGTATTATCATAGTCACAGGTGAAAATAAGACAAATGAAAATAAACTGAAATCTCTGCTTAAAATTTAAAATGCATATGTATTTCATGTTTAAATTATGTTCAGTAAAAACAAACAAAGTTCTCCTGATCAGGAAGATAACTTTACAGTTTCCAATATGATCCAAGTAACTATATTCCCTTGTATTTAGTGTAATTCTCTGAATAATTTATGCCTTTCCACGAAAGATGTGTACTTTTGTGGAAAATACCATATATTATGAAACGTGAACGTGATAATATATCAATCTTTCTTGTTTTCCTCCTACACAGCTGTTCATTCTTAATTCACATTTAGATGTCAGGACAAATATGAATGGTAAGAGAGGACAAGCAATTTGCAAAGTTCTATGAGATACGGTGCTTACTTAGGTGGTATACCCTCAGAAATGTGCTCTCCCTTACAAATAGAAAGAAGACCAATGACCAGCAGAGATGAAATCCTTAATACAGTGCTTATGCTTCTCTCCTTACTTTCAAGGACCTAAAACCGTACATAGGAATATTAAGAAATATCAATATTCACCTTCTTGTGAGTCTGACAGACTTCTCTTGGATATGGCAGTCAGTAGCTGCCTAATACTGAAGTTGAAGAGAATCAATTTGGTATCAACATTTTAAAACTTCTTAAGGTATGAACTCCGTTCTTTGTAGCTGTACTAGATTTCAAATTCAAGTGATATGTATTTGTCATTTCCACTGTTTTTCAAAGTCAAGATTATTTGTACACTTGTACAGATGGAGTCCCAACTGTTTTTCAGTAACCCAACCAGTCAATTATAACTAATTTGGCAGTTTTGCTTTGATTTTAATAGAGGTATCAAATTAAAATAATTTTCTTTGGTAAACCAAGAAAACAAGCATGAAAGCTCAAACATTTATTTCTGTGAGTGTTTTCCTTTTTTTTTTTTTAAATTTAACCTTTATCTTTTGGTATAATAAGGACATGAAAGGCATATATTAAGATGCTAGGCAAATAATCCATGATTAATATGATTGGAGTGATTCAGTTTTGTAAGAAAAAATCATCTTGCATTTTAGAGTTGTAAGGAATAAACTGTCTAATTACTTGTGGCATTTACCTCTAAGAACAAGAGACTAAATTTCCACATACTCTTTAATATATACCTTAGATCAACATGATACTACAGAATTGTGTAACTGGGCACAGATGCATTTCCAAAACGTGTGCTGAGGGAGGCTTGAATTAGGTGCTATCTTCTAAAATTGAGAAGTAGCTGTATTAAACAGAGTCCAACAAGTTTCTTAACTGTAGGATTTCCCAAAGCCTTTGAGCTGTTAATTAAAAAAATAAAGAAAGAAAAGGAAAAAAAAGGCAGCCGGCATTTGAGTATTTCCCTTTCAGGGAGTAAGCTCAGAGTTTCACGTGCATGGTCTCTCTTAATGCTTCAGTAATTCTGTGATGTGACCTCATATTATCATCCCCATTTCACAGATGAAGAAATTGCAGCTTGTCAGAGTCACACAATGATTTGACCCCATGATGGCTGACTCCTAAGTTTATACTTGTAACTATAATGTTATGCTGCTTTAAGAAACTCCAAGAGGTAGTAACATAGGCAGTACTTCCTATACTTATCTGAGGATGTAAGAGCAACTGAAGGAATCAATGTTTCATGAAACATTATTTTGGGAAAACACCGATTCTGTGTTAACTGCTACCAAGTAGAAGAGAGGTAAAATATTTACAAAGAATTAAGGATTATTATGTACTTCATGATCTGTCCAAAAACAAAACAAAAAAAGGTAAGAAGAAAAATCAGCTAGTAAATGAAAGAGACAGAAATTAAATTTAATACAACTTATAATGTGAAGCCCTCCCTTCAGGTACCTCTGCTCTATAATCAATACTTTGGCTAGACTGTTTTAGAAACAAACAGAATGAGATATGTGTAAATCAAGGGCCATGTTTTCCTACCCAGCTGAAACTGTCTACAAAAGTGCTATTCAAAGCGCTGCTCCATGATAAGTAGATAAGGAATAGGCACTAGAGTATAAATTGATGCATGTTTGCATAGCAGTATCACTCCTACTACTACAAACACACACCTCCAGCAACAATACAAAAAACCCTCCCTTGAAACACAGTGTGATTAATGAAGCTGTTGATTTATATTCCGACACATGCTCCTTATCTCACCATGGACTTGTAATAAATGGACCAGTAGCTGGTCCACAGACCACACTTTAAGTAGTACTGGCTTATTTATAAGGCACTGAAGAATGACACCTCCCATTAAACTGTTTTGGGTATATCAATTTTTGCTGGGAACCAAGTTACCAGATTTGTTTGATAGACAGAGAGGCAGTTGTTTTCTGCAGTCCTCATATATTAAAAACATAAATCCAATTTTATAGCAAGTAAAAGCTAAAATTTTAACATATCATGAATGATGCTTTTTTATAAACCTGAATCCAGAAAATACTTGTTGGAAGTAAGCAACATTTCTCCTAAAGTTTATGAAATTGAAGGCTGAAACAGAAACAATTATTACAGAAACAATTAAGTCTAGGGTTTGTACCTAGAGTACACAAGCTATGGCTGAATAAACTGTTTAAAATTCTTCAGTCTTCATTTTGAACCAAGCCCCATCACTGTCTGATTCCTCTGTTGAAAAACCTCAGTTCAATCTTGTTTTGACGGGACAGGCGACTCTTGAACACCACGATTTGAACTGCACAAGTCCACTTACACTTTTTCAGTAAACACAGTACAGTACTGTAAATGTATTTTCTCCTTATGATTTCTTAGTAACACTTTTTCTCTAGCTTACATTATTGTGAGAATTATATATATAACTTGCAAAATATGTGTGGACTATTTATGTTATTCGTAAGGCTTGTGGTCTAGAGTAGACTATTAAGAGTTTTGGGGGAGTTCAAAAGTTATACTCAGATTTTTGACTGTGCAGGGGTGGATTGGGGTGGGGAGAGTGTAGGGGTTGATGCCCCATTCCCTGTGTTGTTCAAGAGTCAGCTGTATTACAAAATCAAAAACTGGCATGTACCAATTCAGGAAGCAGCATTCAGAATCACATGAATTTTAGAATATTCATTTCAAGTACTATTATTTAATAAACTTAACCGTAGACATACAATTAACTACCAATTGCTCGAAGCCATTAAGTGATCACTCTAGTTAGACTAGAAACTGCTAAACAGTAAGATTTACCTTAAATAACATTAAAATTGTAAGTTTTGATAATGATATAGAATGAACAATCGGTATCAGATTATGCGTAAAGTATCACAACCACAGAATCAGCAGTGCAATTAAAATACTATTAGCTTAATACACTCTGCTCATATGTGGAATTTCAGGATAGAGTACATTTTCACTTGACATGTGGTATTTAAAACTCTTTATGTGTCATTAAGCTAATACATAGAAGTCCTACACATGCAGCAAACAATTTCTGGAATAAGGTAACTGTTTATCTAATATCTCCCACATGATCATCAAATTTGAAACTATCTTTTCCAATTACCCACCTGTACCACAAAAGTGCCTAAAACAATTGTGCAGAAGATGGCATTATTAAAGATTCCTTCGAACACATTTCTTTCACCGTGAATTTTCCGGGCATTTATTTCGTTGAAAAGTTGCATCAGCACAAAGGTATTAAAAACAATAGTATAATGTTCCGAAGGAGGAGCATGCAAAGGTGCATTTCTTCCACTATCAATATCAAAAAACTTTTCTCCTGAAAGAATGAAAAATTACTACTTTGTAATTATCATACAAAATAATTTAACATTTCAAGAAAATTATGCAATTATACAACCCAGCCAGACCTTTATTTGATCTTGACTGACAGCACAGGAAAAGTTGGAAGAAACCTGGGGTTATCTAGTACAACTCTCTTGTTTATAGATGTGGACACTGAAGCCCCAAAATTACGATATCTAAGTTAGTGGCAGAGCTCGGACAAAAAAAAAAAAAAAAATCAGGACTCTTTTTATTTACTTCCTCCCACTATCTATCACAGTGCTTCCCTAGCAACATCCACTGACAAAGAGGAGAAAGTAAAGACAAATGGGCAGTGAGAAACAGAACAACTTATGTTCTTGAAGAATTGGCAACATTAGAACATCTGAGATATTAGCTTGGAACAAAAACAACCGAAGCTTTATCAGGCATTGAATTCTTACCAGCAAATAAGAGTGTAAAGACTACTACAAGTTGATAGAATGCATGACCCAAAATATTCTTCATCATCGTGCGTGAGATGAGAGGCTTATTTCTACCATAAGGCTTCCGAAGCAAGAGAGATTCAGTGGGGGGTTCAGTTGCCAGAGCCAGGGAAGCGAGCGTATCCATTATGAGGTTTACCCACAGCATCTGCACAGCCTTAAGCGGTGAATCCTAGAAAAGATAGGTTTCCTAATAGACATTCACAACTATTCAGGGACTCAGCAATTCTCAGGAAGCCCTTTGTATTTAAAAACTCAAAGAACAGAACAGGATTACATTTTCATATTAATTAACCTACAATATTAAGCTTCAGGTTATTCAAATATTTAAGTACTTTAAAATGGTAGATTAGACACACATTTCTGCTTTAAAACAAACACGTTTTAATAAAAAACAAAACAAAACTGTGAACCTACTTGAGTAATACAGGCGCCCGTGAAAGCAACTATCACTGCTACCACATTAACAGTGAGCTGGAACTGAAGAAATTTGGAGATGCTGTCATAGACATTTCGTCCCCACATAACTGCTTTAACAATGCTTGTGAAGTTGTCATCTGTGAGAATGATGTCGGATGCTTCTTTAGCTACGTCAGTTCCAGCGATACCCTAATACAAAAAATTCTGTGAATTAGACTAAACGTTTAAAATATAACTTTCAAGTATCCGAAAGGATAGTCTATGATAAACCAAAATTTACCATTATACTGAATGACTAATGACTTAAATGTACTTTAAAAGAAGGTAATAGTTATTCTACAATATCTCAGATTCCACCTAAGCAAAAATCAAAGAATAAGGTATAAAGTTCAAATTGGATTTAAAAAAAAGGAGGAATGCATACAGGCATAACCCAAGTTCCTCCCCAAAAGTCACACAAAAAGATATATTAAAATAAAAACTCACAGAATCAAAGTTAATGGGAAAGGAGATACTGCAAGGAAATCTTAAGAGGCTGGAGAGGAGATAACAAAATAGCAAGTTGGCTGGCAGACCCCAGAAAGCTGAATCCTAAGCCAGTACGAGGGAGAACAGAGAATTAAGTTTTTTTGCACAACAGACTCTCCTACATAAGGCTCAGACTCTCCTACATAAGGCTCAGTACTTGGCAGCACCAGGTAGCACTGGAAGGAGGGGTAAAGATGTGAATGAAAACAGAAGGATTTCTTGATAGTGTACCAGAGACACTAAAGAAGTACCTAGAAGGTCCAAACTAAAAACAACTATGTCAAGAGTAGAATGGGATGGGTTAATAAGTTGTAGATTAATACAAATGAGTGAACTACAGTGATATACAACAACACAGACAAATCTCATAAGCATAATGATGAATAAAGGATGCGGGACTCAGAATATGTAAGATTCTTATGTTCACAGTTTGGAAACAGACAAAAGTTATCTTCAGAATACTAGTTATCTTTACAGAGAGACAGGGCAATGTTTAGAAGACAATGTGATTGAAGCATCTGTGGGTACAGGTAATAATCTATTTCTTGCCTTGCATAGAACAGGTCTGCTCACTTGTGATAATCCATTCAGTTGTACATTTATGTCGTAGGCACTTTTCTGTACGGGTGTTGTAGGTTAATAACAAAATTAAAAGAAAAGGCAGCTAGATCCTCAAGGCCCCTTCCCAAGTCCATGCAGCCAAGTGGCAATTTGCCATGCCCTCTGACCTGGCAGAAGACAGCCTGATAATTTATCAGACTGAGTATGACAAAGAGGGTCCAAACTCGGGAATACCAAGCACTGCTCAGTATAGGAGTGCTACACTGAAAAAAGGGGTTAAGAGTAACTCTGCTTAATGAGCGTTGAGACCACCACCTTCTTTTTCTCCTTGTTTCCCAAAACACCAGTATTCAGGAGTGCCCTCTGGGTAGCAGATTTGAAGATTCTTTTCTGGGAAATCCAATCATCTGAAGAGAAAAGACCTGAAAATACTGCAATTCAAGGTACACTAAGCAAGTGAAATAGCCAAGCCAGACCACTTTACTGAGAAGCTTCTGGTTGACAAATCCCACCCAAAGGCCCAGGGCTTTCCAGCTTTCCACAAGTAAATATGCAGACACAACCAAGAATCAATCACCTGACATCTGAGGAAAGACTAAACCAAAAGGCAAATTGGAAAAAAAAAAAAAAAAAAGGCAAATGGAGACACAAACTCTTACAGAGACGAAGGTTATTCTAAAAAGTCAAATCCTTAGAGTGGTAAAAGGTACATCAATGAAACATGGATAGAATGCTAAAACAAGAATGAAAAAGTTAGAGATCCAAAAATAACTCTTGGAAATTAAAATATATGATCACAGAAATTAAAAAAAAAACAAACAGAAACTGAGGAAATGTTCCTGAAAATAAAGCAAGATGACAAAGGTTATGGTAAGCTGGAAAAAAAGAGAAAAGATAGTAAGTCCAAGCAGTTCAAGAACTCGGGGGTGGGTGTTCCAAAAGAAGAAATGGTGGAGACAAAATAAGACTAGTATAAAAAAATTTCACAAAATTGAAGAATGAGTTTATTTCATAGTAGAGAGTTGTTCTATGAGAAAACATCATTACATTTCAGAAGACTGGAAACTAAGGTAAGACATATAGATCTCTGGAAAGAGGGAAAACACACACACACACACACACACACACACACACACACACACACACACGGTTCAAAATTCAGAATGGTACTTCACAATTTTCAGTGAAAAATTGATTTTCAAATGAGACTTTTATACCAAGTCAGATTAAGAATCAAGAGTGAGAAGAGGGGGTGGAGATTTCAGTCATAAAAGTTATGAAAAAGTTTAATTCTCAAACTTTCCTTAGAAAGCTATTAGAGAAGATAGCGTTACTCCATGAGGGAGTACATCAAAACAGACAATGACATCGAGTCCAGGAAATACCAGGTCTGACATGAGAGAGGAAAGGGAAATCCTCAGGTATGGAGAACAACAAGAAAGCTGGGTAGCAGGCCTGGCAGAGTCCACACACACTCAAGCTTGCTGGAAGGTCTGGAAGAGGTATTTCTAAGGTAAAAATGTAAAAGTGCCAGATGATTCGGATGTAAAGAATGGAGAATTTGGTGATGAATTCGTGTTAAGTACCTAGAAAAACTAAGCACAAAAGTGAACACATTGAAAAAAAAATAGGTTTAAAATAAAAAATAGATTTAAAAAGGGAATGAAAAAGACAATTTATAGGGAATACAAGAAGTTGTTCAAGGAAGTAAGACTCATGATGGCAGACTACACAGCTCAGCTTAGAACAGCTTTTACAGTCCCTGTAAGGACTGTATACTGGTCTATCCGAAATTATGATCTAATTCTGGGGGGAAAATGACAGAACAGGTTGTGTGCAGTACGCATTATAGAGGTGACAGTGGTGTGTGCCCGGTGAGCCCGTAAAAATCCTAATCTTCCTCAGTGAGAAGTCAGTAGCAAGTGCTTTATAGTTAACAAATAAAAAAGCACCATCATGTCATTTAGATATATGGAGGCAAACAATTAAGGGAAACAAACAGCTAAAACAGTTGGTTTCCTTTTGTCAAAAAAACGAGCTGGGAGAAGTAATTTGTGGTACGGGACTTAAGAAGTAAGTCTTATAAAATGACCTTTTTAAATGCATTTACTGTTTTGATAAACACAAAAACAAAGTTCAAATCAAGTTTTTCTCAAAAATATTCAATGAGGGAACAATCTTAATTTAAAAGCCTCTAGCTTCTAATCGGAATATTTTACTTTTAATGTGCAACATCTAAGCCTCAAGGTTTTCCTGCCTCTAATCATTCCCTGTCTTCTTCAAATGCAAATCTCACCACTCCCTTGTTCAAAATCCTTCAAAATTTAAAAAGTAATTTTGGGATGTTAATCGGTGTCCAAATAAAAATGAGTTCCACCATCAAGTAAGTTTGGGGAACTTCCATCAGAAAAAGTTAAATAGCTTTTTTATGAGCTTCTCTGAGTCACGTGCTGCCTTGCTTGTGAATCTCCAAACTTATTCTACTCCATCGGTCTGCTTGGGAAGGGCTGATCTACTGGATGAAAGAACAAATTCCTCATCTCAGTATTCAAGGCCCTTTGCAGGTGCCGCCGGTCAGTCCTCCTGTTTCATAGCCCATTCTCCTCCAAGAGCACACCCTCTTCTAGACAAGCTCAACTTCTTACAGCTCAAGAGGGTCCCTAAGCTGTACTTCTCCACCTCCTCTTCTCTCCCTCAACTCAAATGGCACTCCTTTCAGAAAACCTATCCCAGTCTCTCCAGGCAGAGTCTTCTGCCTGGATGCACACCTTGTGTTGTGTTTAGTCCTTCACTGGCTGCCACTATGCTCTGATTTATTTATTTCCCTGTGTGCTGAACCTTTAGGAGATAACTACTCACTTCTAATGTTTCTGGGCAGAATACTGAAAGCAGCTTCTAAATGTTTGGAGAATAAACAAACAAATCCTTTATTAATCCGAAGTTTAAAAAGACAGTATTTTAATTACCTTAGGGAAGATTTTATTACCAAAGATGTATTTGGTTATAGAAACCCATCATGGCATTCAGGCTTTGAAGACAGAAATATCTGTATGTTATGCTCTGCTCAATTTTGGTAAGAACAATATAATAAAATAATATAATCATATTTTAAATTTACCATGGAGGCTTGCAATCAAAAGGAATCTATGTAGAGTGGCCACATAGAGATAAAGCCAGACCTCTTCACAAGCTAGTAATGTGCTTAGAGTCCTTTTGTAAATCTTATTTTACTGTTGAAAATTTTATTTTAATGTTGACTTTTCTAAATATATAGAGTGTAAATACACACACATATATAGAACACACACATATATAGAGAGAGAATATATAGATAGTATATTCTAAAATGCTATTTCTGCCTGCAAATAGGACAAATTTAACAAGGACTAATCAACAGCAATTTCTTGTAGGTATCTATTAAAAACTCAAGCCAAATAATTTGTCCTTTAAAATATGAAATTGGAAAACTGAATAAATACACAAAGTAAACTCAAGCTTGACTGAACAAAAGTGCTTTGAAATTTAAGTCATTCTTTGTCTTTTAAAATAGATTTAGATTTTTGATGTGCTACCTTAAAAAAAGGAGGTACAATGGGCCTAAAACCTTCAGGGCTTAAAAATGAAACAAAGCAGCGGCTGTACTGTGTTTCTATTTTTAATACTATATTTACCTGTGTGTATTGAAAGCCCTTAGCAACACTGAAGTTTTGGGAAGAAAGCCTTTTATTTTTTAAAATGCATTGTAAGTAAATGCCTTCCTGGTCAGCTGTCCCAAAGAAATCCTCAGGAGCAGCAGAGTGATCTTGTGTCCCTACAGTGAATAATGATCCTGTTTGCCCACAGCCAAAGGAACAGGACTTAAATATTCCTTCTCCCTTCGGCTACTTTTCACAAGTTTTCAGAAGTTCAGACAAGTGTGCTAACCGTAATGAGTCTGGAATAGTGCAGGGTGGGGATCTATGGGTTCACAGCTATTGGCTGAGAGCACTTCACCCGCATAATTTCCTCCTTCCATCCCTCTCATGCCTGCTGAAAAGCTGCCACCATGGTGATGGTTCTGCTAAACCCCTACTTTAACAGCACAATATGAGGGGGACAAATTATACAAATAAACACTGGTACACATTCTTGTATCTGAAACCTGTGGGCCAGACTATGTTTCAGAATTCAAGTCTCCCACATTTTAGAAAGATAATGAGGCACTTATCTTCTATCACAAATTTTCCCAGAGGGGGTTAGCACCCCATAAAAACATATTAATATCTATACAATGGTTATGACTGTTCATATTAAGTGGGACAAATAACTTCCTCACATCCGTTCAGAATTAAGTTTTGGAGTCAAATGAGTCTGCTGCAAATTTAGGAAAGAAATTTCAGTTTTCAGATTTTTAGATTCGAGAACTGTGATTACGGACCTGTATTTTCAAAAAATTAAGTTAAGGGGTGCCTGGGTGGCTCAGTCGTTAAGTGTCTGCCTTTGGCTCAGGTCATGATCCCAGGGTCCTGGGTTCGAGGCCCGCATCGGGCTCCGTGCTCCACGGGAAGGCTGCTTCTCCCTCTCCCACTCCCCCTGCTTGTGTTCCCTCTCTTGCTATCTCTCTGTCAAATCAATAAAATCTTTAAAAAAAATTAAGTTAAAATTAAACAGAATACTTAAGTTTTCTATGGCGCTGAATATTCAGTCAAACACTGAAAGGCTACAAGAAATTGATTCAGAGATATAAAACAACCTAATTTCAATCATTAAACATTTATGTAGCATCTGTATTTCATGGTACCAATTTTATAGTAAATACTCCATCAGTACTATGGCTAGAGTATAAGAATATAATAATGAAATGCTGAAATTTTCTAGCACTTTAAATAATAAAAATCTAAACTGAAGACTGGGGGGGTAGATTTTTTCCAATCAAAAAAGGATCATAGCTATTATATATGAAATGATGACATTCAGTTAATCTTAACAGACATTTTCAGTTGAACGGAAGATTCTCAATTATATATATATATTTTAAAGATTTTATTTATTCATTCATGAGAGACACAGAGAGAGAGAGAGAGAGAGAGGAGAGAGGCAGAGGGAGAAGCAGGCTCCCAAGGAGCAGGGAACCCCATGCGGGACTCGATCCCAGGACCCTGGGATCATGACCTGAGCCGAAGCCAGATGCTTAACCATCTGAGCCACCCAGGCGCCCTCTCAATTATACTTTTAACTCTCTCTCTCTCACACACACACGCACACACACACTTTCTCTCTCTCTCGTTCAAAGCCTATCTCCTAAGAGGATTGTTGTAAGGTTCAGATCAGATGAGATATTTATATATTTTGCAGAGTACAAGGTAGATGTATGATGTTATAGTTCTTCAAGAGTCATCTTCTAACCAGATTTCACTGCATCAAATGAATGTGGTTACAAACTACTCAGACTTATAAACCAATTTAGGCACATACATTTTCACTCAAATCTTGAAGGACAGTGTTTAAAATCAATAGTGGGGCACCTGGGTGGCTCAGTTGGTTAAGCACCTGACTTGGCTCAGGTCATGATCTCAGGGTCCTGGGATCCAGCCACGTGTCAGGCTCCACACTCAGCAGGGAGTCTGCTTCTCCCTCTCCCTCTGCCCCTCCCCCCACTCGTGTGCTCTGTCTCAAATAGTCAACAGCAATCTAGTAACAAACAACTCAGCCAGTAAATTACATCTCAATATTTAACAGGTTAAGTTCCTACCATTGCAAATCCAACATCAGCTTTCTTTAGTGCTGGGCCGTCATTTGTACCATCACCAGTTACAGCTACAACCTGGCGCTGTTCTGATACAGTGCTGTCAATTATACCTGAAACAAAAGTAAGTATTTGTACTGTAAAAATATCCCCTTTAATTAACAAGGTGATTCTGCAGAGTACCCTGACCAGCCAGTTTTACAGACTTGAGGTTAAAAATAAACAAACAAACAGAGAGAAATGGAAACTGCTGAGATGTTGGACAAGGACCAAGTCCAGAAACTAAGGTTACACTAGGAGCAATATCCTGTTTTAATGAAGATAAACACAGTTCATGGAAGGTGTCAAAAGGAAATGTCAAAAGATTTTATTGGAAAAGATAATATCCAAGATCCAATCTATTATTCGATATCTATTACCACCACTTCAGGAAACAGAACACATTTCTGTATTAACAAACTGAAGTAACTGTAAAATCGACTCACCTTTAACCAGTGTATGTTTGTCAGTAGGAGATGATCTTGCAAGTACTCGAAGCTTTGGCCAAATCTTGTCTATCCGCTCTTGCTCAATCTATAAATGTTTGTGAAAGTTAAAATGTACCCAAACCTAGTTTTATAATTCCCAAATTAGCTTTCTGGCATATGTATCAGCAGTTCTCAAGAGCGTGGTTAACAGACCAGCACCATCAGCAACTCCAAGGGAACTTGTCAGAAATGTGAATTTTTTAGCAAGGCCCCAAACCTATCATCTTATCAAATCCTCTGGGTTGGGGGCCTAGCAATCAACGTTTTTAAAAGGCTCTCCAGGTCACTCTAATGCATACTCAAGTTTGAGAACCACTATTATATATACATATCATTATAATATCAAATTTTAAAAAGCTTCCCACTGCCTATGAAAATAAAAACTCCTTAACATAGTATAAAAAGCGCAGAGTTTGAGGTGCCCTAAAATATGCTCTGTATCAGCTTTTTCTAACTCTTCCTCCCATATTCACTTATACATATTATACTTCTGAAACTGGCCTACACTGGGAAAAAAAAAAAAAAAAGAAGTGCTCACTCCCTTTAGGAGAAATATCTCTATCACTAGGTCTCTTTCACTTCCTAAAATGTTAGTATTTTTGCTTCTTAGGTGCAGGCTGCATGTCTTCATGTGTGATGCGTAACACACAGTGCATATTCTATATGTTATATGAAAAATACACCAACATAAAAACTAAAGAAACCCTTACCTCTCCTTTTTCATTTCGTATTCTTCTGTTGAAATCTTTACCTTCTAGGCACAGAAAATCTTCCCCAGGATGTAAAATGCCACATTTGGTGGCAATAGCCCGAGCAGTATTAATATTATCACCAGTGACCATCCGCACAGTAATTCCAGCCCTCTGACATTTCTTTATTGCCTCTGGTACCTAGTTTACAAAGAAAAATTCGTATTACGAAAGAAAATAAGTATTTCCAAAGGAAAAAAAACTTACTGAACAAATAATGCATTACTGCATAGTCCTACAAATAATGACAATTTTCCTTTCATCTCAAGATATTCAGTATTTCTTGAATTACTCCCGGTAATCTCTTCTTTCCTCTTCTACTGCCACAGTCCTAGTTCAGGCTTCATTTTCAGTTGTGATCCTACTTAATTTGTTTGCATTATTTATTTACCAAAGGCTTCTTAAAATGCCCCCCTCCCCAACCATTATGCAGTTCTTTTCTGGTTGGCTTTCTATCTTTCCAGTTTTATTGCCCAGACAACACGAGAGTAAAATGTTGGTGTGTTATGGGTAGCTCACTCCCCGCCACCGCCGTATCTTTTAAGGATAACTTGTACCTTTAATTGTCATGTATGTGCTAGTAATTTTCAAATCTACATCTTTCTCCCACCTCATTGTGAGTGTTGGGTTCATAATTCCATCAGAGAAGGGACAGTGGAATCTGGGTGTCCAAAAAGGGGACCATGTTTTTTAAAATCTACCTAACTGAAACCTAGGGGTCATCTGACCTCTTCCAAATCTCACTTACTCTACCCACCTTTAAAGGACAATGAGTCCTTGAATTCTACCTCAAACCTTCCCTGCACCTTGTCTTCCCTGCTTGTTGCCTGAACTACTGAAAATTGCTTTCTAACTGGTATCCCGTCTTTACATTTGTTTCTCCTGTAAAACAACTGATATACCTGATAGAATTATTTTTCTAATAGATTTTCTTAAAAATACATGATGATTTCTCTACTGTTAATACTATAAGCTGCAAAGTTCTTGGTATAATAGAGTATCACACTTGAACCTCAAATTTCTAGATTTATCTAGAATTTTTCTCTATGATACAACTTGATGGATGAATAATCTATATATTGTTTCTGTGTTTCTGCTTCTGGCAATTCCCTTTGACTAGGAAATACTTCCCGCTCTTCTCTAACCAGGAAATCCATATTGATTCCTCTGGAGCATAGGCTGCAAATGCAAATGCCTATTGGGCCATGCGGGTAACATAAAAGAAAAACACCGAACCCAACACTAATGCCTAAAGCTATTCTGGCTTTAGCCTTTTTTTTTTTTTTTCACTGTGGTAGAATAAATGCCCAATGTTGACAAAACCTACCACTTTAAGAGAAAGCAGAAACCTACATTTGTGTGTGCTCTCTCAATACATAATGCTTTACACACACACACACACACACACACACACACACACACATATATCCCCACACCCACACTGTCCAAGGAAAATTTGACTGAAGGTTAAATTTGGCCTTGCAGGCTGATGGTTTATGACTTCTACTGTAAATACAGTTTAAATGTCATGTCTCTGGAAGCAGCTTTCATGACCTATCTAGACAAAATTGTCTTTGTACAGCATATACATTATTTTAAAAAATCAATATTTGATTTTGAAAACACTGGTTAGCTGTATAAAATGTAATATATATCCTGATATCTCATTTGAGATAAAAAGTAACCCCAAATTGTCCACCCAAGCATTCACTGATTGGGTGGTATCCTGAGATCATCTGGAATATAGGGACAGTGAATAACAGAGAAACTGGTCTCGGGTTAAAACCATGTGGCAAATAATATTTAAGAAGGGCAAATTAACATTTATTAATGGCCCACTAACCATACCAAATACCTCCACATAAAGCTCACAAACCACCTCCACTTTTACAGATAAGAAACTGAAGAGAATCTTGTTCAAGTACCTATGCAAATTCAATAAAGCTGGATTTATTCTAGATAGCTAATTCAGCAAAATTCTCTGTATCAGAAATACAGCCCACCATACCCACAGAGAAAAACCTGCTTTATATTACATTGTCTCACGTTAGTCTCAAAGCATCCGTCTCATTTTGTGATGCTAAAAAAATTAAGTGCCACTTTCATGTTTAAAAAAAAGATGAAACTCTTTATCAATGCCAAGAGCATGATAATAGCAATCTATTTTCCAAAGGACAAAAGTTGGTAGACACCGTGATCTAATACTACATTTAGGTAAGAGTTAAGCCATAAATCAATGTATAAAAACTTTGCTAACCTTTGGTCAAAAGGAAACCAAACATTACCCACCTGGATATTTCAACATTTCTAAATAGGCAGCAGGTTCTGATTCTCTTATTCCATTGGTAGTGTCATTTACCACTCACCTAGAGATGCAAGGAGACTGACTGTCCCTCCTCTGTAGGACATCTATCTAATTGTGAGGCTATACTCTCCTCAGGAGATCTTCTGGAGCCCCGCAGGTGAGCATCCCAGCCTACGCTACTTTCAGGCTAGCAGGTCCAAATGCCTACATGACATACATTCAGATGTTTCAGACACCTCAACAATGTCAAGAATAGTATATTCAAACCCAACAGATTCATTCCTATTGGTTCTACCTCCATTTGAAGTCATCTCCTCCTCTTCACCTTCCCTGCCACGCTATATGTAGTGCTAAGCCATGATCATCTCTTGCCTGGGATCACTGCAATTATCTTCTGGCCTCCCTGCTTTACTTCCTCTTTCTATTTCTTACACAGTACCCCAAATAGTATCTTAACAACACAAATTATGTTACTTCCCAGCCTGAATTTCTTTAATTACATCCCACTGAGTTTTAGAATAAAATTCAGAACCCTAATTGTCTTGTAAGACCAAAGATAATCTTATCTGCCCCTTCTTGTCCACACTTACGGCCACACTAGCCTCCTTTCTATCTTTGAAATAAATAGCTAATACTTTCTCACCCTCAGCCCGCTCTCTGAATTTTTTGTTCCATTTGCCTGGAATATTCTTCTTGCAGCAATTAATATGTTTGGCTCCCTTTTAGCTATCAGATCTCAGTTCAAATGTCTTATCTTCGGAGATCTCCTAATGTGGTCTAAGTTACCTAATTTCATCACCCTGAGCATATCCTTTATAGCCCTTTTCACACTTGTAATTGTCATAGCTGGTTATCACCCTCCCAACTCCCCCCATATGCCAGCCAGAATGTAAAGCCCCTGAGGGCAGGGACCAAGTCTTATTCCTTACAGAATATATTTTCACTTGGCATACTGTCCAAGTATTTATCATTTTGTCTGTTTGTCTACTTCTCTAGAAGATAAACTTAGTAACCATTTTGCTTACTGCAGTATTTCCAGTTCCTAAAAAAAGTACCTGGTACTACACATTGGGTGTTGAATCAATTAGCTGATAGTCATTGAACAAAAGCTGCTTTTACCTTTGTGCTTTTACTCATGTTGCTTCTTTGCTCAGAATGTGCTTACAACTGTCCCTTGAGGTCCAGCTAACACAGCATCCCTTAAGACTCAGATCAGGTAATTAACCTCCCAGAAGTCTTACCTGACCCCTTCAGTGGTTAACAGAGCATAGCATCCTTTAAGTACACATGCTTTAGACAAAACCAGATTTGATTAGTTCTATGGTCTAGAGCTAACCTCTATACACCTCGATCTTTGTCATCTGTTAAGTGAGAGTAGTAAGTCACAGAGGTGAATATTAAATGAAATAACACATGTAAGGCAGTTGGCATAGTATCTGGCACACAGTAAGAATTCATTAAAAAGATGCTATTGCTTTAAACAAAGTTGGGGGCTCATGTTCTGTGCCTGTATAACATGCTCTGGATAAATCTAACAATGTACTAACATCCTGGATTATATTTACATGTTTGTCCATTCCCACCCAAGAGTGACGTCTTTGAGGCCAGGGAATATACCCTAGTATAATGCTTGGCACATAGTTGCTAAATAAACTTTAAAATAAAGGACTTAAACAGAAAAAGCAAAGTGTATAGATGCATGCTGTCAAATAAGGTAACAGGATGTTTAAATTAAAATTAAATAAAAAAATTCCGTTTTTCAGTTGTACTAGCCACGCTTCAAAAACTCAGTCACATGTGGTGAGGAGCTACTGTGGGAACGACATATAGAAAACTTCTATCATCACAAGAAAGTTCTACTGAACAGTGCTGGTCTAGAGACCGTGAAAACAAATAACTTAATGCATCTATAATTTAATATAAATATCAACTGAAAAACCTACCCAGCTCAAGGCACTGTGCTAGGTTATGGTGCTGTCAGTACGTAAGATCCCAAAGAGAAGCGGTCTAATTAAAAACCATCATTAAGTAGCATATACGTCGCAAGCACTATTTTTTCACCTGTCTTGGATTCACCCAGGAAAAAAGAAATAAAATCACAAACACAAACACCAAGAATGTTACTAGAAAGCTGATTCCAGTCAGTGCCTGGATCCCCTGGGTAAGAGAGTCTGCACATGAAAAAGCACAGAACGTTTCACCACCTCAGGTCTCACAGGGTCTTCAATCCCCACAACAGCAATGCACGTAAGGCCGGTGACAATATCATTTTCATTATCCCACTCTGGTTCAGGTTCTCCTGCTGGGAAATCTCTGAATGCAAGACATATGGTTCTCAAGCCTTCTGATGCCATCGGTTCAATCACTGTTTTTACAATATCATCACGGTCCCTTGGTCTGAATACTTTTGCCTCACCATTAGCACTCAAGATTTTGAAACACCTAAAAGGAAATGTTGAATCCAAACATCAGTAAGTAACAAAAATAATGGTTAGTGCCATTTAAGTGAACTGGAAGGGCTAGAAATCATGGGATCTGACATCTGGAATTTAGAGAATTACATATGTTGCATTTCCAGAGACTTAAATCACATTGGCTTTCTACTTTTTATGATTCTCACTTGATAGTTCTCCACTTTTATCAGTTACTCTAGATAGTCTCTAAATCTTCTCTCTTGGAAATGCAATGCTTTTAAATTTTCACAAAGAACCCCTAGTGGCAGAGGAGAATAAACTACACACCTGTCCATTCTGGTACAGAATTAGGCATTAACTTGAACACAAAATTCACAAATAGTCTCCTTTTAAAGTAAAAAGGCAAGTTTAATCAACCCCTTACCTGAGATGCTGTTTCACCACCTATATTGTTTTAACCATGAAAGAAAAAAATAACTTACTGTTAAAATAAGCATTCTACTGAAATGAGAGAGATAATGCCAATATAGTTTTATTTTTCAGTGACACTAACTGCGAAATTTTAGTTATGTAGTAAATAAAAGTCACACTATGTACTTCCCTAGTTAATGTTTCTTTTTCATGACTCCTTTCTCTGCTCCTCTCCCCTGGTGAGGTCACCTCCTCCTGCATCTGGGTGGGTGACTGCCAAATCCACAACTTTGTTTTGGTGGTTTTCCAAAGCTCTCCATCACTGCTGAGTAGCTCCATTTGGACACTGTAGCAACACCTTAGATCTACTGCGTGCAAATCTAAACGCTGCCTCCTCAACATCACCATCAGCCCCAACAATTCCAATGTAAATCTAAAAATCTCACCTGAACACTTCCTTTTTCTGCATCACCTATACAGTATCAGCTCCTAAGTCCCCAAATTGGTCCTCTTAACAGTCTCCTCAATGTTGCCTCTCCTTGTGTTCCCCCTGCTGCTGCCTTCTCCCGGCTCCTACTTCAAGCTCTAGCTAGTGTTTAATAGCTTTTTAAATGAATTATCTGTCCACAGCCCATCCTTTCTTTCCCTCCAACCGACCTTACTTCCTGATGTAAGAATTATCTTCAATCACAGATTTGGTCATTCAACTACCTGATGAAAAAAATACTCCAGTTACATCCTCTGGCCCACTTAATTTTTCCTGCTTAGCCTAACGTGTAAGAGCCCCTGCAACAAAATGTAAATATTACTGTGGGACTATTATCTATCAGACTGCAAGCTAGATATTTCATACGCATCATTTTATCTGTCACCGAGCTGGTGGTCAAAAAGCTCGATCTGGTTTTGATTCAAAAATCTTTCCTGTATCACCTATCTGCTATTCAGCAAGACATGGATGAGACAGATTTCTAACCTTTCACACTGACATCAGATAACCAAGTGTTCAATAAAGGGAAGAAGGCTCTATGTGGCCTGGGTGTCACAAAGGCACACGACTACTGAGCTGAATGATGCGACCTGCTACCTCCCCAATATGGCCCGTGTAGTCCCACCTCCAAGCCTTTGACGTGGCTTCCTTCACCTTGATGTTCTCACTTCATACCAAAACCTATCTGAAGTGCCGTATCTCTCATATGACAATGATCTCATCTTAAAACTCTGTAACCATCTGTCATGTGCTGCCATTTCAGTAATTTATCTATAGACCCGTCTCTTAAACCTGTTAGAATATAATCTGTCATGCAACATTAACACTGGATTATAAGCTACATATAAGCAAATTAAAAGTAAAAATTCTTTAAATGTTAGAAGTTCCAATGGGCTCTAATTCTCCAAGGCTGCTCTTAAACTGTGTTTTTAAATTCTCTACTGGAATTAAGGAAACCAAAATAATTTCAACACCTCTAATAACATACAAACATTAGGGAAATTATACCTAAGTGTATAATGTCAAAACTGAAACGACTCGTCTGTAAAAGGACAGGTAAAAGAGAAAGATGACCACTTAAAATGACAAGAAATATTTAAATATCACAGTGCAGCAGCACAGACCTAAAACCTCACTCTGATATAAAAGGAGAATTCTTAAGATCTAGTGTTAATGCTCTGCTATTCTAAGAACTTTCTGTAATTCATTCATCACATTTTCTGAGCTCACTATCTACAGTGTGGTGTTGAAGATCGAGACATGAGTTTTTCTTCCCAGGAGGCCTTTTTCATTATCCTCTATAACAACGGAATCAACATGTCTAAAAGCAAAGATCAAGGTTTACTTTATTAAGTCTACCAGACTGAATGTAATGGGCACATTTTCCCTACAGCAAAATACTATGAAACAAAAGAAGCAGAAGTACAAAAATGGCAGAATACCGTGGGCAAATATCTAGATACCATTAAAATATACTGAAAAGCTCTGAGGTCCTATCAAATGCCTGATGTTCACAAAAAAGGAAATAGCAACAGTAACAACATAGTAGGTATTCCATAAAGCAACTATAGTGAGCAATTTATTCATCTAAGCATTTTACTCTTACTTTTTCAGAATTATCTCAGATGCACCCTTGCTGAATATTCGATAACTTCCATCTGAATTTTTCAGGACAGTACTCATGGACTTCCTAACAGAATTGAAGGTGTAGACTTTGTACAGTGCTTCTTCTGGTATTTCATTTCTAACATCCTGATAATCTCGTTTTAAATCCAAAAGAAGTCCCAACAAGGCACATTCAGTTTTATTACCAACATGACGAGGTAATCCACCCTCTTTCTCTGGTGGCTATAAGAGAAAAAGGTTTAGAAGCTAGTATCATCTTGTTTCTCTATGACAGTTTAACTTATAATGTAAAATAGAATGCGACATTCTAAAACAAAACTACATAGGAAACTTCTAGTAAATATCAGCATTTCAAAGAGGGACACAAAAAGGTACGGTAGAAAGGATCTCTGAGGTGAGAACGACATGGATTCCAAGCTCAGCCCTGCCAGTTACTAGCTAAGTGAATTTTTGGCAAGTTATCCCACTGCTGTGGTCCTTGGCTTCAGCAACTGGAAAACAGGTGCACTTATGACCCAAGAATTAAGTGAGATAAGGCATGTAAAGTTTAAAGTTGGTTCCTGACACCTAGTGAGATTTAATAAATTTTAATTCCTTTCCTTTTCTCTTCCTGTTTTCATTGAACATTTAAATAATTCAAAATTAAATCTACTATACAAGTTTTTAAACTTAAAGCACTGCTGCCTTAAATATTTGTATATAAAAGCTTTACTTCCTTCATCGTATCTTCACAAATACCACCTTATATATACTTATCACTATAGTAATAAGGCCAGATGTGATCACCTTTACTTAAACTGAAGAAAGTAAAGCTCAGACTTTCAGCTAGTAAAAGGCAAAGCTAGATCTAGAACCAGGATCCCATAACTTTTCAGGCTAATAATCCAATTCATGTGTATTTTCACTAGACAAGTTTTAGTATTAATTCTGCTCATGGTCTTCATCCATAAATCACTAGAACACATACCAACTCTCAAGCAATTCCACACTTTATGTTGCAAGTAAGACTTTTAACTTGCAAAGTTAAGAATATTTTATTCTAAGGCAGCACAAAGTCTAGAATTACTTTACTTAGTTTCAAAAGGTCTAAGGATGACTTCATTGGTAGGATCTACTGAGTAACCAAACAGAGCATATAGCAAGCACAGTTAAGAACATATTAATTTAAGTTGAAATCTGGCTTCAAAATTTTCTCTAGAAAATTGAGAGTTGACTTTCTACAGTAAGATAGCCTGGTCTTTCACAAAATATGCTTAATAAGAATTTAAAATTAAGAATTTGTTGTAAGACTTCAGAGTTTCTGAACATGGGAAATTCAAAATATAGGAGGAAAATGCAAGTAAACAAGGTGTAAGTTGATCAACAGGTCTTTCTTGTAATGCAAATTGTATTAAAGAAACTTACATTATCTGACTATATGACTTAAAAATTTAACACATCCAGTTCTCCAATAAGGGTAGGTCTGAAGAGCTACATACACAGTCTAGTACTACACATTTAAAAATTTTCATATATAAATTATTAAAAAAACCTTACCAATATTTTTGATGTATAAGCACAATTCACAGAAATTCCTGTTACAAGATGGGACAAAATATTTGGTGGAATGGCTTCTGGTTCAGGAATCTTTTTATAGTGTTTTTCATTTATGTAAGCTTGAACAACCGTCATTCTGTTCATTGTCAATGTCCCTGTTTTATCTGAACAAATAGCTGTAGCATTTCCCATGGTTTCACAAGCATCCAGATGCCTTACTAAGTTATTATCTTTCATCATTTTCTATGGTGACGAAAACAAAAAAACAAAAACACCTAGTTAAGCTACATACAAAACCACTCATGATATAAAATTGTAAAGTGCTTTAATTAAGAACTAAACTCCCAGCTATATACAATATAAAGCATTAATTTAATACTGGAAGAATTTTAGTATATTTGACCTATTTGAATAAGCTAAAGGGTATACTAGCTTTCTGTACTTTTTTTTTTTTACCAATGCATAACATAATCTAGTAAATGAATACAGATACCTACACTCGTATGCAAATCATGTTGATTATATGCCTCCAACAGCCTCTGTGAAGTGTCTTCACATTACGTAAGAGCAATGACAATCTGCATTCTAAGTACAGAGGTACTTATGGCATTGTAAAAGTGTATGACATTTAAGGATTATGTCTCCTTACAAAGTGGAAAACAAATCACCAAGGAAAAAGTAGCTTTTGTCAGTTAAAATACAGAGCTTGTGGGCATACAGTTGTCTGATTTTTTCTTTTTGACTCTGATCGACTGAGATAACGTATCAAAACCAGAATGGGTCATTTATATCTCTTCCATATGCTGGTACACCTGGCATTCTCATCCTTAGGGTAATCACTTCCTCTTTTTTACTCTCTTCCTCTTATTTACAAGAGCAAAACAGTTTCAAAAAAAAACTAAGAGTTTTCACAGTAGCCCCAAAAGGCATTTAAGTTAAAATGCTTGATTCATTTTCAAAAATGTAGAATGGGTTAAAAATGACAGAGCTATTTTACATGTATTCTGTGACTACTGATATGCAAGATACTGCAAAAATTGGTTCTTTGAAGAAATAAATATGCAGAAGAGGTGTACCTCCCAAATTACGTGTGATTTGCATGAATATTTAAGATTAAAAGAATGAAGTTCTACAGTGAAAAAACAGGTGCTCAATTTCACAAAGTACTAATAAAAGATCCAGAAAGACTACACACCTCCATGAAAAAGAACTTAATTGGTAACATTTGGGCTAAACATTTAATAAAAGCTTAAAGAACAGTAGTTAAAATGCTCTTCCTCATTTTCTATTAATGTAAATTAATTCTGCCTGTATCTTTTTGATCAACTGAAAAATTAATGTTATTGATGACTACTCAAGATGAACTGACAGTACTGATAAAATGATCAGTGTCTAAAACTTCTAATTATTTCAAAACATCGAAAAAAAGACAAACAGGTGACTGCACTGTGAAACATTTACCATTTGAAATGAAAGATGTTAAATGCCTGAAAAGAAAATAAACTCAAACAGTAAGCAAAAAATATTCTTATCTTGACGGGTTTATTGTAAAATACGATGGAATACTAAAGATCAGAGTGCCCCAGCAGAAACCATGACTATTTATATTGCTCATCACCATCAGCAATACTACTTAAGAATAGCTAACTTAACACCAGAAAATTGACAAGAGCTGCCTTCTTCCCATTAAGTATAATTTTACCCGCAAAGCCATTCTGAAAGGTCAAAATTGCCCAAGCTAAACCTTTTTAAAAATCCAATTCACCTTTTCCATATAAGATGTAAAATTATTTAAATAAATTAGTAACCTTCAACCAGATTACAACTTTAGGTAAACAGTAGTGAGCAAAGGCGTCAACTACTACAGGTGACACTGGAAGAGACTGAGTAGAGTGAGAGCAGGTGATTTACAGGGAGAGCGAATGGGCCCTGGATTATGTGACAAACTACGGGAGGGCTGGTGAGGCTGGACCAGAGGAGCACCAAGAGGTCGGCAGGGCCACACCGGGCCGGACGCTGCAGGCCACGGGGAGCTTGGATTTTTTCTCAGTGTGATGTAAGGAAATAATGTAGCTGAATTCTATTTCAGAAACAGGAGTCTGCCTACTGTGTGGAAGCTCGGCTGTGTTGTGATGAGGGCAGAAGAGTGCAAACAAGGAGTGCCGAGAAGGTTCAACTTGAGAGAAGCCTCTATGCTGTTTTCCCACAGGGCAATGACACGCATTCTTACTTTAATTTCACAGATGGAGAAAAGGGAGGTGATGTGACTTGCAACATAACTACCATGTAACAGTGAAAATTAAGCCAGAACTTTGCTTCGCGGGGTTGTGCTCGGTTTTGTGTCAAGGCTGCCCTGTGAGGAAATGTATACATCTCGATGTATAGAGACCTTCAACTTGGGGGGGGCGGGGGGCTGTGACAGCATTTCTAAGGGAAACTAACTATAAATTTCTGGAAAACTCCTACTTTCAGAACCAGAAAGAAAAGAGTCACCACAGGTGTGAATTTTCTCTACTAATGAAAGCTTTAAACTTAGTAAAGCAACTTAACCCTTTTCTGCTTACCTTGACTGAGTAAGCCAGGGAGATAGTGACAGCAAGGGGAAGACCCTCTGGTACCGCAACCACTAGAACTGTAACTCCAATAATGAAGAACTTCACAAAATATTGTATGTAAATCGGTGTGCACTCTGCAAGCCATGGTCTCTTCTGAACCCAGAAGGTATCGATGACAAAATATAATACTAGAATGATAACTGTGATGGCAGACATCAACAAACCTTTCAGTATATTAAAAAAAAAGAAAAGGAAAAGAAAAAAATGTCATTATTTCAGTAGTCCAGACACTCCCCACTGTCAGTTACATATCAGCCACCAGAAGAAATTACCACTCGTTTGAGAATACTTAAATTTCTCTGAGAAATTGTTACTTTTTTTTTTAATTGCACCTAACTCATCATTTGGCATTGTCAGAGTTAATTTCTGCTTCCAAGTATAGCCCTGTCCCCAGGAGAACTGGTAGAAAAGTGTTTATGATTGTTTCCTAGACTTAAATTTTTCCTGCCTTCTACTAAAGCGAAGAGAAAATAATAGGCAACGACAAGGAAAATACCAAAAGCTTAGAGTAAGTGGGTACTTTATACATTGGCAACTGCTTACTGTTGAAAGAGAAGCTGGTAAAAATCTGATCAATGGGGAGACTTGGAATTAAATATTCAACCCTATGTCTTTTATTAAAAAAATTAACTCTCTCAACTGTTATTTTTTCATCTACCCTCAGTGCTTCATGTTTTACAAACCACTTATCTATTTTGTTTACTTGTTAGCCTATTACAAATGAGTACTAAAAAATAAGACAAATCCACGTATCTGCACCTAATAATCCAACTATCTTAAATCCACCCTTTTCCCCAACACTGAAGCAGTATTACCCTGTGGCTATATATTACAAAAAGCGAGTATTTGCTATTCGGATAAACTTACTCAGAACAGAAGCAAAACCTCACTTTTTCCAACATACTTCTAAGAAGTAGAATTATATAATTTAAGCGATTTTAATAGTATATGCTGATTTATCCACGTGTTCTTTCACATGGATGATACTGCTGGAGGGCATGCTCTGTTTTTAGCTAAGAGCTCTGCTTCTGCTGCTTTTCTCCACCCTAGAGTAGTTTTACTAACAGGTGTTTTCTAGTGAGGATAGCAATTTAGTAACTTCAGCCTCACCAGGATGGTGCTCCAACTAAGCATTTCAATTTAAGTAAATGGTAATTTTTAGAAAAACATATACCTAATTTTCTTCATGGTCAGTAAAAAGATGAGCAAAATGTGTGGTGAAATTTTTTATTAAAATATAGTTGGGGGTCGCCTGGGTGGCTTATAGTTGATTAAGTGTCTGGCACTTGACTTTGGCTCAAGTCATGATCTCAGGGTCCTGAGACTGAGCCCTGCATCAGGCTCTGCGTTCAGCAAGGAGTCTGCTTAAGGATTCCCTTCCTCCTCCTGTCCCTCTGCCCCTCCCCTCACTCGCATACATTCTCTCTCTCCTTCTCTCTCTTAATCAATCAATCAATCTTTTGAAAAAAATAAAATAAAATATAGTGGGTAATCTGCTCTGAGTACCCACACTGCTAGCACTCTCTACTGGTCCCAGAAATCCTGAGAAATTCAGAGATGAGCGTATGGGCTTGTGAACTGGGCAGTATGGCACTAATCCTAACCTGACCACTTATTAGTTAGTTCCTACCACGTATAATGGGGTAAGAGTCCCTAAGCTGCAATGATATCATGAGGATCTGCAATAACTCAAAGACCTGGTATACTGTGGATAAAAGGGAGAATATTTTTAAACCCCCTTCCACTCACAGAGCAACAATTTGCAGCCTTAAGTGGGTCAAAAGACCATTTTCAAGCAGAAGGTTAGCATATTTTAAAAGCAAAACCTTATTTTCTTCTGTATATCATACCTGCTTTGCCAATCTGAACAGCCAGCTTTGTAAGTTTCCCTTGTAAGACAGATTTTTCCTTTTTTGGCAAATTTGCTTTCTTTTTGTCTTTTTCATCACCATCTCCACCTTCTTCACTCTTCAAAGGCTGCATTTCCATGGCTGCACCATCCTGGGCTTTTGCTACGTGTAAGAGCAAATAAAACCTCACTACATTTTTAAAGGCACACAAAACTATTAATATTTTAAACAATTTTTGAAACAAATCAGTTTCTTATACAAACTAGAAAAGCTTTAAATATTCAGCGTTGTGTGTGCATGGGTCTATGTCTAGCCAGAGCAAATAAGACAACAGTGACACTAGGTTGTGAATCTTCAAACCAGACATTTGAGAATGTTGTGCCAGGTAATAGGGATGAGGCAGAAGAAGAAACAAGGGATCCTTAAACTAAGAACTAATACCAAATCACTTCTCTTCCCCCATGTGGTGTTTGATAAGATTCATATCCAAACACTATAAATCCCTCCCACTTATGACAATAATAGAACATTATGTGTAAACCATGAAGAAAAATGTACATATGTTTACAGACCTAAATAAATGCAAAAAAACCATTCAAGTTGTATATTTTGTTTCTTACACATTTTTCCTAGCAATGATATAGTAACCAATGTTAAACCAGTTAAAGTGCTGAAGTTGAAAGTTACCTACATCTGGATTTTTCTTAGCTTACTACCACAAATCATAGTTAAAAATCTTATTGCCATTGTGAAGGCAGCATGATTAAGGCACTGGCAGAAGAGGTTAACCCAAGTTACCATAAACTGTTGATTTCCCTTGCTACATGTATCCTACTTTTGGATGAATACAGGACACAGTAGATATATTTTTGGATATAATGAAAACAAGCTAACTGTACTTTTTATCCTTGTGAACTTACCTTTGTTGCGATTCTCAATAGCTCCATCTTGTTTCTTATCTGTAGGAACAAAATGGGAATTAAAGCTTTCCAAAAGAAATAAAGACAGCCATGCTAAATTATGCAGAGGTAGTTCACATTTCTATAGCAGAATTGTTACACAATGGTGTGTGCTTGTATAGAAAACATTTGGTTTATAATGACCTGCTGGGTCAATCACTCCCTAGGTCTTCACCAGGGGAGATACTCCAAAATAATTTGGGGCATCAGTGTTTGTTTGATTTCTCCATAAGACTTTGCTCCTGTATATGCTGTAATGAACCCAAATATGGTACAAGAGGTTCTCAAACTAAATACACACGTAATTCTAAGAAAGGAGAAAAGGGCAAGGGTAGAGAGGGTGGGAGAAAGGTCACGAAGACAACAGGCACACGGGATGTTGGGAAGACAGGGAGGCAAGTCAGTAAAATTAGAATATGAATGTAAAGAACGGGCCAGCAGGACTACCAGTTAAGATAATTCACCAAATTAGTTTTCAATTTGGAGAAAACAAAGATGGGAATGTCTAAAGCAATAAAGTAATCAAGGAGGGACTGAGTCTATCGTTTGGAGCAGGCAGTGTAATACTGAAAATGAGAAAGAGGAAGTGGAGCCCCTCAGCCAAACCTTCTTCCACCTTCTCTATCTCGAAGAGCCATCTTCAAACTGGGAAACATGGAACAGAGTCAAGAAGGAGCAGATGTTCAAGATACATGACGAGAAAGGAAGAGACTATCGAGCTACTTCCAACAGGCTCTGAGTTCAGAGGAATCAGACAGCTACATTCTAGACTAGGAAGGAAATGAGAAAGATTACCCTGAACTGCTTCTGGGTAAGGGCCAAAGCAGTCAAGGGAATGAGAGAAGGGCTGGAGTCCACAGATGGAAAATGCCCCATTCTAGGAAGAAAAAAAAACAAAACAAAAACACAACCCCAAGAATCAAAAACGACAGACAATGAGTTAGGGGATGTTCATTCCTGGGAATATTTTTGACTGGATTAATAAAAACAGAGGTATAAGATCTTAGAAAAAATAGTGCTTGTTAGGAAAGATACTGTGGGGTCAAAAGAAAAAAGTCATGATGCAAACTTCCCTTACTTTTTAAATAGGGTCTACTGACCTCAGACTCCCATAAATTAGAATGCAGCGCAGTGTATGGTTACACTCTTGAGCTAGACAAGCAGGTCTGATCTGCCACTTACTAGATCTTTGACCTGGAGCAAGTACATAATCTCCGTAAGCCTCAGGTTACTCATCTTTATGTCCTAGGGTTTTAAGGATTAAGGAGATAATGCACATAGCATTCAGTAAGTGGTATCATTATTACTGGTTTTCAAATTGCCTTCTACTCCAACTTAAGAAACCTAAGGAGGCACGTGGAGGGCTATCGTGAGGACTGGGACAGGAGAACTTAGAATGGGGGTCTTGCTACCTTCAATTTGCAGTCAGAACTGTTCAAATACATTTTTGTTTAAACTAAAAATTTTGCAACTGAAGACAAAACCCCCCAAAAATAAAACATCCAAGTATTAAAAACATGGTTGTAGTTATAGCAAACCAAGATTTTAGGAAGGTTTTTATTTTAGAAGATCTCAAAATACTTAAGTGTAAGAGCGAAATAGGGGCTTACTCTCCTAAGTAAAATTAAGTAAATCCAAGTGGTTAAGCCACAGTAAACTGCTGTCACCCTAAAGAGAAAGAACCCTGGAGGTGCAAACCTGAGCGGGAGAAAAGGGTGATATAGCAGATACTTAGAAGCAGGGTGGGGAAGGCGTTTTTAAAAAAGTAACAAGCCAGGGGCACCTGGGTGGCTCAGTCACTGAGAGACTTCCCGGGGTCCTGGGATCGAGCCCCACATCGGGCTCCCTGCTCTGCGGGAAGCCGGCTTCTGCCTCTGCCACTCCCCCTACTTATGTTCCCTTGCTCGCTGTCTCCCCTGCCCAAATAAATAAATAAATCTAAAAAAAAAAAAAAGGTAACATGCCTCCAGCTAAGTAATTCTGGGCAGTCTCCCTACCTATGACAGTTTCTGGTAAGATCCTTGTGGCTAAACTATGGTTTCTCAATTTTTGCTGAGGATAGCTCAACTTGTAGGGACAGCAGATACAATGGGTCAAGATCAAATTTCTAAAATCTCGGTATCTAATACTTTGGGCTAAATGTAATAAACAGAATGGATGTCAACGTAAAGTCTTCGTCTTATGTCCAGAAACCAACTACTTAAGTATAGACGGGGAAATGTGAATAGTAGAAAACGTGAAATAGATTAAAAGCTCAATGAGACCAAAATGTGATTGGTTGACAAAGAAAGCTACAACTAAAGAAGAAGAGATAAGCAAATCGGAAGTGAGAGTTTAATTCATTTTGCTGGTTAGGTAACAGAAAGATGCTAAAAACTAAACAGAATAAAGCAAGCCAATGCAGGTGTTCAAGGAGATGCTGAATTTGTCTGGCTAAGTAAAGGGGATTGATGTATGCACTAAAGGCCCTTGATGGACTGTGATGTCTATAAGAAAAATTGGGAAATGGAAGGGACTCCATTAATTCTACCACTTGAGAGTACTATATTAACTTGTAGAATGTTTCGTATCAGAACCTCATAAAAGAAGTGCATTTTTCTGTGCCAGTTCTTACAACCAGGTGCTGTATTTCCAAACACCCATTCTCAGAGAAAATTGCTGATCTTACTTTTCTTTTCCTTTTTCTTTTCATCTTTCTTTTCTTCCTCTTCACCTCCGGCTCCAAGTAAGGTAAAGATAATTCCAGTTTGAGAATTAACACCTACAGCAGTAACGACCATTCTTCCAGAGCCTTCCATTACATGAGTACCTACAGCAACAGAAAATGTTTTTCTGAAATTGTTATGGCTTTTTTCCTCCTACCTTCAAATTTCAAACTTTAGTCATATTGTCTTTAATATCCAGTACTTAATAAGATAATTTCAGTAAGACATTAAATAACCTAAATTCTTATGCTGAAGGTTTTAACTCTGTAATCCATCTCATCTGAATTCAAAGCGCATGCCATTTACCATGTGATACTGGGCAAATCATCACATCTCAACTCCTCACCCATAAAATGAGGATAATAGTACCTACCTTTAATAAAAACAATGAGACTCAAATAAAGGTACAAACGTAAAGTGCCTTTGCACACTGCCTGGAATTTGGGGGGGTTCAAAGAATGCACATTAATTTTATTATCATCATCATCGACATTTCTGAGAAACACATTGCTTAAAAAAAAAAAATGTTCTTTATAACCAAATGCCCCATTTACCACACCCAAACCCAAATCTCTACCTAAACCAGCTTTCATCCTAGCCAGCCCAGACCACTGCAACAGCCTCCTAGCTAGTCTGTCTTTCCAGTTTGTCCTACATCAGTTTTAATCTTCCTAAAATGTGAATTTTCTCACAAGCGTCTCATGGTTCAAAAACCTTTGATTCTACACTGCCGACTGGATTAAGTCCAAAGTCCTCACCTCGAGATCAACCAACCCTTCAAACTTTTCATCCACTTCTCTAACATAAAATTCCATGACAGAGAGCGATGGTACAGAAATAGGAACGCTGACTGTATTCTGACTGTCCCTTACAACAATCTTGCAAGTTGGTAGGCATTATTTTTTCTTATTTTCTAAACATTTGCCCAAGATTACGCAACAATTAAGTGTCAAGACAAAGATTCAATCCAGCTCGGTCAGGGGGCAAGGGGCATTTTCTTCTTTTAATACAATGCCGACAAGTTTGCTGACCATTCTCCAACTTGTACATCCACATCTCTGTACCTTTCCTAATTAAAAAGCTTCCCATTTCTCTACTGTAATATTTTTGTGAATTTTAAGTAGCTTTCAAAAGCAACTTTTTTTCCTAAACTCGCAATAGTCTTCTTTACATTTATCATGTTTATTTGATCTCCTAGTTTACAACCAAATGGGGGACAGGTTCTTTTGCCCCTACCACCATCTTATCTACCAAGTCAATGCACAAAGGTTATTTGCTAAATAAAGTCATAAAGCATATGTACTTATTCCAGTAGTTAAAAACTTACATTTGTCTACTAATTACTGGAGAACTTATCCAATGTGAATACTTGAGGCCTTTGATTTTCTTGCTTTTATTTTTATTTTGTTGTTGTTGTTGTTTTACGTAGGTCCCAGCCCCGGAATGGAGCCCAACACTGAGCCTGAACTCATGACCCTGAGATCAAGACCTGAGCTGAGATCAAGAGACGGATGCTTAACCAACTGAACCAGCCAGGTGCCCCTGATTTTCTTGCTTTTAAAAATCTATATTCTGAATATTTCACTAATTATTAGCCCCTCTGTCAGTGAAAAGGCAAAGAAAATAAGAAATGAAATTCAGGACAGTGAAACAGTATTTATTGAGCAACTTCTACATGTAAAAGGCAATTTCTTTTAACGATTCTGGCTTCTGGTAGATTTCAATTTTTTTATGTTCTATTCCTCCTTACCACAGGTAATCAGATGCTGGCGGTTAATGTGCTCAGGCAAAGTAAACAGTTTTTGTTCTGGTCATATCCCCACTGCTAACTGAATAACTGCTTTTAAAAATCTAAATTTAAAAAGCCAAGAACAGCAGTGAGAAAAGGCATCATGAGAATACATTTAAAAATAAATGCATTTTATGTTTTTTAGTACATTTTTGGAATAGGGAAATAAATGCAGAAAAACTTTCCCACCCACATTACGATAAGAGACTCTGCAAAGTTATTTCAGTCTTTTCTTAACCATGGAAAATTTACAGAGTTCTTGTGGTACACTTGATGTGTCAGGGACCTGAGTCTACATAAAGCTTACTAGCAATCTCTGTTAAAATAGAAAAGGACCAAAGTTCAGTTAAAGGACATCAACCTGAAGAGCTAAGCACTTTGTAAATAAGCTAGATGCACATAAAAGTCCCTGCAGTATATATGGCAAAAAGGCAAGAGAATACCACCTCAGTTTGCCAAATACCATGGCCCAGACAGCCTATATAATTAGATTGCTTTCCCCTCCTTGGAAAGACTATAGATTTTATCTGGTTAACAATTACAGTTTCTCAAAACTATGGCAAGGAGTAAGTAAAGTATACATTGTACTTAAATACATCATATTTTTATATCTAAGATATGTCTACTTAGAATGAATTACAAGTATACCCATCTAAAGAAAAAAACAAAATAGGATGTTCTTGGTAGTGCAAAATTTTAAAGGTATACAAATCCCAAGACTTTTCTGAAGAAATAAGTCTGTATTATAATTGGGACCTCTACCCTTTAATAATGGTGCTTACGTAATTACTCTGATTGTTAGTGGTGAGATGTTCTGCAATAAGCTTTTTAGGCACATATCTGCAAATCTTAAAAAGGTTAATAGTTAGACTGAAGTATATGCCCAAAAGTTGTGACTCTGACTTAACTTGTCACATGTTTGACTTTCGTTTCAGTAAAACCATGTTCAATTAAAATATAAAGTTCAGAGAGAAGAACTGAACAATTACAGCCGCCATGTTATTATAGTTAAATCAGCATAAATCTCCTTACAATGTAAAACATGTTAGCATTCCATTAACATCTGAAAATGGTAATAGAAGACGAACAGGCAACATTCTGCTTGCTCCAAGCTCTGGTATAATTAAGTCTAACAAACATATGTAAACAACAGTCTTAGAGGCAATTTTGTAAATTCTATAAAGAATCCTAGAAAATTAAGAGTAAAAACCTGGAAATCCAATGTAAAGAACTGGCAGTGCTTTTGGAATCAAGTTGTGGTATTCTGGCTTCTTCTCATTCAGCATTTTAGAAGGCCACACAGTATTTTCCCACCATCTCTTCCCTTTCATTTCCAATTAACCTCAGGTCAAGCTACCAGTTAATGTTACAAGAGCCTCCCAGGTAGACAGCTACCTCCCCATTTCAAACAGTACCCTCAACTGTACAAATCCTGTTCTTCGGGGCGCCTGGGTGGCTCAGTTGGTTAAGCGACTGCCTTCGGCTCAGGTCATGATCCTGGAGTCCTGGGATCGAGTCCCGCATAGGGATCCCTGCTCAGCAGGCAGTCTGCTTCTCCCTCTGACCCTCCCCACCTCATGTGCTCTCTCTCTCTCTCTCATTCTCTCGCTTTCAAATAAATAAATAAATCTTTAAACCAACCAACCAAACAAAAAAAACAAATCCTGTTCTTCGTTCTCAGAACATGTCTCACCTATGTGGCAAATTCAATCCTCCCCAGTAGATGTGGTGCCACTGCTAGGCCTACTGTTGATTAGTCATGTAATCTTTGATAAATAATTTGTCTCAGATTTATTCCTCAGCAGTTAAACGAAGGAGTCAGATTAGTAAATTTTAAGGATTTTATCAGTTCTTACAGATAACAAACAAAAAACCCAAAAACCTCTCCTTGGTAGTTCATCATAGGGAATTCATTAATTTGCTTTAAAAGCAATCATTCTTTAATTTTATACATCAACAGGCCTTAAGAATAAACGTTAAGACAGAAAAATAGAAAAGTAGAAATCATTAGGTTTATATTTCAGTTTTATCACTACACTAACACTGACTCAAAAACTCTTGGTTTTTTGTGTTTTTGTTTTTGTTTTGACTTAGGCTCCTCATTTGTAAAATAGGGCTCTGGATTCAAATATTTCTAATATCTCTGCCAACTTAAAAAAATAAAAAAGGTCCCTAAGGATTATAACGGTAGAAGCTAACATAAAATACAGAATCCTTCACATTGTAGGCTGTTAGGGAAACTATGTTTGCTGACAATGGTATATAGTCGTGCAAGAGAAAAAAGTGCCAAGATAAAGAAGTTCATACCTGATAGAAGTAAGGGATCCTTATCTAAAGACTTCTTAACATGATCAGATTCACCAGTCAATGAGCTTTCATCAATTTTAAGATCATTGCCTTGAATCAGTATGCCATCAGCTGGAAGAAGATCACCTAAAACAAAAAGCAATGGTATGCTAAACTATAAACAAGATTACAGTAACTTTACCTCTAGCGTTAAGAGGTATTGCTCATTTTTTACTTACCATATTTCACCTGAGCAATATCTCCAACAGTAATGTCAGCTACAGGTATCTGAATGACCTGACCACCCCTGATGACTGTGAACTTCTGTTCTTGTTCAATTCGACTCTGCAAACCTCTAAACTGTTTTTCCTTACTCCAGTCATTGAAAGCTGTTACTAATACCACACACACTACTGACAAGAGGATTGCAGCGCCTTCAATCCAACCAGTTTCTCCTTCACCTTCTTCCTCTCCAACAGAAACTTCTCCACAAACTATATGGAAAGAAAGAAAATGCTTATCAAAAAAAAAAAAAAAGAAAAAGAAAGAAAGAAAAAGAAAAAAGATTCTGAACTGATGACAACAGACATTCGATAAGTTAATTATGGTGTTTACATACCTTGTTAATTTTACTCTAAATACGTTACTGAACCAAAAGCATTCCATAATGATAAGAATGCTTACTATGTCAAGTTCCCTCAGGATGGGGAGGCAGTCTAGGGTTCTGGTTAAGAGTAAGGACACCAGGGAAGATGAAATCTTAGCCTCAAGGCAAGTTACTTATCAAATTAGCATAACACCACCTACTCCACCAGAGTTGTGAGGATTAAATGAGAGAACACTTTAAAGTAGGTAAAGCAGTGGTTGAGAATTCCTTTGCACTGGACCAATGGTCAATGCTATTAATTATTACACATTAGACAAGATATACATGAAAACTTAAATACTATGTGCTACCCATGAATCATGCTTATTTACTTTATCAATTTTACAGAAGTACAAGCAAAACTTGGTTTCTGTAACATGAAAAGGTAAGCCAAGTGCTACTCATTAATCCAACTATTTGGGCACCTACTCTAGGTGCCAGACACTACTTTAGCAGCTGGGGATATAGCAGTAAATAAGACACACAAGCTCTCTCTTCGCATGAAACCCATACTCAGATTGGTAGGTGCAAATGTTATATGAAGAATTCAGATAATAAAACAATTAATTTCAGATATAGTAAATGGCATAAAGAAAATAAAGGATGGTGATGTGCTATCAAGGCCCCTCTGAGGTGTCCGCGATGTTTGGGCTAGGAGCCAAATGATAAAAAGGGAACTACCAAATAGTTGCTTTAGAGCATTCCAGGAAGAGCATTCCAGGGAAAGATCAAAATCAGTACAAAGGCTCTATGGCACAAAAAAGTTTACATAAGAATGAGGGAGGAAAGAACCCCAAAAGCTCAAAACTGAAGGTCAATATTGAAGAAAGAACAATGGAACGGTGCTGTTTATACTTTGGGCTATAATCTGTGAGTCTAAAATCAACTCAGTGGCCCATGACCAGCATTTTGAAAAATGAAACATTAACAAAATAAAAGGCATATACACGTAGTAAAGGTAAGCATTGTTTCTTACAAGTTTACTTTGGTTATTTATAAATTCACATGAAGGAATATGTTCTTCTGCATATTCCTATATAAAGTTCTTTCTTACAGAGGGTTGAGCTGAAAAGTCTGAAAAATCAATGGTTCTCTTAGGACAGGTAAAGCAGGAAAAAGATAATTCAAAAAAAAAAAAAAAAAAGAATGAGTAAATGAATGATACTAGAAGATTAAAGCATATTCCAGAATAGAAAGCACGAACCAAAGATATGAAGTATAAAGATGCTGAATAAAGGGGACCTGGGTGGCTCAGTTGGTTAAGCAACTGCCTTCGGCTCAGGTCATGATCCTGGAGTCCCGGGATCGAGCCCCACATCGGGCTCCCTGCTCAGCAGGGAGTCTGCTTCTCCCTCTGACCCTCTTCCCTCTAGTGCTCTCTATCTCTCATTCTCTCTCAAATAAATAAATAAAATCTTAAAAAAAAGATGCTGAATAAAGATTAATCCAGGAGAGGTATGTGGGATAGAGGAAGAGAGAGAACACAGAGATTGTAATAAAATCAACTGGTGGTGGTGAAATGGAAGGGATGATGTGAATTAAAAAAAAAAAAAAAAAAAAAAAAATCTCAAGGACCATGAACAGGATTCAGCCATCAATGGGTACAAAAGCATGTTCTCCAAAGGAGACAGCAGGACAATCCATTGAGAGTGCTGGCTTTCCCATCCAAATATTGAAACTTCTCTTTGAATTACATTTGAACTGAAGAAATGACCATGTATCATTGTACACAGTAACTAGTTAAATGAATTTATGGTTTACAATGTTCTAAACAGCAGAAGCAGTAGCACAGTTTCTCCTCTGAATTAGGTTGAGCCAAGTCCAGACTCAAGAACAGATGAAGGTTCAAATACCATGTTGACCACTTTTTACCTACGTGAAATGCAGCTAAAATATTATCTTCCAAATGAAGCATTTCAATGGGTTTCGGTTAAAAATGTAAAAATGCAATACGTTATAACAGTGTGCAATAACAACAGATTGAAAGCAGAAGATGGAATTTACCAGTCATATGTCAACAGAGACGTTTATGTAACTGGTGGATGAGAGTGAAAATAAATACCATTAGTGAGTACACTTCCTGCATTTGGATTTACATAATGTTTTAAGTTTCTTTTCAGCTATGAGAAACATTAAAACCAAGTTCTGAAATAAACCAAACTCAGACCCAAATCAAGGGAAATCAAGGTTAAATCGAAATTATAAAATATAATAATGTATATTCACAATCATGCTATCAATAATGGTATTTTATAATTACTAAACATCAAAATTTTAAACCTCATTTCATCTTTTTAATATTTCAATTTATATTTTATATACATTTAAGACTATGCACTATAAAAATATACACATTATGAAGACAGCTCTAAATATATATATAATTCACAAATGCATCATTTGGAGATAGATGCTCAGATTTCTTCCCAATAAGGTATATAATAAAAAAAAATTTAAGGATCAATGCAACAGAGATTGGGGGGAAGGAATTATGAGACAATTATATCATTCTCAGCTTTAAATCTCACATGCATATTTAGAACTAGATGACTGTATATTTCAAAAGAGAACAAGAAACAAGTTGGTGCCATATTTCATTTCATATATAGTTCTACTTTAGGTTATACAGATAAAGTTAGAACGATCTTGAAACAGATGGTAGTAAAATACTTCTAGAAATTAAATCCTTTTCCTACTGATGATCATTATAAATTTTTAGAGTAGCTGCAATGAAAAAACAATTGCAAAATCAAAGTTACAAAAGGATTGTAGTTTACCAGTTATATTTATTTATATATAAGTATTTTAATAACGCTTTCAGTAAAGTCCAAGTACAAATATAGTAATAATAATCTATTTCACCGAAAGTGTTCCCCTGTAAACACCTGAGAGAGATGCACAATCTAAATTCAGTCTTTGCTCTCTGCCGCAAGGCAAATATTCCATTCTTAAAATTCTCCACTTGAGCTATTTCTTAGATGGTGCATCAAGTGTGTACATTACAGTATAATGAAGTAGTTCTCAAAAGTGTTGTCTAGGAATCCCAGGAGGAATCCCCAAGGTCAGAACTATGTTTATAAAAATACTAAGATGTAATGTGCCTTGTATTTCAGGAATGTATAGTGGAATTTTCCAAAGACTACATTACATGTGCTAACACAACACACTAAATGCAGAAGCAGATGAGAACCCAGTTATCTTCAATTATGTTAAAGAGATAACAAGGAAATGAAGAACACTACTACTCTTTTCATTATTTCATTTAAAATCTCATTAATAATTTCAGTAATTATAATTTTTTATTATAACAACACAGCACTTAGTTATAATTTTTAAGTGCAATGGTATTTTTAAATTTCTCGATTTTAATTAGGAATACAGTAAATATCTACAGATATAACTCATATAATCAAAAGTTCTTTGGAGTATTTTTTTTACTTTTTTATTGTTATGTTAATCACCCTCCATTACATCATTAGTTTTTTTTTGGAGTTCTTAATACTTTGAGCGTAAAGGGGCCCAAGAACAAAAAGTTTGAGAACCATCGATCAGTATTACAAAGATTTGTTTATAGTGTGGGTTACACAGTGCTTATTTTCACACCAAACAGCACTAGTAAGAAATTTTGAGAATTTAGATTTCTAGAACTGCAGGTTTACAATTAATGGATTTCCTTTTAAGCCAAGTTACTACTTAGTGTTAAAACATAACATGATGAAAAGATACGAGTACACTAATAAATGTTAAAAAAAAATGCAAACACTAACATTTCATCTCCTTCTAAGTAGATTTTGAATCTCTTTGAAGTGTCTTATGACACCGAAAACTCTACAGTTATCTTCTCAGTTGGATCTAATGCCAGTATTCTCCTTAAGCAAATTTGGGAAAGGGCTTGTCACTATATCCTACAAATGAAAGCAGTCCAAGTTCCAAAAAAAATTTGTCCTTGTAACAAAATCCATTCCCACTGAAAATATGTTTCTTTAGCTTTCTTATAATCTTGGGGTAAAAAATGTTAAAAGTAAAAAAAAAAATTAATAATCTGCCAACTCAATGAATTCTAGAATACCAATTCCCAATATTCTATGATGCTAGTTCGGTAAACTGAGCACTACAGAGCTTAGCTGTATTATGTATGACCTTTCTTTGTCATATAAAAAGATACACCAATTTACACACCCTCAGGCCTACCCACGCGTGCATACATACACCTTCATGAGTAACCCACACAAAACATACTTTTAAAATCTGGAAGAATACATATCAAAATGGTATAGCAGTAATCTCTTAAAAATGAGATTTTTGGGTGAATATTATTTCCTATGAATTGTCATTTTTCCCTCACCTTTCTATGGCAAAATATGTATTATTTATTTAACAAAAATAAACAAGTTTCAAAAATAATTTGGCTCAATGTTGACAAGAATATTGCCCAAATTTTTTCTTCTTTAGATCAGTGATTCTCAGACACGGGCAATTTTGCCCCCTATGAGAAACCTGGCAGTATCTGGAGGCATTTTGGTTGCCTTGACTGGAAGGTGGTATGATGCAGGGCAACAAAGAATGTTCTGGTGTAAAATGTAAACAGTGCTGCTGCTGAAAAACCCTGATCTATACTGGTTTCAGATAAAGTGACCTATTCTGTGATCAACTTTCTCAAGCAAACAAACAAAAAACTTAAAAAAACAAAACAACTCTCACATGAGCTCCAGGCATACCTTTAATGTAATTACTTTAAATCATTGCATAAGCCGACTTCCAGAGTTAGCAAATATTTATCAAACTCTTCATAATTTAAAAGGCATTAAGAATAAAGTTCTTACAAACAAAAATATTGGTGTATCACTCTTCTGATATATAAACTACTATTGGTTCACTCTATAGTTATTTAAATACAGTAAGCAAAACCCAAGCTGGATTTCTTAGCAGTTACAAAACGTACTGTCAAAGAATATCCATTTTAAATAAACTTACTAAAAAGAGAAAGAGAAATTTAAAAAAGAAACAAAGAACATAAAAAGGTGGGAGAAAAAACCATTTGTAGCTACAAGTTAAAGTAGATATATCAATGTATAATGTATTTTTCCATTGGTCAAGATACTTTGTAGTAGAAACATTTCTAGAATGGCAAGGCAATTATCCAAATCATGCATATAATAACACAATTGAAAAATAATGGATTAGGGAAAAGAATAGAATATTGCTTCCATGCTTTCCAAAATTAAAAAAAAAACACCCAAAATTAAAACTGTAATTATTTCAATATAGTGTTCAAAGACCTTAAAAACTGTGATGGCACAAACCCCATTGTGTGTGTGTGTGTGTGTGTGTGTATATATATATATATATATATATATATATGGCTTAGCTCCTTGCCAACACATGGTATGCACATTTTAGCAGGTTTTTCAACTCTCTATTTCACTTGCAGGTGACACTATCTCATAGGGTTACTGTAAAATTATCTGAGATGGTATATTTAAAGAACTATTAAAAGCACTACTAGAATGGTGTCCAGCATGGTCAATAAATGCTGACCTGTATTATTATTACATTTTAAGTATGCAAATGAAGTGAACTTATTTACATCACACATAAAAAGTCTTTTTCTTTGTTTCCCCTCCCCAATTTACTTACGTGCATTATCCCCTTCTGGAGGTTGATAAAAAGAAAGGCCCAATGATACTATGGCTGCAATTTCTAGTATAATTAAAGTGACATCTTGTAATGCTTCCCATACTAATTGAAGAAAGGTTTTTGGCTTTTTAGGAGGTATAAAATTCTTTCCAAACACTGCTTCTCTTCTCTCTATATCTGCAGGGTTTCCACTTAAACCTAGTGAAAAGAAACAAATTTCAGTGAAAGATTTCACTATTTACAAATGAAAATACCTATTTTATTCAAAACATATTCTTTACACTTTAGATTCCAATTCATAAGCTCCTATTGATAGGATTTTTATGCATTAGACCAAATGTACAGAATTTAAATCACTGAAAAATGTGTACAGTACTTTAAAAGGACATTTCAGGTAGACAGCTCAAGACGGGGTTAAGAATTTTCACTTTTCCAAACTGCTTATTTTTGATCAAACTACCTTATACCATCTTGTAGACTGCCAGAGACCAGAACTGATATGACAGTTGGATGGGTTTTATATTGGAATTAAACATTTCCCTGACCTTTACTTATGATGTTTTCCCTCCAAAAATGGGGAATTATGTATTTATTTGATTTACTTAACAGCATCTTGGTTAACTCAATCAGTGAAAATCTTTGATTTTCACTCTTATTTACTAAAGAACAATGAGAAGTTAATTTAAACTCTAAAACTTCTCTACTAAAATGTCTGTTAGACTTTGACTCATAAAAGATTTCCAAGTCACAAAAAACAGGAAACTTAGGGAGACTTTTCTTTTGAATTTTATTTTTAGGACTTCGTTCCAGCTTAAGAAATAGGTAGTGCTATTGACTGCACCCACAGTCACTGCATTGTAGGAAATAGCATTTATTGCCTGAAGCGTGGAAGTGGAGAGGTAAGAGGCTGAAAGAGAGTTGGATGAGTATCAATTTTGCCTTTCCTTCACCCCATCTAGCAGGTCCTCCTCTAATTTAACCTTGCTGATCCCATCAAACCTAGATATGTTCCCATATGAGAACACAGGCAGCAGTGACAAATGATTTGTTTCCTTAGGCTGTTTAAAAATATCAAAGAAGGAGGCAAAGGTACCAGAATGATACAATTTCCAATTTATCATAAATTTAAATTTGTAATTAATTTAGTTAGCTTAATCTCTTTTGCAGGGGGGGCAAGAGTTCATTCTAAGAGAACGACAGATTACTGGAAGGCTCTTGGTTTTTAGTGTTTCAGCTAGTAATCTCAATGTGGAGGCAGGCAGAGAGTAGGAGAGAGAACAAAGAAAGTATACTACTAGAGTAATAATAAGAAATGAATATAAACTTTTTAAAGTAATTATTTACTTTGTTAAAGGTATCAAGAAGATTCCAGAGATGTTTTCATTAGCAACTGTAACAAGGTCAGTCCATTCTGGGCAGAAAGCATTTTAGATTTTCTGATGACAAAAGTCATCATCTGAAAGCTTCCACAGAGCGCCCAGGCTTTGAGACAGAGTTTACCAGAAAGAAAGGAATCAAACAATTGTACTAATTGTGACCAGGGGAAAGACAGTATGAGAGAAGAAACTTGCAAATTATAATTTAGGATCTACACAGTTTCTTTGGACTAGAGCAATGCTCCCCAGTCACACCTGGCTGCAAGCAGTTAGCACTGGTCCCTGGTTTAACTGAGGGACAGGAAAATCAATGTAGTGATGTTTTCCACAAAACAAAATTAGTTTTAAAGAACTAAACCTTGCGGTGTTCTGAGATTATGTGTTTGCTGCTTTTTTAATTAAGTGTCCTTTCTTTCATAAAAAGATATTAAATAGTAAGTTTGTTTTGTCTTATATTTTAGTGATCTTACTAGCAAAAATAAAACACTGCATTCCTGCCCTGTGTCAGTCTCCAATTTTTTTCTAAGAAATCATCTGAAGTTACTGGTTCTATCAGTTTAACTCACACTTAATAGAACCTATCATTAATTACATATATAATACCTAGTAGTTTTAAATATCACCATTAACTATAAAAATAACTGACCAAAACTTACACTGGTTACAACAGAGGCCAATATTTTATGTTAATGCTGACAAAAACAGCCATAGACCTAAAGATAGCTTAAAAATGTAACTGGAGGGAATTTAGAAAATAAAAAAGCAGCTGGTCCTAAAGTTTACTGTAATTCTTCCATACCACCACCAAGCACACAACATCAATAAGGTCATAACAGAAGACCTAGATTCCAGTTTACCTACTGAAATTCTGCACATGTGACTTTAACTTTTGTAGCAGTTGGGGGAAGGGCATTAATTTTTGTTGGTGTAACTTACAAAGTTGTTTGGAAGGGCCTGAGAAGAAGATACAAAGTATCAAATCATAAACTACAGAGTAATAGCTATTAAGTAAGGGGATGGCAAGTTACAAACTAACCACTACAGGTTTCAATTACACTTGGGGGGGCAATTAATTTCCATTAATATAAAAGAATAAACTTATATAATCTAAATATAATGAAGGGTTTTATAACAATAGTCTGTTCCCCACCAGATACTACTTCAAGGGACTATTTTACATCTGAGGAATCACTGGGAACAAGTTATACATTCAGCAAACTTAAATTATACTGGAGGGAAACAAAGAGACAAAGTAACATAGAAAAGACTAGTATTTATTCTAAGTGTAACAGAAACCTTTCTAAAACGGAAGGGTTTTAAAGCACTGCAGTAATAACTGATCTTATTTTAATTGTTGTGTGGAGTATAAAATGAAGAGTTCAAGAGCGTGGGGAAAAGATGTACTCTGCAGTACAAAGAGATGTTGGTGGCTTGAATCTGAGTTTTTAGTTGGATCTGCCAATTATCTTGTAAAAAGATCAGAGAGAACTTGCTAAAGGACTGGATGTGGATGAAAGAAAGAGAAAAAATAAAGAACAGTATCTAGATTTTTGGGGGGTGGGGGTATATACATTTAAATGGATGGATAGTAAAGACATTTCCCAAGATAGAGCAGGCTTTGGGAATTGCAGAATTAAGTGGAAAAAGAGAGGCAGGAGTTAATGGTTTTCATTTTAAAGATTTACACAAGAGATGCCAAACAAGTGGAGAAGTCTATAGACAGCTGGCTAGCCATATCTGGAACTCAGAGGTCAAATCAGAGAATAATCAATGTATAGATGATTCTGGAGCCATGGGCCCAGTGAGGGCTCCCAGAAAGCAGACAAGAGAAAAGAGCTGAGGCTAGAGCCTTGGAACCCTCCCAACATTTGAAGGTCAGATAGGGGAAGAAAAGCCAAAGACAACCCAAAGAAATATGTGGGGATGAGGGGGAGGGGTTCCAAAACAGGCTCATATAATACTATGGAAGCCTAGGAAAGGAGAGGTTTTTTTTAAAAAGATGAAGATAATGTGGATGAATGTATCAAAGGAGTAGGGTTGAAGACTGAGACTGGCTTTCACTAGATGGAGGCTGATGACCTTGATAAGAAATCTTACAGCGGAGTGTCACGAAGAAAGTCTGATTAGAAAGAACTGAAGAGAGAATAAGAATTAGAAAGTGAGTGGAAACTATGATCATAAAACTTCTTCTGGAGTATGATACAGCAGAGAAAAATAAAGCAGTAAAAGTGAATTAAAGTGGGTAAGTAAAACCCATTAGGTTTTTAAAAAGATGAGTGATAGATATTAGGGCAAGCAATTTACCAGTGGAAATAATCAAATAGAGAAGACAACACAAGAGACACAGGCTAACACTAGAGTTAACACCTTGGAAGAGGCAAGGGGAATGGAATCCACAGTGTTAAGTGTTAGCCTGCTCTAAGTGCAGGAGGAGGCTTCCACTGTTAAGAGAGAGAAAGCAAAGTTCTTAGAGGAAAGAAGATAGCTAAGCTGATGAAACTGGTAATGAGACTACATGGTCCGAGTTTTAAAAATAGAGTACATATGACATGAAATCATTAAGTATAACATGAATAAATAAAACAACAGATCTTCTGCCTAGTCCCACTGGCTCAGTTGATGGCAGTGTAGCAACAATGAGGCAAAGGGCATGTTTAGCACTGATTTCCTCATGGCCCAGTTATCTTCACAAACAGAAAATATATTTTTAAAAACCATCAAAAGTAGCTGTAAAAATGAGTAAAGAAAACCTGATTTAAAATGGAGCTGGGGTAGGGGGGCGCACCTGGGTGGCTCAGTCGTTTTAAGCGTCTGCCTTCAGCTCAGGTCATGATCCCAGGATCCTGGGATCGAGCCCCACAATGGGCTCCCTGCTCAGTGGGAAGCCTGCTTCTCCCTCTCCCACTCCCCTTGCTTGTGTTCTCTCTCTCTCTCTTTCTCTCATTAAATAAATAGAATCTTTTAAAAAAATAAACAAACTGGAGCTGGGATGCTATGAAGGGACAGTTGTCATACATGTAGCGCTCATGTCAACTTAATGACCAACAGGGAGGAGGAAGATTTCCACTTGCTTCGGGAACCACAAACTGCCCACCACTTGCAGCCAGTGAGAAACTGCCACAACCTTAAGCTCTTGCTCTTCTTCAATGAAGCTATGTTGAAAACACCTCTGTCTCCTCTCAGAACCTACTAAAAGCTAGCCTCCCCTCTGTCTCTTCAGACCTGCCCTATGGTTCACCATAGTCTGCCTGCCCTGACTTGCAATGCCACTGTTATTCCTGAATAAATTTATATTTGTTTAATTAAATTACCATGTGTTTCATTTAAGGTTGATATTACCTGGTGTCAGAAGTGGGCTGGGAAGGAGCTGAACCCCTAGGGAATAATGACCCTCACAACTCTTTTGTGTTCCACTTGTGCCCCTTGCACTCTTCATTTCTGTGAGTTGTCTTTTTCCTTTTGGTTCAGTGAGTGTCCTCTGAGAGTCAAGCTCCCGCCTTCTGGTTCAGCTCTCTGACTTTATCTGGGGTCTGCTTTTGTGAAGGTACTACCCTTCTTGGTGAGAACTCTTTTGTTTTCTGTACTTTTACTCTTAGTGGGATCCTTAAAATCCAGCAAGTTAAGCAAGCCACCTCCTGGCATATCTGCCTATTTTATGTCTAAAAACTATGGTTCCAAATCTTTCGATAAAGATTTGTTGTAAAAGGCTAATGAAAAAGTGAAGATCTAAGAGGTACATAAACAAAGGCTGTAAGACTGACATAATACTCATACTGCTCCCCTCTTTCTTCCTTTGAGTACTCATTCTAGTAATCCTGTCTGAATTGCCTTTCTACTCTGAAGAGCCTATTAAACAATTACCTTTTCAAGTAAGACCACCTGAAGCTATAGGCAATTCTCCTCAGGCATCCTTCATTTTTTGGTCAAAGGCCACACTAAAGACTAAACTAAGGGCTATAGTTAAATAATTTCTTAAACTCATAGAAAATTCTCTAACATTTTAATAGTTGGATTAACTCCAGAGATTAGTGGATATACAAAAAGGCAGAAAATAATACTGGAGGCGCTGGTTGGTGCCTGATAAGAAATTTTGTTAAGGTGCTCTCCTCTATGCTGAGGATAATGCAGTTGGATGGGTAGATCAAGCTATGATGTCATTTAAGCTGCAACCCAATTCTTTGAGGAATTGAGAGCAACTATCCTTATCTTACAAATCTTTGTAAAAACTAGAAATGTGACTCTAGAGGCAGTTCAAAGTTGGCCCATTTCTTTTTACCAATCCCCAAACCTCCCCTATTGATCTTTAAAGGCTTGTAACCTGCATTCTTCCTCGTGCCTCTGAGGTGTAAATGCTAAAGTACAAACTTCAGGGAAGTAATTCTTACCAGAAGAAAAACAAAAGGGGAAAGGTCGTTTAAAACTGCTTTAGCCATATGAACAGGTAGTCTTAACTTACTCCAACTACCAGAAAACTAAGATCCAACTTTTATAATGAAGAAAGTAGAAACCATGAGGTCTCTGTTTATGTTTAAGCATATCTATATGTGTGTTGTATATATGTAGCATTTTCTACCGCCAACAGAATTACTAAAATTAATTTGTAAAAGAGTTCAATTTAGCTGACTCAAATGTGAATTAAGTATTCATAGAAATTTTCAAAAATATAATAGAAAGTAACCCAAATGCTTTTCAGGTTTTTGGGACAATCTGTGTCAAATAAAAGCTAGCTTAACTTTGGCTTCACTAAAATAAGCATGTCTTCAGAGTTACCAGCAATAAACATAATGTAGACATACAACTTCTATTCTACTGGTTTTACTAATCAAATAAATTCATGTTGTATCTGTTAGAAAATTTGCCAACAAGAATGGCTGAGTCTAATGTCTCATGAAGCTTTAGTGGGTAACTAAACATAATTGTTAAGAATGAGTAAACTAAACAGATGTAAGTAGGATAAAAAAGGTTCTTAGGTGAACTTTTCAAATAATCTCCCCAAATCTTTTTGGTAACCTGAAACCTTAAAGTTTGGCTAAATTAAGTGATGAGTTAAGCTAAATTCATTAAATAGATCATTTCCAAGTAAGATAAAATATTGAAACACAGATTACTGAACATATAGGCTTTTTTGCTTCATTTTACAGAGGAACTAAAGATATTTGAGTCTAATAATAAAGATGTTTTAGGCATGCTTAAAAATATTCTATGAAAAAAGCATGTTTCCAGCAATCATAAAAAAGTATGTCTGCCAATTCACAGAATGCTAATGTAAAGGCCAGTTCAGAATTGTTTACTTCTTAATTAAGGTTGCTAAGGGTTAAGAATTCTAATTAATGTGTGTGCTTAAAGCTACTAGAAATAATAAGTGAAACATCTCCATATGCAAAAAAAATCGTATATGGGCTTTTGGTAAAAGAAGGTAGAAAGGAATAGACATGCACTTTTTTAAAAATATTTTATTTATTTGGGAGGGAGAGAGAGAGAGAGAATGCAAGCAGGGGGAAGGGGCAGAAAGGGAGAAGCAGAGCCAAATGCGGGACTTGATCCCAGAACCCTGGGATCATGACCTGAGCTCAAGGCAGATGCTTAACCGATTTAGCCACCCAGGTGCCCAGACATGCACTTTTGTTGAGGGAAAGTCTGTTATAAAGTGAGGCTGGTGGGTGCCTGGGTGGCTCAGGTGGTTAAGCGACCACCTTTGGCTCAGGTCATGATCCTGGAGTCCCAGAATCGAGTTCCGCATTGGGCTCCCTGCTGAGCAGGGAGTCGGCTTCTCCCTCTCACCCTCCCCCTCTCGTGCTCGCTCACTCTCTCAAATAAATAAATAAAATCTTATAAAAAAATTTTAAAAGTAAGTCTGGTTATTTAAAAAGGGAAAGAGATGGGGCACCTGGGTGGCTTGGTGGTTGAGCCTTCCGATCGGTCATGATTCCAGGGTCCTGGGATAGAGCCTGCATCTGGCTCCCTGCTCGGCAGGAAGCCTGCTTCTCCCTCTCACAATCTCCCTGCTTGTGTTCCCTCTCTTGCTATCTGTCAAATAAATAAAATCTTAAAAAGGGGGGGGGGGAGGCTGGTTATTTGAAAAGAACAAAGATAGGATAAAATCTGAATGTAAAAAAGAAAGTTGTAGGTTTTTGGAAAAGGAATCTTTGAATAGAGATTTTAATGTGTGGTCAAGCTAGTTAGGATTAAAATAAATTTATTTAAAAATGAGTTTTAGTCTGGGACACCTAGGTGGCTCAGTCGGCTAAATATCTGACTTTGGCTCAGGTCATGATCTCAGGGTCCTGGGATCCAGCCCTGCGTCAGGCTCCTGCTCATTACAGAGTCTGCTTCTCCCTCTCCCTTTGCCCCTCCCCTCTGCTTGTGCTCACTTTGTGCTCTCTCTCAAATAAAATCTTTAGAAAAAATGAGTTTTAATATCAAAACTACAGTGGTACAAAATTAAATTTTTTCCCTCTGTTTAAAAGAACAATGTTTTCTTACATTTCTTATCTGCCCTTAATAAGATATTGTAAACAAAGGTTTTTCTTTACTTTTAATGTAATCTGCTAGAAAGACTGTGTGTTTTGTCCTCATCACGTCTTTGATTCCTTTTTTAAAAAGTTCACTATTTTCAAAATTAAAGAAGCTAAGGCTTTTTACAACTATTTAACTTTGTCTTTTCCCGCAAAGTCTTTGTCACTTTGGTTAAAGCGATACCTAAGTATTATTTCACAGTGACCTATCATCCTAAGTGTCCCAGCCTTTTGATATTTTTGACAAACTTCCCCAAAATCAAATTCTAAAGGAAATATTCTAACCTTGAATTAACTTTAGGTTTTTACAGAAGGTCCCTGGAACATACCAAAGGATCTGTTCTCCTTATAAAGAGGGAGATGTTAAACTAATTAGACTTATTTGGTATGTTAAATTACATGGGAAGTATTGTCAAATAGGTGATGTTAAACCTTCTTAGAATATATTTGTGTGGAAATACATTATTAATGTAGCAAAAATAGCATGTAATTTCTAAAGATCTCATATGTCCTTATATCACGTTAACACTTGTAATTCTAGTTACTATCTTAAAGTATCTGTCACAAAAATAACCAAATTTCTTTCTCGGCTGCATTATAATGAACTCTCATCAGGCCTTTAGCCATGGCCATTTTTAAGTCTTTTGGACACTTACAGACAGTTATTGTTTTACTCTGATGCTTTTACAAGTGTTCCTGCAAAAGTACTTCATCTTCAAAGAGATTCAAGAAAGGACAGTTCTCTGATAACTTTAAGGTAATAAAACTGAATTGGGTAAGAATTTCCAGATCTAGTGGCAAACTGAATTCAAGCAGAACAAGAATTGAAAACATGAGACTGAATGAACTGAGGAGGAGGATTATAATTTTTATGACTTCTTGTTTAAACATTCTTGGTTCTCTAATGTTTTGCTTCTTCAGATTTTAGGAAACCTTTTTCTCTTTCTCTTAAGCTATCAACAATTTGGTGATATGCACCTCTGTCAATAAAGATAAAACATTTACTTTTTCTCTCCACATGATCCCTCCAAAATTTGGAAACTGTTAGTATTTTAATCTTCATGACAATTATTTGCATAAATTCAGTAAGAATCTGTTCTCCTTGTATCAGGACAGAGAAACATTGGTTATATTACCAAAGTTTTGACTGGAATGTCATATTTGAGAAATGTGCATACATTCAGATAGAACAAAAGAGTCTTAAGGAGCGAAGCTTGACTTTAAGGAACCAATGAAATCCTACGAAGGAAAAATCAACCTGGTACCTTGCTTACAAAATTCCAGCAAAGCAGTCTTAAAAAGAGCTTAGATGGTTAATCATATTCTTGCTTCACTATTATAAATAATCAGGCAAAGTTTAATGCAAAGAAATAGTTTTTTATAAAAAATGAGGGTACTTGCAGAGAGAAGAAATTATGTTTACTCCTTTGTCTACTTTAGATTCTAATCCTGTTAATTGTCTTTGAGTTTCTGTTACATACTTGTAAACTGGACTGGATCCTCAATTCTAGTTTCCTCAAAAATCTGGCTATAATTCTCTAAAGTAATATTTCCAATTTTCTCTCACACTTTTGATTTGTAATCAGTAAGAACAAAGACTGCCCATGAATGTACTTGGAAGGGACTCTATAGCAGGTCCTCCTCACTACCCATATGGCAGCCAAACCTTGGGGACTTAAACCTGCGTATCTCATGGATGAAGAAGGCACCATCTGACATCTGGTCCTGCACAGATGCTAGAGACCTCCCAATCAAACGAACTAGAAAAAGAAGTAGCTGTCATAAAGGCTGACTCCTCCCCTGATGCTGAATCAAGACTTCATAGTTTAAACATGAAACTTTTTTTTCCTTCTCTTTCACTTTGGCAATGGCCTAGAAAGAGAACACTTTCACCCATTTCTCAAGGCCATTGCTCAAGGAGGGGTTTGCCTTTCACACTGCCGGATTTATCATTAAAATCTCTTACCTATTAACAGTGCCACCCGAGTAAGTGAGAGTGATTTGTGTCCCAACTGGATTTATGTTTGTGGTGGTTATCATTCTCCCAGCGCCTATAAATGCCTCAACAACTGGTACATATCAAGGCAAGGCCTTTTGAGTTATCTGACTGTGCTCCTAACTTTCTGCAAACCAACTAAGGCACCTTCTTTGGTCAGATTCCCTGTATTGACACCGTCAAATGAGAAAGGACCTAGCAGGAGGCTTTCATGATTCAGGATTCACTTCCTGTGGCAGGGTCATACTTCCCCAGTTAGGAGTAAAAGTAAACAAGAATATGATCAGAAATCTCTCCTTTACTCTTGGAGATATTGCAGAATTAGTAGCCAAGACAATAGCTGCCCAAAAAAGAACCTTAGACTCTCTGGTCAAAGTTGATAATAGGACAGTCCTTGATTATCTTCTACTGAGCAAGGAGGTGTCTGTGCTGTGGCCAACACCACCTGCTGCACCTGGATTAACACTTCTGGGGAAGTTAAAACTCAGTTACATAAGATCATTGAGCAACCCACTTGGCTTAAAAAGCAAGTTGACCAGCCAACCTGGAATTTCCTAGTCAGCACTAGGAGAGTTGGTGGCAACAGCAGGACCAAAGATTTCCAACAGCTCTGGAGACAACGAGAAATACAGGCGTGGTATCCACAAACCCCTTTTTGAGTTCCGTCCTTCCTGCTATTTCTGAAGGCCATGAAAATAATGTAGCAAACAGAATGTTAGCTCAAGGCTTTGAGATGATCCAATGTTTATAAGCTTGATAAGATATGAATTCATGAATAGGAAATCCCTGACAGCCCCTCCTTCTATCTTCCCTGTTACTCAAAGGTGGCCTCCACGGTTTCCACTCGCTACTTAGTCCCCACTCCCCCACCCTGATACGGGACATGACTCTTGGAAAAGGTCCTTCTAAGCACCAAAAGACACAGAAAGACAAAAATATTTCAATCAAAAAGAATAACCTGATGCTTAATCAGTGATGCTTTCTCAGAAAGATCTTAATCAAAAAGGGAAAACATGAAAATGAATCAAGGAAATCTAATTTAAAAATGTAGTCAGGAAGCCATGAAGGGAGAGTTCTCATGCACGTAGCACTCGTCTCAACTTACATGGCCAGCAGAAAGGAGGAAGATTTCCACATGCCTCCGTAACAGCAAACTGCCCACCGCTTGCAGCCAGTGAGAAACCACTACAACCTCGCACTCCTGTTCTTCTCCAATTAAGTTATATTCCAAACAACGCTCCTCAATTTCCTCCCAGAACCTAATAACAGCTAGTCTCCCCCACTTTGCCTCCTTGGACTTGGCCATGGCTTGCCATAGTCTGCAAGTCCTGAACTGCAATTCCCCTGCTACTCTCAGACAGACTCATCTTTGTTTAATTAAATTACCATTTGTTTTATTTAAGGTTGACAGTCTCAGAATTATGTGCCTCTGGGGTCGGATTCACCACTGTGGGAAGTGGGGGGGGGCTATTTTCATTCTATGAATAGATAATGGCTTGAGTATTGTGTATATTATTTGGAAAAGACATAAAATTCAAAATTTTATCAATAGCTGGATGTTTTAATAAGAAAATGTAGCACCACAACTGCTGCCACTAATAAAATCGTGTGTCAGTTTAGGCAATGAAGAGGGGAAAATACTGGAACGGGCTTAACTGAAAATCATGGCTACTACACAGCAAACACCACAGTCTTATCAAGTTCTGTATGTATGTCTGCCTGTGAGAGAGAGAGAGAGAGAGAGAGAGAGAGAGAGACAGACGGTGGTGGTGACGGTAACTGTAGCAGCCACCCTGACTTCTCCAAGTGAAGGTTGCAGGAAAACATGCAGACCTAGAAAGCATGGGAAAACTTATGTTTATGTGCATTCTTCTTGGGAAACAAACTAGTACTCCCAATTTCAAAAGAGAAGACCACTCCTCAATTTAGGAATCACTGGTCTAAAGTGAAACTTTCACATTCATTTCCACAGGCCAGGCACTGCGATGGGCATTAAGTAAGCATACAAGGGGAAGTGATCAGACAGCATGCCTTTCTCTGGCACTTGCCCTCAAAGAACTTAGTTTAGTGGGGCAAGCTGACAAGTAACCAGTTAATCATGGCTCAGTGTGTTTAGTATTATGATGGGGTGGTAAGGAACCAGAATCCAAAATTAAGGGGGTGGGGGTAGAGGAGGAAATTCTAAGGTATCTAATTTGAGGTCTTAAGAATGATTAAGAGATAGGGCGCCTGGCTGGCTCAGTGGGCATGCAACTCTTGATCTCAGGGTGTGGAGCTTACTTAAAAAAATAATCATAAATAAAATTAAAGTAAATAAATGGAGTAGCAAGAACCCCACTAGGCTACTCTGTACCACTGTTCTTAAAAAAAAAAAAAAAAAAAGAATGATTAAATGATAAAAGAGTCATAGGAAGGATGAGGTACAGTGTTTTAGGTGAAGAGACAGTATTTAAGAGACCCAGGAACAAGAGTGACCTTGGCACAATAGTACTTAAGAAAACTGAAAATTCTGCTATGCCTCAACACTGAAGAGAAGAGTTGGAAAGAAGAAATGAGATAAGAGGGGTCAGATCCCCCCAAAAGATCTGTTAACCTAAGCAAGAGGTCAGAACTTCATTCTAAGGCCAATGCAAAACCATACCAGCTGTAAGCAGGAAAGTGACAAGCAACATACAAGGGAGACGGAAAAAAACACCAGCAAGTATGCTGTTACCTCAATTACCATAAAAGAAGTCAGTGGCCTCAAACAGGAGAGTGTGGATGCAGAGCAGCAGATACCCTTGGGTTAAGACCAATTTAGGAGTTAGGATTTCTAGGTCTTGTTGACCCAGAGAATGAGAGTGGGTCAAGTCTCCTGTCAAAGTCCAGGCCACCTAAAAGATGGATAATGGTTTCAATGGAAATGGGAAAAAGAGTATGCTTTCAGAACAGTCTGGAAAAGTTGAGAAAATAAGATGTCTATAATGAATCAAGTTTTCAGGCCCAAAGTTCGGGGCAAAAATCTGGACTAGAGCTACAGATTTAGAAACCACCAGCATCCAGATGATGTGTGCAGTCTTGGGAGTACATGACATCACCCAAGGAGTGTAGATAAACAGGAGGGTGTGGAGATGAACTGAAACCTGAGGCCCACCAACATCTAAAGGAAAGCACAGAAGGCTGATACACAACTGGCCAGGTAGGAAGAAAGAAAGCCCTAAGAATCTAGTATTATGAAAGCCAGAACAGAACAGTTTAAAAAGGAAACATAGGGGCACCTGGCTGGCTCAGCTGGAACAGCAGGCAACTCCTGATCTTGAGATCTTGAGGTCATGTGTTTGAGCCTCATGTTGGGTATAGAGATTACTAAAATAAATAAACCTTAAAAAATTAAAAAATAAAAAGGAAATATGTCTATTGCACTCAGAAAACCAAACTTTAAAAAAAAACAAACCAAAAACTCTAGCACTATGCTACTTCAGACTCTATCTTAAAGTACAACTTTAATAAGTATATGCAACAAAGTTAGTAGTCAGTGTTACAACTATCTTCAAAAAATTCTTGAGCAATGAAACTAGTGACCTGAACAGGCATTAAATTAAATGTATAATTCTCTATTACAGCAGCAATAAATTTCTAGGGCAAGATCATGCAGGATTATCAATATAAAACCCTTGTTGGTAACTCCATTAAGTATTAAAATATACATGGCTGACATATCGTGGCAATGGAAATCCTTGCTGAGTGCCTGAAAAAAAGCTGTACCAACCGGTATAACCAAGCACATCCATCAGGGCATCAGAGGATTCTTGTGGTAGCCTATAAGTCAACAATGATTCATGCTGGGCAAAGGGCTGATTTTTTTTTTTTTTTTTTTACAGAGTTAAAATATATTTCCATGTGGGAATATTAGTTTTATTATATTACATCATAAAGACCTGGTCAAAGCACACCATTACTAACAGCCTTACTTCCAGGAGGGCAAATATAAATTGCCATCTGAAACATTATGGAAACATTAGTCAGCCAGGGACAATTACTGTTGACTTTACCCTGCTTCCTACCACATAACTCTTTTGTTTTTTTCTACCACTGTTTCCTTTTCTTACTCCCTTTGCTTTTTTTCCTGTTGCACCTAATTTTAGCAACTACCACTTAAAAAGCTTGGTGTCTCATTTACTTTCCTGCCCCTTTACAAGGCCACGAAGCCATCCATGCCTCTTACAGAATACCACTCAGTACCCGTCTTTAATTGATATGCATTCACTGTTATCCTTTATTTAGTGCAGTACTACTGAATGATAAACATGATACCAGCATAGAGATCTACATTCTAGAAATCTCATTATTAGACAGTCTACTCTACCATCCAATATAAAATACAGCACAGATAAACATAGGAACACATTAAAACGGAAAAGATACCAAAAGCTAGTTTAGAAATAAAAGGATCAAGAAATAGGATTTACAACAGGGATAAGGAAGTCAATAAAGATAATGAAAAAAACCACAGGGATAACTGCATGCAGTTAGGATGGTATAAGTAATTTTGTCGTAAAAGTATACTCTTGGATGCTGAGGAGTCTATGATAGGTGCTTGCTCTAATAGATAAAGATGAAATATGAAGTGACAAGTCTTGATTTCAGTTAACCTCAAAATTTATACTTCCAATTCTTTTAAGAGTAAAGATGGTTAAGTTTTTAATATGAAAATCACATCTGGCTCAAAACACTTCCTATTGATCAGTACACATAAAGTATGCTTCAAATCCATTTAAAGGAGTACTCTGGGGGAAGACAAGCAGTAAATTAGCAGGCCAAATGGGGAAGCTCACAAATACAACTTCCTGAACAGGGCATATTTTAAAAGGACTAATTGATCAACTGAAGCCTTATTAAACTCAAAAATTTTTCACATGAAATTCCTGCCAACAAAAATTACTATTTGAGAACACAGAACACAGGTACCTTATTCTTAAAATTCTCGACTTTTCTGCAAGTTGCATGAACGGAACTTTTATAACAGGCAATACAATATAGGGGTTAAAAGCATGTTCTCTGAAGCTAGAATGTCAAGGTTTGAATCCCTACTCTGGCACTTAAGAGCTGGGAGACTCTGGGTAAGCGGATTAACCTTTTTGTGTTGTGGATTCTTTGGTTGTAAAAAAAAAAAAAAGGATGGATAAAATGAGTTAATATTTGTAAGTGCTAGCAACAACCAATATGACACAAAAAGTGCTTACCTATGTGTTACCTTATTTTTGTTGTAGCTGCTTTTAAGAAATGTCTTAAGTTGTTCTTCCTCCAGACTTTCTAGCAATCTAATAGCCACATCCCCAATATTTCTGATTTTCCTTTTCCACTCATTTTTCCCTTAAGCATACATCACCAATACACTACACATTGCATTTAGTTGTCCTGTAAATTTGTCTCCCCCTTGTAAAAATAAGTCAGGGATTGTTTTGTTCACTAAAGTATATGCCCAGCAGAGAAAAGTAACCTCCACTGAGCAGATACAATATCCCAGCAATTCTAAGGTGCACATATTCTTACATTGTATTTACACCGTTAAAATAGGGATGTAATTTAATTATACACTTAAAATTATCTTACAATTAAAACTACCAACACTAATTCTTTTTTTTTTAAGAGGGTATATACAACATACGGCAATTAACAACCTACATCTGATGAAAGACTATATGTCAATGAATGAAAGAATTAAAGAAACAGATAAATTTCATTTTACTTAAATCAAAACTTATGTTCTTTAAAGAATCATTTTAATCCTATTTTCCCTGACTATAAGCAGGTTATACTAACAAAAGAGTACTTATTGTCTGGATCATTTTCTTGAGCATACAAACTCCTAGCTGATTATCCCTGATGATGATTTATTTATTATCATTTGCCTAGTTGATCAGCGACAAAATATTTCATTAGCTTTCTGAATAAATTACTTCTAAATTAAACGAAAACTATTCCTCTGGTAACAATATTCCTATGAAGTCTGTGGCTGTTTTTATTTAATCTTACAACTGTAAACACAAATATATAATGCTTAAAATGGCTTTTTCACATTCTTTAAAAGAATATTTCAAAATGACAAACTGTTCATAAATAACCAGTGAGGACAAAAGTTTGTACAAATTTTATCAAAAATTCACAATATGAGGAAGAAGATGAGCAAGAATTTTCTAAGAATAAAAGAGGGAAAAATATTTCATGTATTGACAGCTCAAAGCAGCAACAATGCACAAATTTTGAGCGTTAAGTGAATATTTCTAAAGATCATCCACCGCTTCCATCGTGCCGTAAGAAAGGTACATAACCATCCCCTCCCCAAATTTTAAAGGTACTACAGTAAATGCAAAATTTTTCAGACTTCACTAATTAAACCAGAATCAATGTAAGGAGTACCACCCAAAATAACAACACAAAAGAGACTGCAGTGCAAAATAATGAGAATCACGTCTTTAAAAATAAGAACAGACCATAATGGGGTGTTTAGTTATTAGAAGACAAGATTTTTGATTAACTAGTGGCAGAGAAATACAAAGACATGCTTGAGGGAAATGCAGGTAAGTGATCTGAAGGTGAAGTTCAGTATCAATTTTATGAACAAACTATGTTGTTATATTGAGGGCTTTTTAATGGTAGCACTTCCTAACAATTTGGTGGCATGAAACACCCAACAATTAGGTTTCAGGTTAATGTAGAAAGTACATAGAGTTGAATTAGTGAATCTACCAGCTGAGAATAGCATATCAATGTACAAGTCTCTAAAAGGGATATAAAGTGAGCTAGTATTTCAAAATGGGTTTGCATAATGAACAAGCACAGATACTGGCTTCCTCAAGATTATGCCACCTCAGAAAAATTATTTACCTACCATTAAAACAATTAAGAATTCAAATAGTGATCATACACACACACACACACACACACACACACACACACACACACACACGTTTAAAGAATTTCTGATGTGATTTAAAAATGTTTAGCAATTTTGGAAGTAACTTTTGGCTATTTAAATTTGATCACAAGTAGTATGGCATGGCTTAAGATCTTTCAAAAAAAAAAGTTAAGAAAAACATTTTTGGGGGCACCTGGCTGGCTTAGTCAAAACAGCAAGCAACTCTTGATCTCGGGGTTGTGAGTTCAAGCCACACGTTGGGTGCAGAGATTACTTAAAAATAAATAAACTTAAAAAAAACCCCACCTCTACAAAATTTCTCTGGAACTTGCTTTGGAATATGTAAATATACTTTAACTTTTAACACTAATAATTTCCCATCCTTACTAAAATAAAGTACAATCACCAAACATTCATCATGTACCCTCCTCCCACCTTTGTAATTTGGAAAAGCCTTTCTGAAACTTCCTAACCGTAATTTTCTACTCAACAAGATGAATATATAAAAGGTCATCTACCTCAAACCATTTCAAAGACCATAATGCAATGAAGTTATAATGATTCTTCCTTTCTTTATTCTCAAAAAGAAACTTACTACAAATTGAGAATTATGAAACCAAAGACTTCTTTGAACACAGGGAAACTGAACTTAATTCTAAGACTTGAAAATTAGTTTTAATCAAAGGAAATGTCTGCTAGGTAAAAAGAAAAAAGAATTGGCATCTAATCTACTCCACTTGCTAAAGGACCTTCTGAACTAATTTATTAAAGTTTAGGTTAAAAACACTTTGGTCAGCTACTGGCAGTGACAACTATTTCAAGCCACCTTATAAAATAAAGGATAAGTGAGCCCGGTTTATTTCCACTGAATCCCCTTGGGGGCTACCCAGCCTGGTTCCATTCTCTATAGCTCCAGTGGAAAAGCAATCTTGCTATTGTAAACAAGCAGCAACAATATGCACAACAGTACAAAATATTTCCTCCCACCAACCTAAAATATATACATTTGCAACATTATTTCTTGATCTAAAGTTACTTTAATTGTACCAATCTGAGAACTAATCCACTTTAATGTCACTAAAATTATGATATAATCATACATTAACCAAGAAAATATATACAGGTTTATTTATGAGCCGAATTTACAGGACTCTCCATACAAAGAGCTAAAAACAAACATAATACAGCTCACCTTCATTGGGAGATGTTTTCAACCTGCTGCAAATTCCATAGACGTCTCCATAGCTTTCCTGTATTTTTCGTAATGCATCTGTAGACCTGAGCTCCATGAGAGCCCGCAGCTCTGCGAGCGTGATTCCAAAGTCTCCATCATGATTAGCTTCCTTCAAAGAGTTTTTTACTCCACTATATGCAAGTGAGTTGTTTGCCATGTCGCCCATTACAAGTATAATTTATTAGGAGGAAAATGTTTCCCAAAAGACTCTAATTTTCACTTGATGTATTTCCAAGATGAAAATCTTTTAAATATGAAAATCTTTCTTAAACCAAACACTCATTGTATGACTTTATAGAGCAGCATCAGCAGCATTTCCCAGAGAAGTATCTTGACCTTTGGCCCATGACTAGTTTCTTCATATCAATCATGAGATGTACACATCTGTAAGAAAATATTAAAAAGTTAATAAAATCTTTTATAGCATTATGCATACAAGCATATTTTCTAAATAGTTGTGCAGTAGCTAATCAAAGTACATCATTTAATTATAAAAATATTTTAACTATAGTCTCATGCCTTTAAAGTGTCTTGCATGACAAAAGATCAAAGTATAACTCCTAAAATTATATTTCAAGACATTAGATCTCACCATTATTAAATGAAACTGCATTTCACATGACTGAATTTTATGTTCCATTCAGTATCACTGTTATTAGTAGTTATCACTCAGCACTTACATTCCAAGCACTATTTCTTTAAATTCATTTTCTCATTTAATCATCACAATTTAATCCCATGAGGTGTTATTACTCCTTACTCTACTGAGAAGAATAAGCCTCAGAGAATTTGAGGAGCTTCTGCACAGCTAACAAATTCCTAAAAAAAAAAAAAAAAAGGATGAACAGGGATGTCTCCAAACCCATGTTCCTTCTAATACACAGACCCTTCTCTCCAAACCTTTCATACAATATAGACCCTGTAAGGGCAAAAAACACAACAAACAATATGCTTTCCTGCAATTCTCCTTGGCCACTCTGTAATACCACCATCTTTTTGACTTTCTAAAACTATCTTCCACCATGACTTCTGTCATATGTTACCACCTCAGGTCTTCCCTTGACCACCTATCCCAAGAAATTCTCTATCCCTTATCACTCTTTGTCGTTACTCTATTTCTTTGCTGGCCTTTAGTATTATGTAAAAATACCTTGTTCATTTATTTGTCAGGTGTGCCTATTAGTATATTCTGGGAATCTAGAACCGTACCAGGCACATGGTAGACATTCGGTGTTCAAGCAATAAATGGATGCATTACTTTAATTTTCCCTATAATACTTTCAAGTTCTCCTTGTATTGTAAGCCACCTAAAAGATGAGTGTTTCAACTCTCGTCTCCCTCTATGTCTTTTAATCACCTCAATGTTAACATGCCCAATACTGGTTTCATCTTTTTTCTTTTCAAAGATTTTATCTGAGACAGAGATAGAGTTCACAAGCAGGGGGAATGACAGAGGGAAAGGGAGAAGCAGGCTTCCTGCTGAGCATGGAGCCGGACAAAGGGGATCGATCCCAGGACCTTGGGATTATGACCTGAGCCGAAGGCAGATGCTTAACCAACTGAGCCACCCAGGTGGCCCTGCAACACTGGATTCATCTTATTCCCTAAGTAGAGAACTCCCTTCCTCAATCACCATTATTCTAATCACCTGGGCTTGAAATTGTACGTTATCTTTGATTCCATATACTTCAGCTTCAATCACTGAGTTAATTCTTCCTTTGAAAAGCCCCTTTTATATAACGCTTTTCTTTCCGATCTTCGACTCGCTCCCTCCACAAATTATAATCACCACCTCTCCCCCTGCCCCAGTTCTCTCTCATTCTAATTTTTCCTTTATCCAAAGGTGTGCATTTTGCTTCTACATTTAGTTTTTAAAACAGGCATAATGCCACTATACCTAAAACTTATAGGGTGAAAAAACAGTCCTATTGCTCATGCCTGTGTAGCACTCAAACCCAAGCTCTATTTTACCTACTCAATTTCTCTCCTTCCCCAAATACCCCACTCCCCCATATTTAATAAAATGCTCAATGACTGGGAACTAGAAAGATTACTGGCAAGCGCAATTAATCTTCATCTATTAAATTGTTATGAGGATGGGGGCGCCTGGGTGGCTCAGTTGGTTAAGCAACTGCCTTCGGCTCGGGTCATGATCTCAGGGTCCTGGGATCGAGCCCCGCGTCGAGCCCCACATCGAGCCCCACGTTGGGCTCCCTGCTCGGCGGGAGGCCTGCTTCTCCCTCTCCCACTCCCCCTGCTTGTGTTCCCTCTCTCGCTGTCTCTCTCTCTGTCAAATAAATAAATAAAATCTTTAAAAAATAAATAAATAAATAAATTGTTATGAGGATGTTTGCAAATTATGGTATGTGGTTCTTAAAACTTCCTTATGCATCAAAATCACCAACAGGTGATTAAAATACAGATGGCTGGGTCTCACCTCCAGAGTTTAAATTCAGTAGGATTAGTATGGGTTCCATCATTTGCTTTTCTAACAAATTCCCAGGTGATACAGATGCTATCAGTCCAGAGAGCACACTGAGAGAACCAGTGGATAGGAAAATGGGTTAAAAACTTTAAATTCATACCAGGTGGTTGAAGAAAATTTGCTTGCCTTGGGTTAACTGTGCAAGGATGTGATAACTATAGATTCTGTAAGACATTTTTTTTTCATTGCCTGCTTCCTCCCACTTCACAAATTCCTCTTGCATGCCCAATTATTACCAATTTTACTCATCTCCGAGGCAAAGTGGGCTCCCTCCTACTCACACATCAATTATTATAATAACCTAACTCCAAAAACTAGAGAGGGTGGTTATTTGATAATCTCCCTGAGTTTCCACCTCCAAAATCTGCTGGTATCTGAGTATCACACTAATCCTAAAGTAAGTTGTTATTGTTCAAGAGAAAAAATAATTAAGATTCCTAACTAAGTCTGTGTGTATGTCATCAGTCTTCTGGTTTCCTCCACAAAGAGGAATTTTCCTCAATGGTAGCTTCCTATCCCATCAATTACCACTGTGGTAAAATAAGCAGCATCCCAGATTTTCCAACAGCAACTAGACATACGTAGTTTCTTCACCTTTCTGCCTTCTTTTGGGGGCCAGATTTCTATAAAACTCATACATTCTTGGTCTGAGTTTATTAGGGTGGGGACAGACCCCCAGGTTAAAAAAAAAAAAAACACAAAAACAAACCTGCTCCTGTTCAAAGTGCCTGGGATGGGGTAATGAACTCATTAGTTTTGGGTTCAACTGTAGAGCTTCACTGTTCGTCACACAAAACCCAAATCCTCCATTTCAGCTTCTGTCAATATGAAAACTAGTATTTTTATTCCTCTCTGCCAATCGTTGTCTTTTCTCTTGACAGAATGCAAGCATGAGAAATGGGTGTTACTTATGGGGTTCTCTTAAATTTCTCAACAGTAAGGATACATAACAGAGCTAGGATCTGAATTTCCATTTGTGAATCCAAAGCCACACACCTTCCACTATACTGCCTTGACTTAATGTCTTCATGTTTATTAGGTTCAGTTCAAATAGAAACTGTCATAGGTCAAAAAACAGTCAAATAATAGCAAATGTGCCAATTTATAATAATAAAAGCAGAATTCAAGACACTGTAGTGGATATCTGTTATTTGCCAATTCAGCATCCTTTCCCCCACTTTTCAGCAAGTCCCCACATTTTGTTTAGGGATCTGCCCTAGACCAGCTCTCAAGGTAGAACCCATGAAGTTCCCTCCCACACCCAAACATTCCCCTGGCCATAACGATAACTGGTTCAGGAATGTGCATATGACCCAACAAAGGCCAAAAGGCAGGAAGGAGGCTTCTGCTGTGACTCTGGGGCAGAGACTTGTCTCGTCTTACTGAATTTAAATCTGAGATACGGCAAGCCTCTGCAAATGGATCCAAAAGGGAAGGAGAGACAGAGGGAGGAAAGAAGGCAAGGAATGTGCCTGTCCGCGCCGGATCACTTGAGCTCCTCGGTAAATCAGTGTCTCAAGTCTGCCCTATTCCTTGATTTTCTTGGTAATTTATCAATAAATTCCCTTCTGGGGTTGAATTTTCTACCAATGTGCAAGCCACATAGCTTTGATAAGTACATGATTACCAATTATGTCCAGTTCCCCCACTGTTTAAAGAAAGGGAAATCCAAGCAAAAGCACCAAATGCAAACAAGGCCCTTTCCAAAGTGGACTATGTGAATTTACAATTACCTACAAGTTATATACATCGGGCTGTTTTGTATTTCTAGATTGTCTATAGCCTCCTCTACTATTTTCCTCCCTGTCCACTTTCAACCCTCCACTCAAGTAGTGGAGTCACAAAAATGCTTAGGATAACAAAAAAGTTTTGTTTTTTGTTAGCTACAAAATGACAATCACGACGGGGACACAGTATTTGGGACTGAGATATAACAGAAAGTAGAAGATGTTTTTGCTTCTCTGTGTTGTTTAAAAGATTTGATCTTCCATCTGAAAAGTTTAAGGAGAAATCTTGTTATGTGGAAGCTGAGGCCCCCAAAGAGGGGGATTTCAAAGAAAACACATAGCTACTCTCTGGAGGCCTCTTGGTCTACATAACTTATCCCTGAATACCTAGATGACATCTCTGGTCAAACCACTATTGATAGTCTTTGAGGGATTATGGGAAAAAAAAGAGGTACTTTCAGACTGGGGTTAGGCAAAAACAGTTAGTTTTCCAAAAGAAGGATTAAGATGGATTCCAACTGACACATAAACTTTACTAGGAATGAGCAGGGCCTTCCATAGATGATCGAAAATGACGGCAAGGTCCTAGTAATGAGTGAAGCTCATAAGGAGATAGCTTTGTTAATTACAATTTCAATTCCTTCTTTCACAAGAACACTTGACTTGTAGATCATGAAATGGTTGCACGGACCTTGGACCTTATCTAGACTCAACAATGATAACCACAAAAAACTGCATATCAGAAAAACTCAAAGAAATGCAGGGCAACAGTTAAGTAAGTTATGGGATGAAATATGAAGCTGGATGAAATTCGGAGCTCTAAAAATATTATATAGTAACATGAGATTCTTGCAGACAAGATACAAAATATATGCTCTTATAACTAAGTGTATTACAACAAAGAGGAACAAACTGGAAGGCATTACTAGGTTCCTAATTCCTGACTTCCAAACCATTGTTGGTGATTTGTAAACACAGAAGTTATGTTTCTCCAATCCGTAGATGGCTTGAAGCTAGCTAGGTAAACCGGCAAATGTTAGATGACAGAACCAGGATCCAGAAAGACAGGTAGGTAGGAACAAGAGGATACACTTAAACTGTTATAAACTGCTCTAACTTGATGTTAGTTAACATGAGGTAAGTGCTTTCCACTGGGCCCCCAAAGACAGTATGTTCTTAGGCAGCAGTGACAGGAGCCTAACACCCATAAAGATAGGTAACAGACTATTCTACTTTGCCTTGGAATACACCAATACCCCAATAAGATTACCCGCCCATCTATAAAATACAGATACAAAAACAGTACCCACGTCTTTAAATGTGTTAATATACGTAAAACTATTTGAACTTAGCCTGGCACAGAGTTAACGGTAAACACGTCAGCTATTTTTTATTAAGAATATTTGCAGATACATTCTGCAAGAGAATAACCCTGCTTTCCTCAGAGGAGGACTGCCCAGCCAGTTCAGATGAGGAATATTTAAATAGGATTTCTAAACCTAGAGGAAAAGAGGATTCTGATGATAGCCTAATATAAAAGAAGCTTTGCTATACAGATAAAACATATGATGACTGAATATATCAAAAAGTGACGAATGAAAAACTTTTATTTTTATTACACGTAACAGGCCTACTGGGCTTTGCATCAGTCTGGAGGGAACCACCATGGACTATGTACTGTACAACAGAGAATGCTGAAGAGTCAGGAAACGAGTGCACTGAAGAAATGGAGGAAATTTAGGGGAGGAATGACTTGTGATAGCAACTTCAAACATCTGAAGTTTTGTATTAGAAAAGGGACTAGAAGTATTTTGTGGCATACTGAAGGACACAAGTAGAATGAAAGAAAAGAAAGCTACAGAGGGCGCCTGGGTGGCTCAGTTGGTTAAGCGACTGCCTTCGGCTCAGGTCATAATCCTGGAGTCCCGGGATCGAGTCCCACATCGGGCTCCCTGCTCAGCGGGGAGTCTGCTTCTCCCTCTGACCCTCTTCCCTCTCGTGCTCTGTATCTCTCATTCTCTCTCTCTCAAATAAATAAATAAAATCTTTAAAAAAAAAAAAAAGCTACAGAGAGGTAGTTTTTGGATACATTAAAGCAGAACTCTGTAACAAGTTATCAAAATCTGGAATAGGTCTGTAACAGTTAATTTCAAGGCAACATGACTGGATCACAGGGAGCTCAGATATCTGGTTAAACATTATTTCTGTGTGTACCTGTGAAGGTGTTTCTAAATGAGGTTAGCATTTGAACAGGTAGACTATGTGAAGCAGACTGGGGGCATCGCCCAATCCATACAGGGCCTGAATAGAACAAAACCTGAAGAGGGAATTCATACCACCTCTGAGCTGAGACATCAATCTTCTGCCCCCAGACTGAAAGTGACACCACTGGTTTTCCAGGGGCTTTAGTTTGCAGAAGGCAGATCGTGGAACCTCTCAGCCTCCATAAATGCCTGAGAAAATTCCTCATAATAAATCACTATATGTATCTATTTCCGACTGGTTCTGTTTCTCTGGAGAACCCTAATAAAGGGCCCCTGGGTCAGAGAAAACTCTCTAGCCTTGGAGTTGATCACACAAGATACTAAAAGAATTATATGGAGGAGTGCTCAATACCTGAAGACAGCCCATGCCCTGTTGGTGACAACTCTAATCTTTAAAAACCCATTCCTACTTTAAAGGTGACTCCACTGGCCTAATGCAGTAAGCATGCTTTATTATACATAACACAACTGACTTCCTGTTTAGCACTCCATTCTCCACTGATGCTGTTTAGTTTTTAAAAATAAAGACTCCTTTTAGGCAAGACTACTTCAAAGACAACAACCCCCCCCCCAAGGAGGGGGGGATTATTCCTTGAATATAATGTATGAAAGATACCATCTAATTTGAAGATCTGCTAATTGCAGTCACAAGCTTAGGAAAGTCATGTGATTAATTTCAATTCTAAATTTAAACATACTGGATATAAATCAAAAGTAATGTATTTAGGGGCGCCTGAGTGGCTCAGTCGTTAAGCATCTGCCTTCGGCTCAGGTCATGATCCCAGGGTCCTGGGTTCGAGCCCCACATCAGGCTCCCTGCTCAGCGGGAAGCCTGCTTCGCCCTCTCCAACTCCCCCTGCTTCTCCCTCTCCAACTCCCCCTGCCTGTGTTCCCTCTCTCGCTGTGTCTGTCAAATAAAAAAATAAAAGTCTTAAAAAAAAAAAAAAAGTAATGTATTTGTTAGAAGCCAATCCTTTCATTTAAACTTTGATTAGTCTCTTAAAATGTCTTTTGAATCAACTAGCTACAGATTCCCAAGTACTCTTAATTTTTTTCAAATCACTCCCAATTCACAACGAAATTTCAAAACTAAGAAGTTGTAGTCCTAAATCTTACTCTTCAATTTTCTAATGCTTACAGATTTTGTAACTACTTCAGTACATGAAGTTACTTTTATTTCATATACTCGTTCCCAAAAATATTCAGTTTTCTTAAGGTATCCATACTGAAATAGCTCAATGAAATGTCTTTGGGTTTTCATTTGATATACTAAAATAACTTAAATGTTAAGTCAAATTTCTATTTACTAGCTCTAATACATCTCAGTAAATTTAAAAAATAAAAAATTAATATTTACAAAGGTTCTTAATGACTGAATTTTACAGGAACACAAATTATGGATCTGGGGTTTTAAAAATAAGCTAAAGACAGTTTTTTTTTAAAGATTTTATTTATTTATTTGACAGAGAGAGACAGCGAGAGAGGGAACACAAGCAGGGGGAGTGGGAAAGGGAGAAGCAGGCTCCCCACTGAGCAGGGAGCCAGATGTGGGGCTGGATCCCTGGACCCTGAGATCATGACCTGAGCCAAAGGCAGTTGCTTAACCAACTGAGCCACCCAGGAGCCCCAAAGATTATTTTTATTCACTTAGTAAGAGAACTGTTTAAAGTTTCTACATCAAAATAAAATACTAACTATAAACAAATTTTAAAAAGCTAACATTCTGTTAAAAAATGGTTACAAAGGAAAGAATCATAGAATTTAATGGCTAAAAGGGATGCTGATCAAATCCAATTGCTCATTTTATAGCCAATGAAATCAAACACACATAATCATCTACTTCCAAAAAGAATAAAGATGTTTATAATAAAGAAAACATTAAATACTCACAAAAGCATTAAAAAGAAAAGTAAAAGACCAAAATTTAAGTCATAGGGTAAATCATAATTTTACAGGTTGTAAAGAGGCTACTACCACAAAGATGTCATTGTACTTCAAAGTGGACATTTGACAAAAAGCTTAAAAATTGCTTTTGACTACAGCCTTTCTTTGATAAGACTCAAGAATCTCCATTTTCTTAGATTCTTTCTTTCTTTTAACATAAAAATTAATCCAACTTCCTTTGTAGACAAGTAGTTGGTGAGGAGAGGATCACTAGCTTTTTCCAGCTGTTTCTCACTGTGGCTGCTATCAGCATTTTATTGTGAGCACTCTCTCATAAGTTAAGAAATCCAGTCCAGCCCACACTGCCCCACCCTACCCTATTAGATAATAGCAGCAACCTTCAGTCCTCAGGCAGGACAACCTAAAACATGCCACCTTAAATGTCCCCTGGAAGTTCGTTGAACTAAGTCCAAATTTAGGCCCATTAAACTTAAATTTACTTCAAGACAAAAACCATGTCTTATTCATCTTTGATCTCCGTATCTTACCAAGAGGCACTATGATCATTCAAAATAGTCACTTTCTAAGAAAAAAGAAAAGCATTACCGATTCACACCCTACTAATGTAAAGTGGATTAACAATTAAAACAATTTTTAATTAGAAATGATAAAAATGTACTGTAAACTAAATATTAAAGCGCTAACATGCAATATCAGATTAATGGCAGAAAAAGATGGGCTATCAATACTATGCATATCAAAGAGTAGATACCTCAAGATCACAAAAGGTCATGTTTCTTTTACAAAGTTTTGTTATGCTCAAGTTATTTCATTAAAATGCTCCAAAGAACCAAGAGATAACTCAATTTTAATGTTCTCTGAACTCACATTTTTTTATTTTTTAAGAGGCAAAGCATACACAGTGCACAAAGGAACAAAGACTATAAAACCTGTTTAGAGAAGTAATTTATATCAGGTAAGTAAAGAATGATACATAAACAAGATTAAATTCACCAAACATGATTTCAGTTTTACAGAACTGATAAAACAGAAAATAAACATTGTCTACAATGTCTGATTTATTAGTCTCACAGGATTCATAAATACCGTCGCTGTGTCTGAGTTGACTAAAATTAGTCTCTCTCCCCTCAGTAAATTACTTACCATCTACTAGACTCTTCCAGAGGCAGAGACTAAGTACACCACTTTGAAGGGCAAGCTGCAGCTGCTGCCAGTGATAAATTCAGCACCACCACTTTGGCAAATCTCTCATGGTGGGCAACAAGTAGATTAGAATAGTGGAGGCACTAATTTGTTCTTCTATTGTAGCTTTTAATGCCCAGCAGCAACGATTTGTTTACCTCTCTGTCCTCCCCAGTGAACTTTGAACTCAAGGCAGGATTTGTGGCGTTCAATTTTAACCCCTAGCACTGGCTGGAATACAGTAGGTGCTTAATGTCTATGTTTGATCCTTAAGCTAAAAATCAATCTTAAAACCAGATTTTCTAACAGTAAACAAGGACAATTTAAACAGAGCAAAACAAAACCTCATAACCGTTATGTTTAAAATAATATGCTAGGCACAAAGGGTTAGTCAAGAGAAAGTCACAGCATTCAAGGACTTTCAAACCACCTTGATATGTAACATATACAAATATAACTTTCCTTTAAATCCTTCCAGACAGTACTAGTTAAAAGGTATTTAAGATTTTCAAATGAGCTATACAATGACTACTCCATAGCAATGACTTTTAACCAAGGTCCTAGGTCCTTGAGGCTATGAAAATAATGCTGAGTTTCAGTATTTCAAAAAGCCTGCAGTAAATGATACATTTACCTAAGAAATAGTTTGTTAGGATTACCCATGCTAAATTAAAGTTATACCAAATCAATACGGTAGGTAAATCAGGTTAGCAACTAGATCTAAATCAGACACAAAAATCTTACCCAGTTAAGGTCATCGGATAAGAAAATCCTCAACTCTGAATCTACCACCCTTTCAGAAATTTACTATTTCTACTTCATCTTCAGCTCAAAGATCAACCCACGTCACTCTGGCTTCTTCTCCTAGGCTGTACTGAAACTAGTCTTCAAGGTGACCACTGACTCCTCTTGTTCTAAATCTAAGGGACATATTTTGTTCTTATCTAACCTAACAACCTTTGCCACTGCTAACCACTCCCTCACTCTTGAAATGTCCTGCTGCCTTAATTTCTCTGATGCTCCATTTGAGTTCCCACCACACTACCATCTCTGGCTGCTTGTTTTCATTTTCCACTGCTTGTTCCTATTCTTGAACAATTGTCAAGGGAGTCGGTGGGGAGGGGCTGGGTGGCACTGCAGGCCTGACCATAATTGTTTTCACCTGTTTTTAGTGAGAGCATGAGATCAGTTTATAGATAATAGTTAAAATTTATTTGCATGTGCATTTACAAGGTTTATTTTATTCTGTCTCATATTTTAGAATTTCACAATTTGATTAAAATGGTAAAACCACACTATAACCGTCTGGCTCAGTGCAAGTGTAAATAAAATCACCTCGTTTCCTTTTCCTAGCCTGAAACACAGCTCCTATTCCCCCCAGCCTTTAGTTTATAAAGAAATATGTCAGCCCAAAGCAGAAGAGATTCTATAAATTGATGATTCATCCCCCTCCCTGGGGCTGTAAGACAATTACTCTTGCTTTTTTGATAGCACAGATTATTTGTTTATGCTAACAAAGTATTTAATTAAACAGAGTATGTGATAAAATTTTAATGTGAATGATCCCAAAAACAGAAATCTTCAAGTTCACTCTAGGCATTTTTGCTTTATGGTCAAGTCAGTTGGAGTCATCTTATCCCAAATCCTGATGATTATCTGTATCTCTTAAAAGGTTGCTCTAGTTCTGCAAAGTTGTACTTCCACAGTCCAAAACCACAATCCTTCTGAATGTACCACAACCAGGATAAACTGAAAAGCGCTGGGTCGCATATTGGATTATGAAGATCATTTATATACTAATTCCACAGACTTCAGATCAGTGGTTCTCAAACTTTAGCATGCATCAGAATCATAAAACACGATGTGCTGGGACTCCGCCGCAGTTTCAATTCAATAGTAGATCAGGGGTAGGGCCCAAGTATTTACATTTCTAATAGCTTCTCAGGCAACAGATAACACTGATGCTACGGTACACTGCTGTGGATCAATGTGCCCTGAACTTGGGCTAAGGAACAAACTGTTGGATTATCACCTTCACCCAAAGTTCCCTGTCAATTACATAAGCAAATTACTCATAGCTCCTCATTATGTTATTCTCAATTTGCATGAATAACTGAAAGCAGACCATACTCTAAAAATACTCTGTGAGCTGTTATTTTAAATTGCTTTGATTTTTAATACCAAGTATACTGACAAACACTAAAAATTTTTCATTCAAAGAAATAGACTCATACTGTTTCATTTTGAACATGTAAAATGATTTTAAGCATCTAAAAATATTAAATTTTAAGAGATTTAACAGAGAACTGTTAAGTCACATACCTACCTTCTACTGTCCTCCAAAATAAACCATCCTTTGTTTTCTCCTATTCTACTGTTCGATTTAGGCATTTCAAGAACTCTCCTCCTAACAGTGACAGTTTCCTAGTAAAAGGTAAGCCTTTGAAAAGCTCAAAATTAAGGGAAGTTAATTTTATATAATCCTGTACAGCTTACCCCCAAACGTAAGAACATATTATATCTCCAGTTACATATGAGCACGGAATGTTCTATCATTTTCTAGTTTCACTGGTTTTGAGAATTTGAGCTATAGTCAAGGAAGAGATTTCTAAATTAAAACACTGTATTTTTTCCCCCTTCTGTTCAGGAGCAAGAAGGCAGTATGAACACTTGAATGTCACACCAGCTGCTCTGTCAGCCTACTCAGTCCGTAAGAGCTTCTATCCTGTCAGTTCACAAGAACCCACACTTAAATGCTTAAGGAAACAGGATGCTCATTATGTCACTGAACGAGCTCACAAAAATAAAGTTGGCAATATTTAGGGAGGTAGAACTCTTATCTGTAAATTTAACATGAGCTTTCTGTTTTCTTAATTAAAAACTGTAAACTTCAATGATTTTTTATCCCAATATTTAAACAACTGAATGCAGAAATAAGGAGAGACAACACTTTCCCATTTCTTTATCTTCTTTTTCTTTATTTTACACGGTTTGATAGCTGATGGGTCTTTTCCAATTTCCAGCTGTAGTTACTAAAGAACAGGACATTAAATCGATACCCACTTTTGCAACACATTCGAAGATTCTGGCTGAAAAATAAGGTAAGCTATATTTTAAGAGGATGTTACAGTTAATTCACCAAAGTGCAAAGAATAATGGAGATCAAGGAATGTGTTGAGCCATAACCACTCCATCCCGTCACGCTGATGATCCTTCAAGCCGGTTTCACAGTTCCTGACCCTCATTCCAAGACTTTGATTTGCACTCTGTGATTGCTCTTCAAGGGTAGAGCCACACATTAAAAATCACCATCGTGTGGAATTTTCTATCTTCAAGATTCTTCTCTAGTACAACTTATCTCATTTACAAAGAACCTCCTGTACACATTCTGGCCTCCAGGCTCAAAGGCAGTCAAGACCCCTTCTGATTACACTTGCCTCCCTAAAAAAGCTAAGTCCCCAGTGGTCAGGGACTCCAGTTTCGCTCTTATGTCTTACTTGCTCTTTTATCCTCCCGCTACTCTCATTTGGTTAATGAGCTACCCCTGAACAGACACACCGTCTGGCTGAGCAATGCCGGCTGAAATTTTTAAAAAACTGAGTTCTAAGTTCCATTGGAAACTTACTTTTCTCAATCACATATGAACCACTGATACATCTCTGTCTTCCTAGCATGTTCCTCTTTCTATTCCAAGTTTCCTAAATTACTCCAGCTCTTGTCTCTATCCAGGCTACGAGAGGTCTCCTCCAACACCCTATCTCCTGGCCTTGCTTCCCACGATTCCTTCACTTAGCTTAACCAATATTCAGATACATTCTACCAAATAAAAGGCTCCTCCCTCCTCATTCCCCCAGATAAGCCTCTCCTGGCTTCTGTTAACCAGGCAAGTTATCCTTCCCCACCTCACACCCTTGCCAGACCTCTTGATAAGGTCCATTCTTACTGCTTCCTGCTCACCCTTTCACCGTGAACCCTGGCAAACTGAATTCTCCCTCACAGTCCTGAGCCGGCTGCCTGTGGTGATTTGGCCTCTGGCTGCTGCTCAGTCCTCATCTGCCTCTACACCTCTGTGTCGTTTGCTAGGGTACTACTTCACTCTTGTGCCTTCTGTGGCTTACTTAGTTCTCCTAGGCCTCTCAGAAAGTATCAGCCCACATTCCCTGGCTCTTTTTTTTTTTTTTTTTTTTTTTTTATGGCTGGGTGGTTAGTTTTTTTTTTGCAGGAATATCAGGCCAGATCTCATCTACTGCTGGTTCACGTCTGGCCACAAAGCCAATGCCATGAGATGGGGCCATGATGGCAGGCTGACGTTTCAGCCCATGGGAGGCTCAAGCCCCGGCAGTTTGGGAGAGAGAACCCCTCCCTGGGACCAGTCTTATCTGACAAGGCTGAGGGCAGGGCCCTCACCGAGCCAGGAAGGTTCATGCAGCCCACCACCTGTGACACCCTCATTATCAATTTGCCTGTTGTCTCGCCAGGAGGTGACTCCTCCCAGCAGGAACTGGGAACTAAGTGGGCACTTTTTACTTCTGGATTGTCAGCACCCCAAACAGAGCCTGGCATGGAAGACAAACCCAGGGAATGATTATAGACAAGAACTGCACCAAACCTGGTGTGAAATTCTCAGAGACTGTGATTAGTTGAGAAGGAAGAAAAAGGCCGTTCCTGCTGCCAGAACAAAATACCACAGAATAGGTGGCTTAAGCAACAGAAATGGATTTCTCACAGTTCTGGAGCCTAGGAAGTCCAAAATCAGGGTGCCAGCAATTTGGTTCCTGGTGGAAGACCCTCTTCTGGCTTGTGGGCAGCTCTCTTATGAGCTGTGTCCTCAGGGACGCCTGGGTGGCTTAGTCGGTTAAGCGTCAGGGGCTTGACCAGGGCTCAGGTCATGATCCCAGGGTCTTGGGATGGAGTCCCACATCGGGCTCCTTGTTTGGCAAGGAGTCTGCTTCTCCCTCTGCCTCTGCTGCTCCCCCTGTTTGTGCTCTCCCTCTCTGACAAATAAATAAAATCTTTATTAAAAAAGAAGCTGTGTCCTCAATGGTCTCTTCTGAGCCTCGGTCCAGGGCTGGGCTCATTTATGGGGGCTCCTCTTGCTGCAACTTGCTGTGATTGGGGGGTTGGGAGGGGCTACATAACCTTTTTTTGTGCCTGTTTCCTTTCCTCTTTCATTCCTTGATCTCGTCGTTCCTTGATCTCGTTCTCTCCGCTGAAATCGAGGTGCCCTTGGCCTTCTGGACTCTGCAGTGAAGGTCAGCTGGGAGCCACACCTGCCTCAGGTGGTTAGGGGAGGGATCTACATGGGTGTGAAAATCAGATTCTCTCACTTTCCAGGGGAGCTTTCTGACCATGGGTGCAGGGTGAGGGGCCACGCTCCCCACTAAGTCAGCTGTCCTGTGTTCCCACCCATCCCCGGCCCCAAGACAAAGGTCCCATTGGGGCTGCCCCCAGGCGTTCCTCCTTGGCTTTTTAAAATCACTACTATTCCCTAAGTCAGGTTATCATGCAGGGATCTATCTGCAGACCTCTCTTCCGTCTTGGCAGCTGATACCACATCACGACCTACATCTAAGGCCTTAATCAAGCTCCAGGCCTATGTTTTCAACTGTTAACAGACATCTCTATCTGAATATCTTACAGCACAAACTCAACTACCAATATTAAACTTATCACAGTCCCTCCCAAACCTGTTGTTCTTCTCTGTGGAGTTCCTAGCAGTCCCAAACATGTCTCAGTAAGCCCTATGCCCAAGACTCTTTCTTCAAGGAGTTTACAGACTAAATGAGGGATAAAGACAAATATACAAGCAAATACAATTAAGTGTTACAGAGAGCATCACAAAAGATTTGGTGAACACACAAAAGATAAAGTGTTGAATGGGTATGTGGCCTCAAGAAAGGCTTCACTGTCTAGCATACATCTAAATTGAGGCAAAATGGGGCCGGGGTGGGAAACATGTTTACTTTCCTTTTGTAGCAATTGCAAAAAGTAAAATGAAGGAATGGAGGAGGAGATTAGAAGGAGTACTTTCAAGACAGTGACAGATCCTGGGCAGCATTTAGTCTGTGAGCATCTCCCCTCTGCAGAGGTCTTCAATAGAAGAGGCTTGGAAGGGGACATCTTCGGCATGGCTGTCCTGTACCAAATCTGCACGCTTCCTCTCATCCATTTGTTGTGGTACTGCTCTCAGACTCCCTACCTCCTTTCTTCTTTGGACAAGTTTCAAATAGCAGTCTCTTACTGTCATTTTCCCTAATAAATTTTCCCTAATAAAAGCTGGCCTCTTTCCTTTGCTTTTCTATGAACTTCTCCTTCAAGGAACAGTTAAAATGCCCTCTCTACTCTGATCCCATTACATGAAATTAGTCTATTTCTCTCTGCATCTGTCATCTTTTTCAGATACTACAGCATTCAATATGTACTATCACAATTACTTGTGTGTATAGCTTTCCTTCTGACTGACTGGTAAGCTCTGAGGGCAGAATGGTCTTGCTCATTTCTGTATCTCCTGATGACCACACTACAAAAACAGCACCTTGCCATGGAAACTACTCCTGCAGGATAAGTGAACTAAACTGGGGCACTGAAGACAGTGGTCCTTTAGTAAGGCCCATGTGGGCACCAGCAAATGAGAATGTCCATTCCAGAGAAGCAGAGATTCTGCCAGTACTCAAGCGGATGCCCAGCCCACCACCAAACAGTAACTATTCAGCAGGTCCATAACGTCTAAGATGTTCATTCCAGCACTTTCCTGCATTTACTGAGTGACCTCAGGCAATTTACCCAGTGTTTCAGCTTCCTCATTTGTAAAATGGGGATAACACCATCTACCCTAATTTTTTAGAGGTTTACATGAATTAATACATGAAATATCTTAAAATCATCCCTGTGTCTTAGTGCCTGGCAACTTAATGGTAAACACTCAATAAATTATTTATCATTAGCAGTAACAGATTTGTTTCCAATAAACTGTCATATTCAGCACATATTATACAATATTTAAGTTAGCCTACCAATACGGAAAAGACATAATAGATCTGCTAAATAAAGACATTTAATTCATTATTTCAATGTGATGTCCTTATATATAATGACACCTAATGGTATTTAAGAATTAAAAAGCAAGAGGGCTGTATCACACACCCAGGATTTTATAACAGCTGATCTACAAACTAAATTGGTCTATTTTTAAAAAGAACAGGAAAGGGACACCCCAGAGAGAAAAAGATTTTCTTCTTACAATTTAGATGATTAACTGTTCAAGATTCTTAGAGACTTAAAAATAACAATTAAGAAAATTAAACACCAACCTGGAAAACTTTGTGACATAATATTCATGGAGAAACACAGAAATACACATCTATCCAATTATCATAACCATGCAGAATTCACATACTGTAAATAAACACGAACCAGAAAAGAAGAGAAAATGAGCTAATTTGTGAGAGTAACCTACAGATTATTTTCTTTCCTAAATGCTTTGGGTGTTATTTAAGAAGATAATACTGAAGAATTTCTCTTCCACTGTTAGGCATTCTGACTTTGATCTATCAGCATTATATTGAAATTCCAGTGCAACAAAGGAATTTGCCAACTCTGATACTGATCCACAATGTCCTTACCAAAACTAGGAACAGTTTTTAAAGTTCTTACCTATGATCTAAGATATATCATGCACAGAATGTATACTGAGCAGCAAACACTGGTGAAATAATCTTAACTTTAAAAACACACTATGAAAACTATCAATCAAGTACAAATGATCACTCTCATACCTTCAGTGCTGGCCTGAGCAAAAAAAAAGGGGGGGGGGCTAAATGTAAAGAGAAGAGAAAAAATGGCACACTACACAAAAAACACAAGCACATATACAAGAATAGAAATTTCTCAGAACTTGATCCCCAGGAAAGGAGCATAATGGTAGAGCCCATACATTGTCAACAGACTTAGCCTCTCATAATAGGAACTGTTGGGACCATCTGGGAGGAATTAAATTTTAAAACTAGTAGATTAGATTAAGTCATATGAGACTGCTATTTTTATAGATGAAAACCAGTAGAGTATCAGCAGTTTCATATGGCTCAACCTAATATAATTGATTGAGCTGAACATCCATATCAAACATCCTAAAAAGAGCAAAATGGAACCCAGAACTCAAGATCTGACATTAGCTAGACAGAACAAGTCAATTTAACCTAATTGAGGAAAACAAAACAACACAGAAATGGACTGGTCAACCAGGAAAGCAGAGGCAAAAGATAATCATTAGAACAGAAAAAGAAAATGTGGACTTTCTCATTAGGCACTGTTTAGGAGAGTGTTTTAAGCCACAATGAAATTCCAACAGTACCTGTATCCTGTGAAGAATTATAACATTGATATTAGTTATCAGAGTAGAACAGGCATGCCAGGTACTGAGCTAAGCAATTTACAGTGTAACTCTACCTAATCGTCTCAACACCCTCTGAACAATGTACTATTATTGCCCCCAACTGCCAGATGAAGTAACTTGGTCTGTGAGAGGTTAAGAAAAGCCTGACTCTGTTCAACATTCCAAACAGACTACTTGTGCTGCCTATATACTCACTAAGCAACCTTCTAATTATAATGTGGCTTCCCACGTGGCAAATCCATAGGGAACGGAACATGCTAGCCAGGACTCGGGAGTCTGTTTGCCAAGGTAGGTTTGGTTTTGTTTTACTGTAAATTAAATAAACTGACATTGTGATTTTTATATCAATCTCATGAGCTTTGATAATATGAGCCTGACCAAAAAAAATCAATTATTAGAGTTTACCTGAACTGGGTTTCAAAGTCTGAAAATCTCAGACTCTTTGCCATGGTAAAACTACTAAGGGATACAATCCCCATCCTGGGAGGGCCCTTTGGGGGACAGTCAATCCTCATTCTCCCGGGAGGATAACTCAGCATCATCATTAGCAGTCTCTTCCTTTTTGAAATCTCTTGAGTACAAGAGGCAACAAGGAAGGGACAAGATTCTAATCCTCATTCTGCTGTGCTAACTAACATTTATTCCTGAGCAAATCATTTCTCTCATTTCTTGGGCTCATTTTTCTTATCTATAAATAAGAGTTGTTATGATCTTATTCCTTTCTTATTTAACACTTATGGCTGCCTATCAATTTCTAGTTTTTTCTCTCTCTCTCTGGGTATTCATTCTGCTCTGACTGGCTCTGCCATCCACTTTCTGCTTCTGCACCTGTCCCAGCAAAGCCTGGGGTCCGCTACTCTTATCTCATCAGCACTCACAGTTATGACTGTAGATCTGTAATCATAAACACTGCCTGTGTCATAACCTGACTACTGCAGATTATACAGAATCTGGTATGATATTTGTATATACCTGATATAATGAAAATCGTGCCTTTATCTGAAAGGCCCTCATGGAAGGCAACAGTATTAGGGTCAGGGTTACAACTGGTTATTAGTGTTTCCTTTCCAAGTTTTGTCTCCTGCTCCCACTCAATGTGCCTCTGAAACTATAATTTCAAGTCTCATTTTTCTCTCATCTCCAAAACCTTGATGGTAATTTAACTTTTAGTTCTAACCTTAAGCTCAAACCTCAAAACTCCATTCCTATTACCAAACACCAAATTCCTCTAGACCAGCCCTTTCCAAACTGGTGTCTTAGGGAAGGCTAATTTATAGTATGTTAACAGCTATGATGTGAAAAGGTCAACAAGTACATAGGTTTCTTTAGTCAGATTTCTCATAGCCTTGCACATTTGTGAATTTACAAGAGGGAAATATTATATGTAGCATTTCCTGGACTTATTTTTAACTACTCTTTTTTTTTTCCATGGAGCACCTATTAATATCTCCTGGAACCAGTGTTTCACAGAATACTTTAGGAAACACTGTTTTATTCTTTCCTGTTTCAAAGTGTCAACCACTTAAGCTTAAAAGCACCTCTGATTCTCTCTCTCTCCCCAATATCCAATCAGTAGCTCAATTTTTTCCTTCCAAATCTTATCCTATTTATGCTTTCTATTCCCTCTATAACACTGACTTGTGGACTCTGTCATACGTAAGAGTAATAGATCATGTCTAGAAATAAATATTAGATGTTACTATCAACCCCTTAAGGCTGCCATGAGGATTAAAAAAGAACGTTTAACACCCTGCATAACGTGTCTTCCATAAGCATCCAACATTTCTCCCTAAAAGTTGGTTGGAATTTGTTCTTTATTACAGTAAATTTTAATTCAAAGCTTAAGGAAAGCCATCTCCATGATTAAGGGCCGAACTGGCCTTATATGTTATCAGCCATGATTGGGAACTTTTTTTTAAAGTTTTTATTTAAATTTCAGTTAACATACAGTGTAATATTAGTTTCAGATGTACAATATAGTGATTTAACCCTTCGACACAACACCTGGTGCTCATCACAAGTGTGCTCCTTAATTCCCATCACCTATTTCATCCATCCCCCCACACCCTCACCTCTGGTAACTATCAGTTTTTTCTCTAGTGTTAATTTCTTGGTTTGCCCCTAATTTCTAGTTTCTTGTTTTGCCTCTTTTTCCCCCTTTGCTCATTTGTTTCTTAAATTTCACATATGAATGAAATCATATGGTATTTATCTTTCTCTGACTTATTTTGCTTAGCATAAATGACTGGGAACTTTTAAATGACACACATAAGAAATGCAAATAGTATGAATATGGCATGAGTAACAACAGTAGCACAGTGGGTGTCCTATCTAGCACTGAGTCACCATGTCCTTCAAAATATAACTAAGCAGGTACAGAATAGGTAACAGCCTATACCTAGTTTCTCATTTATTCAAGCAAAGTTGGGTTTTTCTAACTCTCTATCTATAAATTGCCTAACTCCTCAATGAGCCTACTGACCATCGTTCAAGTACTTTTATCTATAATCCCTTGCTGAGATTAGCATGAAAAGAACAGTCAAGCACTGTTTCCTCATTCACCGTGTATCTGAGTGATAGGTGTTGCCGACACTAGACAAGACAGAATCATCCCTTTCTCCACAGAACACAATCTTCTGGAGGAGATATATATATGAAACTATAATTGTACAATTATTTAATTATAATTGTGGTACATATATATCATTTGATTCTTTTTTAACTTTTGGTTATTCATAATCTGGTAGGAAGGAGGGGGAAAAAAAGTGGGCATTAAGCTTATACAGGGTTCAAAACTGCATGTCTCATTAGAAACTTTCAAGAACTGGCCAGAAAATGCAAAATGAACATAAAGGATTTGGAGGAAGACAAGGATGGTCAAGGGTGGGAGGGAACCTTTGGCCACAAGGTAGCATTAAAAGCAAATACTTTGAAAGTGTATCTGACAGCAAAAACACTTCAAAGTATTACCTCTTTGGCTTGTTGCCAAATGTAAAAAAACCCCACCTAATTCTGAGTGTTTACTATACAGAGAATATTGTGCTATCAATTTTACATGAAGTTGAATGATTATCATGAAAACAGTAACAGTAACAACCAATATTTCCATAGTGTTTTGGTTTACTACGTGGTCCTATGAGATTGGTACTCTTACTTTCCATTTTTCAGCTGAGTAAACTGAAGCCAGGCAGATTAAGTAATTTGTACGACAAAGGTGGAATTCACACCCAGCCAGTGTAGTTTGCTTCTCACCACTCTACCCTATTTTTGCATATAGATTCATGGAGGGATGGTACCTGACTTTCCTGAGATGTTCACCCACTCAAAGATTCAGCACAACTGTGTGTCATTAAAATTCTCAGGGAATTTTTTTCTAAAGGATCCTATGTTTAACAGATCAGGAATTTTCATTATAATCAATTTTCATTGAAGCTCATTATATGAAAAGCATTATACTATCTTGTAAAAATATAAAAACAGGCTAAAAAAAAGGAAAAGGTAATGTCCAGATTACCTACCAAGAAAAGAATTCTTCTAAAAAGACTAGAAAACCTCAATTTGTTTCAGCAATTAGGCTATGCTCTCACTTTTCACAATTAAGAGATGTATGTAACAATATATAGGGAATCGTATTACCTAAAAATGCCAATGTATCTCTTTTAGAGTCAAAATATCCAACCCATCTATTCTGAAGGATGACATACTTCTATTCTGAAAGCAGCATGACTAGGAACTCACTCTTTTAAAGATGTTATTTTGAGCTTTGAGAATATTTGTGCTACTGCTATATTAATAACGAGCCTTCTAAGAAGTGCATGCATCTTTTACCTGTAGTGTGTCGTCTGACACAAGGTAAGTACTTAAATGTTCACTAAATAAACAGAATACTATTTAACTATAATGCTAGGAAAAGTATGCAAATACTCAACTGATACCCTCCCCAACCACTGTTAGATAATTTACAACTGAAGCAATGAAATACTTTTTACTACATTCCAGAAAAGTGGCCACAACTTAAGTTCGTGATCATTAAAATATTTCACATGATCCAACCACTGATTACCAATATTACAAACAGGTAAGAAAAGAGGATGCACAGAACCACAGAAAGCACTGCAAAAGAAATACAGACATGGTTTATACAACTTATGGTTGGCAGAATTACTGGTGATCTATTTTGTTAGACTGTGTGTGTCAGCATCAGTTATAACTGCATATGACTTGGGACACTCATTTAAAAATTACAAATGTTCTAGAAAAGATCTGAAAAATAAGCCATTATTATACTTCAATCTTTAAGTGAGAAGACTGTTTCTAAGTTGCTGTTTTTGTAGATATGATTTACATTAAAAGAATAACAAAGTGGGGGCGGGGCGCCTGGGTGGCTCAGTCGTTAAGCGTCTGCCTTCGGCTCAGGTCATGATCCCAGGGTCCTGGGATCAAGCCCCACATCAGACTCCCTGCTCGGCGGGAAGCCTGCTTCTCCCTCTCCCACTCCCCCTGCTTGTGTTCCCTCTCTCCCTGTCTCTCTCTCTCTCTCTCTCTCTCTCTGTCAAATAAATAAATAAATAAATAAAATCTTAAAAAAAAAAAAAAAGAATAACAAAGTGGTAAGCAAAGTTTGGGGAACACAAAGTCTTCTCCAAGACACCACTTTTCCTTAACCAGAAGTATAAAAGTTGCAAACAGATGCAGCTTATTCATTTTTATACCTGTTGCCACATTCACATAAAACAACATTTTCTGGCTCCCACATTTTTAAGGTAATTACCCTTCTAAATTCACATTTTTAAAACAATTATAATCCCCAGATTTACAAAGTAGTCATTTTTAATTATTATTATTATAGAACACAAACAAAAGTGAAGTTGTTTTTTTTATTATTTTGTTTTTAAGGTTTTAAATCACGATCTCTCCTTAGAAGAAAACTCTGTAGAAACTAGTATCAATTATGGATCAAAAAAATATTCAGAAGCAACCCTCTCAAAACCAAAAACCACCACCACCACCAAACCAAAACCCCCAATCACAGCACTAGTCTGGAAAGTATTTCACCATTTTGAATAGTAACAACTACTTCATACGTCCAATAGTGCCAGAAAGGCAATACAAGAACCAGGAGATAGAAGCTTTCTTTATCACTGCCAAATGATACTGAATACAGACCCCGCAGGATATTAAACACCTTGCATTTTTCATGGATTCAGGGCCCCGCTTTTGAGGTACTCCTATGCAGAGCCCAACTGTTTTGAGTGATTTAGCCACAGGAGTTTAATTTCAATTGTGTGCTGGGAAGTGGGAGGCAGTGATTATACCCTCCCCAAATCTTTCTAGCACACTAATGAACATTTTAAGAAAGAGTTTCCAACTGAGATTAATTTGTCCTTCAAATATTCTCCTCCTAACTCACTAATGGCAATATCTGATTCACTATACCCTTAAATGGAAGAACACAGGACCAAGCTTATTAATGAAACTTAGGCTTTACTCATTTTAAGACTGAAAATGCCACAGAACAAATGTACTTCCTCTACTATCTTCAAAGGAAAACTGTACTGGAAGGAATCCTACCTACAATTCCCTGAAAATACATGAAGCGGTTCCTTGAATTCTTTTTGTACTTGCATATTTCTCCTGGTACCAAACCTCACCAGTGTTCATTTCTTCTTCTCTACAGTATCAGAAAATCAGATGTGGCTATTCATAATTTCAGAAGGAGCAGACTATCAATTAAACTGTATGTTCATCCTGTCCATTGTTTTTCCATCAAAAACCTAAATGAAAACATAAAAGACACACAATTTTCAAATGCCACAACTAGGGGAGAGCTTATACTAGATGGAAGGCTACACACGTTTGATGCGTGGAACAGAAAAGGGAAAGAAGGTGAAACTGTATAAATGTCAGATCCTGCACTTAGATTTGTTTGGGGGGTGGGGGATGCCATATATAAGCACAGAATAGAGAAATCTTAAAAAAAACAACAACCAAAAAAACCCCCCCAAAAACAAAACCCTAAAGGTTCACTATAAATTCAACCTAACCCTGCCTGGTTACCATTACATTAAATAAGTAGGGAAGGCAGCAGTGGATCTTCAGTTTCCCAGAGAAACTGAGGAAAAGCATTATTTGCCGGAATAGGTCTTTGATACTGAAGAAATAGCCAGTTTTAGAACACTTGATTATATATATATTCATGGGACATTGGGGGTTCAGTGCAAGACTGAAACCACCAGAAGAGCTCCCTCTTTGTGTGGGTCAACAGTCAAGGAAACTTCATGGTGAAGTCATTTCTGAAGAAATCTAAATTCAGACACTTTTATGGGAAAGCACACAAAACATCCTATTAAAAACAAAAAACAAAAGCCATCTTCATATTTCCTGGCAATTAAACAAAAGTACAGGTAAATGCAACTCTTCATTACCTAATTCGGAGGACTGAACATTAAAAATTTATTTTAAAAAGGTAACTGATTAGAAATAACTTTCCTAGTTATAGAGAGACTATTATGTACTCATCCTTATGCTGAAATGTTCCTCCTTGAAAAAACTGTACTTCTACAACCCATGGATCAGAGATGCAGTATGTAAGAGCCGCCACCAGCTACATTTTCAAGCTCAGCTGAATTAGCCCCTAACTAACACTAAGAGAAGTGGAGTGGGGTGGGGGACTTACACTACTGTTCATATCAATAATGAAAGAGATTATAATAAACACCTGAAAGTGTGCAAGGAAGGGGCACTACGTTAGTGTGGACAGCAAATGGTATTTCAGAGTGTCCTCAACAATGACGAGAAAACAGCTTTAATTCAACGTGTGGAAAGAACATCCCTGGTGGAGGGAAGAGGAAGGTCTTGAGGTTGAAATGCCCAAAAGAGACACAGGGAAGGCCAATACAGCTTGTGCACCTGGGGGATAAGCTGGGAGAGCCGAAAAGGGCCAGATACAGAGCGAGGGCCCTGCAGGCCGTGGCAAAGAGTTTGATTATTAATTACAATGTGCTACAGGGATTGATATGTGTTTTGAGATTACTCTTGCATCTTCGAAAAGTTGACCCTAGTGCAGGGTGAGGGAATGAAACTGTTAACTAGTTTTGTCCATTTTTCTTGTTAGGTAAGGAAATGGAAATCATAACCTCTCTAAAACAGTGGAGGAGTCAAGGACATTGCATCAGGCAAAATTACTAACCTACTAACTGCCCCACCTTCCTGCACAAAGTAAGAGTTTATGTGGAAGACTTTTAAATACTGACTTCATCAGTGAATAATGTAGGTAAATAGGGTGACTTGTGACCAAAAATAAAGGTGACTAACAGGACTGCCTTTTTTTTTTTTAAATCCCATGTTTCAAACCAAAGTGATTCTACAATGGAAATCAATCCCTTCATGGAACACAGAAGGATTAAATGATGTGACTCTAGAGGTTTAAGAAAACCCATTTTTTAAAAAAGGTGGCCATTTGACTTCCATTTCATGTTTTCTTCTAGTGAGTGGAAAAAGAACCTGTCAGTGACTGACGTTCAGAAATGGCTCAGGGCGCCTGGGTGGCTCAGTTGGTTAAGCGACTGCCTTCCGCTCAGGTCATGATCCTGGAGTCCCGGGATCGAGTCCCGCATCGGGCTCCCTGCTGAGCAGGGAGTCGGCTTCTCCCTCTGACCCTCTTCCCTCTCGTGCTCTCTCTCTCTCAAATAAATAAATAAAATCTTTAAGAAAAAAAACAAAACAAAACAGAAATGGCTCAATGAGTAATGAGCCTGCTAATTAAGCCTTACTCCTCTTCACCTCTATGCTGTTATTCATATTATTTACCCTTTGAGAATGATCTCTTTGCTCCTTCAGGGAGTCTGACACAGTAAAGCCTGTTTAAAAGTACTGCTGGGGAATCAGAAGTGGTAAAGATACAGTAAGATTTCATGCACCTTCTCCAATACATTTAGACAATATGATAACAGCCGAAAGACTGAGAACATGCCCTCTGGTCATGGGAAATAGGAAGTTATTTTGCGTCTGTCTCACTAACACAAATCAAGAATTGCCTTAAGAAGCAACTGAACCTGTATACCGCCAGAAAAACTCAATATCAGCAGTGCAAAAAGTCAAAATAATTTTGGCATAAATTCTTAAAATTCAAGTAACTGGAAAAACATTTGCAATTTAAATATTCTTCAAAGGCTCCGCATTCACATACTCACACACTTTGTGGTGGTCAATATACAAGGCACCTACCAAAGTGCAGTATTTTGTCAAATCAGGTGTTTCACAGGGATTATATAAAGTTCTCTTGTTGAAGCAGCTACCCAGCACCACCTACACTGACACTTCCCACTGCATATTGCTACTTCCACGGGAAGGCTTGCACTTCTACCCCTATCTTGGCTTACACTCCTCAGTAGATCCAAAGCTGCTTACAGCATTAAAAAAAAACTCGTTTCAGGCTCTCAGAAAAAAGTAAACATTACACGAACTTTCAAGTGAAGTTCAGAAAAAGGCATCTGAAGATGTTCTTAAACTGGAGTTAGCCTAAACTGCCCACAGCCTGTTTTTGCAAGACCCAAGGCTAAGAACTATATTTTTTTTAAATAGGTTTAAGGGGTTTAAGAAAAAAAAATATATGCCATAAAGACTGATCATGCTCTCAAAAGTCTAAAGTATTTCACATCTGACCCTTTACAGAACACATTTGTTGATCTGTGGTCTAAGGCAAGCAGTTCCCAAAACTAGCTGTGTAACCAAATAATCTAAGAACTTCAAAATAAATACAGAGTCCTAGGCCTCACTCCATACCAAGAGAATCAGAGTCTCTAGGACTAAGAATCTTAATTTAAAAAAGCTCCTCTAGAACTTCTGAGTCAGGAGGATAATGGTAGCAGCCTGAGTACCAATCTCTCTCTCAAAATACAAAAATCATAGAGTGCAAATAAAAACCACACATGACCACATTACTAGGAGACAGAATACCACAAACTTCGAATTACCTACAAAGTAAAGAAATAAACACCAAATCCAACAGAGCTCCCACTGCTTTGCAAACCTATAGCTACACTGCACAGGAGAGGAGACGCTTAAGAGACTCAATGGAAAAGAGAAAGGACCAGAGGACACAGATGAAGCACAGAAAAAAAAAAATCACCCAGAGGAAAAAAAGTCCAACATCATCAGCTACCCAGGAGGAGACTGAATGGGACCAGCAATGGAAATGCAGGCTCAAGCAAGCAGTGCTTCTGAGGATGAGGCAGAGTAACAGAGAAGGGAGGTGAATCATGGAGATAAGGCAGTGAAGGAAAAGAAGGGAAAACTAAGGATCCTGAAGAAACCAGAGAAAAAGACACACAAATTTCCACCTTATTTCTTCACTACTGCCATCATCCATTAAAACAAAACAAAACAAAAAAGAAAAAACAAAACTTCACTATTTTGACTTGAAGCCATTTAACGAACTAAGAAACCTGCCCACAAAATGCCTAGGAATAGGGAGGGAGGAAAAAAAAAAAAAAAAATCAAACCAATTTCATACAAAGCTACTGGAGAAGGCAAACGGAAAATGCAAATCCTAACATTTCAGCTGGCACATTCTCTCCACAAAACAAAAATGACAACACACACCAAAAAACCATGAAATATTACTATAAAACTGTAAAGCAATACTTCAAATTGAGTTTAATAACCTCAAGCAAGTATTTAGAGATATTAAAAATAAATATCACCTACAACCAAAAACACAGAAAATAAAAACAGAAATGAAACAAAAATCCAGGAAGAAATGCAATGAGAATCAATCTCAGAGGAGGAGTAAGAGGGGAAAAAAAAAGACACTTTTTTTTTTTAAATTAACAACAAATTACACAATATTCAAGGAAAAATGGATGTGAATGAAAATCTAACAAGAGACACTGAAGGAAGGAAAATAAGGGAATGAAAATGAGATGGAGTAAAAAGGGTCAAAAGAAGTGTCTGAAATGTAACACGTGCAAGAGATCCAACACTGTATTAACTGGAGTCATTTAAGAAAACAATGGAGAATTAGTATTTAAAATTACAACTCAAAAAACCTTTCCAGAAATTAAAAAAAAAATCTAAATCTGCCTATAGAAGGCAATCAACGTATACCTGGGAAATTGGACCCAGATCAATCTATTTCAAGACATGTCTTGGTAAAAACACTCAAGTTTAAAGACAAAGGGAAAAATCCTCTGAGGGGGAAAACAATCAAATTACTTTAAAAAGTAATAAAATTAGACTTCAAAAACAATGTACAAAAAAATAAATAAGAAATTTAACAATGTGGGAGCCAAGCTTTCCTTCAAATATTAAGGCTACAAAAAGAAAAAAACAATTTTAAATGTAGAAGAACCCAGGAATACTCTATACACATGCCCTTATACTAAAGAATTTACTAGAGGATGGAACTTCACCCAAGAGATAACTGGAGAAGCTTAAGCAAAAGAAGTACTGTTGAGCATTCAACAGATTTAACTGTAGAACAAAGACAAAGGTAAGAACATGGTTAAAATAGAATGCATGTGTTACCCATGCTGATGAAGTAGAAAGAATGCACAAATACACTAAATAAAATAAGAAAGGAAACAACTTTGTGCAGAAAAAATGTCAAAAAAATAGACTGAGGCCTTCTATGTAAATAAATCTTAAAACCTAGATGAGATGGATACTTTCTTAAGAAAACACAGCTTACCAACACTGACCACAGCAGACATTGAGAAACAGAGTTACCCAAAAAAACCTTGTACAAAATAGCACCAGGTCCAGAGGGTTTCACAGAACAATCCCACTAAACTTTGAGATAAGCTTCCAGTACTACATAAATTTTTTGCTTCAGAGAATAGAAAATAATTTCAAGTTTCTTATAAACCAGAGTAAGACTGCACACTAAAAATCACTTACAAAAATTGATTCTTTTTCTTTTTTTTTTGAGAAAGAGAATGGGTACATGCACAAGGAGGAGGGCAGAAGGAGAGGGAGGGAGGGAGGGAGAGAGAATCTTAAGCAGGCTCCACGCCCAGCATGGAGCCCAATGTAGGGCTCTATCTCATGACCCTGAGATCATGACCTGAGCCAAAATCAAGAGTCAGATGTTTGACCGACTCAGCCACTCAGGCGCCCCTGATTCCACTATTTTATTTAGGACTTCTTCAAACAGACTCCAACACCACATTAAGGGAAAAAATATACCACAATAAAATGATATTTATACCAGGAATGCAAGAATAGTCCAATATTAGAAAAGCCTAAGTAAAAACAAATGCATACTTAACATATTATATATATAGATCCTAACATCAGTTAATTGATGGGGAAATACTAGAGCCATTCAATATATGGTCAAAAACAAATGCCTACCACATCCATTACTATTTAATATTATTTTGAAGGTATCAGCCAATGAATAAGACAAAATAACCAAAGAATGGGAAAAGAAAAATAAAACAATCTCTATAGATGACATGATAATATATCTGGAAGACCCTAGACTCCAGAACTAAGAATCAATACAAATAACTTAATGGGGCACCTGGGTGGTGCAGTCAGTTAGGCGTTTACGTTTGGCTCATGTCATGATCCCAGCGTCCTGGGATAGAGCCCTATGTCCTGGGATAGAGCCGTATGTCGGGCTCCCTGCTCAGCGGGGAGCCTGCTTCTCCGTCTGCCTCTACCCACCCCCCCATGCTCTCTCACTTGCTCTCTAATAAATAAAATCTTAAAAAAAAAAAAAACTAACTTAACAATGAAACAAATGAGTAAGTTTGGGTTAAAATCAATGAGGTCCACATAGATAACTAATAACCAAGTAGAAGATGCAAACCCCATTACAATAGCAACCAAAAAGAAAAACTGAAAATACTTACAAATAAACAAGAAATGTTCAAAATCTACATTTTAAAAAAATCCTGTAAGACAGCAGTGTAGACCCGAACTGGAGAGACATCCCTTATTCATCATTAGGACATCTCAACATCATCAAGATGTCAGTTTTCCCTAAATCAATTTGTAAATGTAATGCCATCCAAATAAAAACAGCAAGATTTTCTCTGGAACTAAACAATGGATGCTAAAGTTTATATGGAAAAATAAAGACACAAGAATAGTCAGGAAGCCACAGCAAAGGAAGAACTATGATGGGGGTTAGCTCTACCAGGTATAAAAAGGTACTGCAAAGCCTCTATGAATAAAAGAGTGTGGCACTGATACATGAAAAGCCCAAAGGACTAGAATAGGAAGTCCAGAAACAGGCCTAATTGCACACTGAAACTCAAGATTACTTGACAAGCAGGGAAAGCCAAGATGAGCTGTTTCATAAATTGTGTCAGGGCAAATGGACAGTTATTTAGACAAATGTAAAATTTTATCTGTTCATCCCTAATACCATATAAAAATAAACTCCAAATGAATCAAGGACATAAAACTACACAAAAACTAGAAGAACACATAAGTGAATCCCTCTATAGCTGGAATGTAAGGAAAAAATATGACCACAAAATAACACAACTTAAGCCAAGACACAAGTAATAAATATGGAGAAAGTATCTGTAACATCACCGAAAAAGGGCTACTTCCCCTAATATATTAAAAGAAATGTTTTAAGTGGAAGAAAAAAATATTCCTATAGAAAATGAGCAAAAGTCACAGACAATTCCTAAAAATATAGAAAGAGCTCGTTAAAAACAGGGAAATGTCACTTACAAGAGAAATGCAAATGAAAAACTCTAGTGAAATACCACCTCTTACCAAACATATTAATAAAAATTCAAAAGCTAGAAAGTATACTATTTAGTCAGGCTTTGGGGAAACAATGAATTCACCAGCAATGCACGCAAAACATCACGTGGCAGTTCTAAAACGCAGTTGCAAATTTTTGACACTAGTCCCATGGAGAAATGGAGTCTATGTTCCGACCCTCGAACAAGGCAGACTTTGGGACTGCTCCCACCAAGAGCACCACCAAAGCAACATCACTGGACGCAAAGCTAGGTCACAGAAGTTCATGAAGCTCCTGTGGCTGTCTGGGAACGCTTGCTCTCCTGACATGCCCTCTGAGCACCCCGGATGCCAATTCTGTGAAGAAACTACAACTGCACTGAGAGACCATGTGTGCACATCCTAGTTGACAGGCTGAACTGAGCCCAAACTCAGTCATCTCAGTCCTGGCTGAGTGAAGAAGGTGCTGCCATATAATCATAGTCCCTATCTCCCAGTGATGAGAACCTCCCCTCCCCGTGGAACCTCCAGACACGGTGGGGGAAGAGCCAAGATACCCTGCTGTCCCCTGCCCAAATTTCTCATCTAGAATCTAGGAGTATAATAAAAGGATTGTTCTATACAATTAAGTTTGGTGTGGGTTTGTTAAACAGTAATAAATAACCAGGACACAGCACATCCCTATGGCAGGGAATCTGATAAGAGCTAATAAAACTACTATTATTTACCGTCCATCTCAGCAGTCTCGCTTCCAGGAGTTTACTGTGAAGATGTATCTTAACAACAGGAAAATACACACACACACAAAACTATTCACTGCAGCATTATTTAGAACTTCAAAATGCTGGAAACTACCTAAATGTTCAAACATAGGAGGAGCAGCTGCATAGAGGAGAGCACATACAGTAGAATATCACGCAGCTATAAAAAAAAATGAAATGAGGAAGATTTCAGCAAGTCAATATGGAACGATCTGCAAGATATATCAAGTAGGGGGAAAAAGCAGAGTGCAAAACGTACACCATATTTTATATTAAGAAAGAAGAAATAAGTAAACATTCTTAAGTCTTTGAAAAGAAACAAAGAATACACCAGGAAACAAGAAAATTAGTTACCTGCACAAAGAGCAGGGGTGGGAGGATTCAAAGGAAAAAACGATGGACAACTCTGACTACACTTTTTTTTTTTTTTGAAAGATTTTATTTATTTATTTATTTGACAGAGACAGGGAGAGCAGGAACACAAGCAGGAGGAGTGGGAGAGGGAGAGGCAGGCTTCCCGCCGAGCAGGGAGCCCGATGTGGGGCTCGATCCCAGGACTCTGGGATCATGACCTGAGCCGAAGGCAGCCACTTAACGACTGAGCCACCCAGGCGCCCTGACTACACATTTTTTAAGATTTTATTTATCTGAGAGAGAGCATGAGCAAGGGGAGGAGGAGCAGAAGGAGAGGGAGAAGCAGACTCCTTGCCGAGCAGGGAGCCAAATTCTGGGCTTGATCCTAGGACCCCAGGATTGTGACCTGAGCCAAAGGCCGATGCTTAGCTGACTGAGCCACCCAAGTGCCTCCCCCCCGGCTGAGCATACATTTTTTACGTATAGTTTTGACTTTTGGAAGCATACCAACGTTCTACATATTCAAAATATAAAATTGAAACAGAAGAGTTGGGGGAAGAGCTGAAACTGGAAAGCTAAGGAGCACTGAACTGTATTTCAAATGAATAAAATAGTCACACTGAAGGGGGTGGGGGAGAACCTAATAATACAAATAAGAGTCTGGGGGGGAAGGGAGTATAAACAAATCTTAAACTTCTCTTAGTACCTCTGTTTATCATAGTGGCATGAAGACAGAACTTCTCAAATTATATCATGTGTACTGGAGGACTGAGCAAAGTGTTAATATTGAAAGCCACAGTTCTCACTGTGGAAAGAGAGACCAAAAAATGGAATGGGGGAAGACAAAGAAGAACAATGTGGGCTGGACTGGAATGGGAGCTACCAACATGAATTCACAATTTCATACACATATTCATATATATGAAACATGCCCACACACACACCGATAACATACATGTTTATACACTTCCTAAAATACAAGAATCTTTAAGCATGAAGGAAACACTGGTAATTCACGTAAGACTATAAAATGAATTAGGACTGTTTTTAAAATCCAGCAAAAATCTGTAACACCAAGAGAAGAGCACTTTTTAAAAGAAGTGTTGGTTATTTTGTAGAACCTAATGATAGAGTTTGTGTTCACTCTCTAAAGCTTAGTCTTCCCTTGGTACATTTGAGACTGGATGGGAGAAGGGAACTTGATTGTCCCTCCCTCTCTTTCCCTCTTACTTGCTACCCTATATTAATGTAATGGGGACTCCCAGATCTCAGACTAGTAGTACTAGCAACTGAGCTTCATTTCAGAATTTTGTTGATCACTTGTTTATAATCCCATATCTATGGGAAAATTTGTTTCCAGTTCTAAATCAACAAAAACGAACTTTTGAAGCATAACCCCAATTTTACTCACTGCCTATACTTTAACACAAAAGATTGTTTAAGTAAACATTAAATTCTGAGCTTCAGGCACCATTCTACCTAATTTAGATTTTTCATTATAGCGTATGCCCTCTTCTCTTGGGATAGTCTTCCAAATTCATAGATACAATTTTGTAGGTAGGGGACACCTCATCAAGAGGGTGACATTTCAGCAAAGATTTGAAGGAGATGATATATATTCTGGGAATTGAATTCCTTACAAACGACGTCTGAAGTTTTCCTCCCATACCAGACAACAGAAGTACTTGCTTTCAACCTCTGATCAAGTACCATCTCTTTAATTCACTGAAATGAGAGTAAATTCAATAGCAGATAAGCAAAACCGACAATATTTCCTCAACATTCTCACTGTCGTCTATTTCCCACTGCAGCCCCATCTCATCACTCCCAGCCCCAAGGAGATTGCCCCCTTTATCTCAGGGGCCTTCGTCAGCAATTCCTCTCAATCCAAACAGGAGAGAAGGCATCAGAGAGTCTCACAGTATGGTCCCCAGACCAGCATCACCAGCATCCCAAAGAGCTTGTTAGAAATGCAAATTCTCAGGACCCAATCCAGACCTATTAAATCAGAAATCCTGGGGGTGGGGCCCAACAATGTGTCTGAACAAGTTTTCCAGGTGATTCTGATGCATGTCAGACATGGTCTGACAACCATGTCCTCTTTGACTAAAAAAACACTTAACTGTCAATTTATTTGTGTTCCCTGGTATGGATGGAATTGTGCCTCCTCAAAATTCATTATGCTGAATCACTAACCCCCAGTGTGACAGTCTTTGGAGATAGGGCTTTTAAAGAGGTAATTAAGGTTAAATGAGGTCATAAAGGTGGGACCTATTCCAATAGGACTGGTGTCCTTATAAGAGGAACAGACACCAGGGATGTGAGCACAGAGAAAAAGCCACAAGAGGAAACAGCAAGTCAGCTATCTATAAACCAAGAAAAGAGGCCTCAGGAGAAAACTAAACCTGCCAACACCTTGATCTTGGACTTCTAGCATCCCGAACTTTGAGGGGAAAAATAAATAAATAAATTCTGTTTTTTAAGTCATCTGGTCTGTGGCATTTTGTTATAGCAGCCCTAGCAGACTAATATATTCCCTTTTACTTCAAGCAATATTTAATTTTAATGCTTTTTCTTTCCGGACATGAGCTGAAACACTGGCCACTGTTAAAAGAAAATTCTCTGAAATTCCTTTAGCATCTGTAAAACTCGTTTTTCAACTCAATCTCTCACCCTTTTTAGATGAGAAGGATTATTTTATATCGTAACTCCCCTGAGAAGATAAACCAGAAGCATATACCAGCTTAAGCTGTTAGAAGTCTATTTCTAAGTACAAAATGGTACTGCTTCCAATAGCTACAATCCATCCCAGTTTGACTTTTGTTTAACTCTTTACTAGAGCCCTTTCCCTTGTCCCCTACTCTCCTCCTGAATGCCAGATAACTAATACGTATTTGAGCACATTTACTTTTAGTTTATAGTTAAGGATATAAAAATCCCAACTGTATTTCCTCTTTTATCCAATGTAATGGAGCACATAATTAAACCTTCCAAATAATCTCCTAAAAGGAAATTTTAGCAAAAACGGGGCTACACTGAATACATTCTTTATTAAGAACTACTGACATGTAATAAAGGAACATTAGCTAACCAATCACATTCATAAACAACCTAAGCAGCCTAAGAACACTCTCCAGGTACAGGCCATTTCCACGAGCTCTACTACGGCCTACACTGTGCACAGCATATTTGTGTTCAATCCCAAGGCAAAACTACATGGTTGGGAAGGGTTTCATGTTCCAAGTATGTGAGGTGTGTGTGAGTGTGTAGATGCATGAAGCAAATTTACATTAGCTAAACTGACAGTAAGTGCCCTATAGTGACTGCATAATACTAAAACAACTAAACATCCAAATAAAAACATAAACCTGTCTCTACCATACATCCATAATATTATATCCTTTGGGGTTACTTATATTTTCTAGAAATACAAATTAGCCTCTTTGAACATATTAGGCAGTGAGGTCAAGAGAGTGGCCAATCTAATCACCTAGTCCCTTCCTCATCTACATAATACTAGTAACATCATTTTCCTATAAAGATACTACCACACAGAACACCTTTCTAAGATGGTATAAAACTCTCATTAATTAGAACCTAACCTGAGTATTTATTTAATGAGAGAATTTCTGCTCTGATTTCAAGAAGCAATCAAGGGCGCCTGGGTGGCTCAGTTGGTTAGGCGACTGCCTTCAGCTCAGGTCATGATCCCGCAGTCCCGGGATCAAGTCCCGCATCAGGCTCCCTGCTCAGCGGGGAGTCTGCTCCTCCCTCTGACCCTACCTTCTTGTGCTCTCTCTCTCACTCTCTCTCAAATAAAATAAAATCTTTAAAAAGAAAGAAAGAAAGAAAGAAAGAAAGAAAGAAAGCAAGAAAGAAAAGCAATCAAGTTTATAAATGAGACCCCCTTTAAAAATACATTCCAAATATTCTTGGAAAATCATAAATTTAGCTCGTTCTTCCTCTTAATGTTACATGATCCAATGAAGAACTGATGGTAAAAATTATAAAACTGGGGTACCCAAAAAAGGAAATGTTAAGTTTTATCCCATATACTCTATTTGCCAATAGAGAAAAATACTAATATTTTGGGGATAAACTCAACAAGGGATTGAAATAAATGCTACCCAGCAATTTCATTTGCTAGATTTTGTAAGTTACGATAATATTTGCTTTTACAATGTTTAAACAAAAACAAAAATGCTTCACGTATCTGGAAGCCACTGAAAGATGTCAAAATAAGGAGGCATACAGTGCATGCAAGATCATTCTATCGTTTTAGTCATATGCAGAATACTAAGTCAGATGTGTAAAAAAAAAAAAAAAAAGTCTAAAAACCTATAAGAACACTGTTCTTCCAAGTAAGGAGAGGAAAGCAAGGACCATACTGCTGACCAAATGAGAAGCTCTGTTACAAGCACCCAAAGGCACCCACCTTCTTATAAATTAGACATGATTAGATCAAAATCTTTGGCAAGCAACTAACCCAAGGAGAAGATGAGGCTCTCAGACAAGGTCGTTTTTGTATGTTTACTGTACCAAGAGGATGAACTTCTAACACTTTCTTTCATTTAACCACTGAGGTCTCATTTTATGTTATTCTTCATTACTGAGGATAACTAAGTGAACTATAAAGGAAGAGTTAAGGCCTATCAGTTGCACAAATCTTTTAGATTATATAATATCTGCAGACTGACATGAGTTTTTGCACAACTATTACAAACTGCAGAACAGGGAAGCGACCTACAAGGATCGAAGTCAGAGGTCAAGCTCTGGACTACTCAAGTTCATGAAAGCATTTAACCCTAAGTCTTGCTCATTTAGCAACACTATTTACAATAAATAAATGGAAACACAGTAAATTTCCATTTATACAGGACAGAAGCTACCTACTTTAACCAATATTGACCCCAACACCCACTGCAGTACTTGAAACAATGCCTGACACAACATAATTTTAATCACCTGTTACTCTACTATATTAGTACTTAAATTCATCTATCTTACCTAGCTTTTCATATACCAGTTAAGGAGATACTTCTTTTGATCCTCATCATCTCCTACCCTTTCTCATGTAGTGTACACAGTGTTATACATACAGAAGTTAAGCAAGTGTTTTCTAAATATTAAATGCCACTGTAAAATAGTATACAGAACTTGTGATAGTCTGCACTGCATTTGTACTGATCCTATGACAAACCTGGAATTCACTTTTTGAATCAAGTTCATATTGACTACTTGACTTTCTGGAGTATAAGCATAAAACGGATAGGAACTGCAGTTATGAACTTTCTGAATACTTGATTTTTTTCTGGTAAGCATTTACTGAATATCTAATACATCCAGACTCTGCCCTAGATGCTGCTTACTATTCAGTATGACTACAAAATAACTGATATATCAAAATACATATCAGAACACATACAGCCAAAAAATATTTATTTTTGTACCAAGATTTAATAACCTTACCTCATCCTAATTAAGGCTGCCAATGCTAAAAACATTTCAAGCACTCTTAATTCTGAAATTTCCTTTAGAGCCTAGGTCACTCTTTAAAGAAAATATCCTCAATGGCAGCAAATCTTTTATTTTTTTGAAGATCTACCATCAAGAATAACCTTGTAAATAAGTTTCATTAATAAGGTGGATGGCGGGGCGCCTGGGTGGCTCAGTCGTTAAGCGTCTGCCTTTGGCTCAGGTCATGATCCCAGGGTCCTGGGATCGAGCCCCGCATGGGGCTCCCTGCTCTGCGGGAAAGCCTGTTTCTCCCTCTCCCACTCCCCCTGCTTGTGTTCCCTCTCTGTGTCTCTGTCAAATAAATAAATAAAATCTTAAAAAAAAAAAAAACACACACAAAAACACCTTGAGTTTAATCAATAGGAAACACAAACAAAACCTATATACTTCACTAAAAGTTTCAAAGTTAACAGGTCAATTGCAAAGATGTTAAGGAGGCTAAGATCTTAGAACACAGGTTATAAAAAGCAACATGTGACCATGTTATTTATTTTTATTTTTTCAGAGAGAGAGAATCTTGAGCAGGCTCCATGCCCATCGAGGAGCCCAAAAGGCTCCATCTCACCACCCTGAGATCATGACCTGAACCGAAACCAGGAGTCGGATGCTTAACCAACTCAGCCACCTAGGCGCCCTACCATGTTGTTACTCTTTAGCAATGGCTAAAATGATTTACACGACTTGTAACTCAGAAAAGGTTTGGACTCAAATTTTTCTATACTGAATAAAGTGGAATATTCCTATAATATGCTTCTGTCAGTAAGTAAAAGTGTCTCCGTGTATTTCTCATTTTACTCCCCACAACAATTATTAAGCCAATTTCTTTCCTAACCCACGTTTCAGAATCAAGGAAACATTTACTTAATGCAAACTAATGGCCACAGACATGGAAATGACCTTGCCTAGGGAAGCGGGGGGGGGGACGGCACGGGGGGACTGCTTCATCAAAGAACTGACTATAAAATCGGTCCTGAAGGAAGAGCGGTATCTTGTAATGTGAGGAATTTAAGCAACGGGAATAGGATGTACAAAGTATGTCAGAGAATGACGTGCAGGCTGGGCATGTCTGTAGTACAGTAAGCACCGCCAGTAGGGCGGAAGGTGATCACGGACAGCAGAGATGGGGCAGCGCAGAGGACTCAGAGTCTTACTGGACACAGGTGAATTCAGTAGGTGCCGGGAAAGCAGCATCTAATTTTCTGGACAGGTTGAGAGGGCTTCCCAAAGGAGCTTCATGAGGAGTCCGAAAAGATGACGAGTCCAGATGGGAAGAGCAGCACCGAGCTGTTGTTTCTGAACCAAATTTTCCATGACTGTTTTTTCCTAAGTTCCGTGAATTCTTATCTTTGAGTTTAAAAACCTTTTCCACCGTCCAATGTCAATTTTCAATTCTTTCCTGGGATACTTGCACCTGCCTCTGAACAACCTTCCCAGTTTCTCCAATTTTGCTCTCATTTGCAGTCGGCTGGGAAACCAGTTATCAAAATGTTACCGGAATATATGTAAGATGCTGGGGAACACACCTAGTAAACACCTACAAGTGAGGTGAGGCACTGGGAGTTTTGATGGAGGGACATCAGGCTTCTAAGAGGCCGTCCCTGCCAATTTCCCGGTTCTCCACTTGTTTTACATGGTTCAGGAAGCCAGATAAATAACAGCCTTCAGGCTAGGAGGGAGATGACTTCACACCTCTCCCCATTCTAGTCTCCTTCCTTTTTCATTCCTTCCCCTCTCAGAGGCATTCCGGGAGAGCAATTAGCCCAGTGATTTGCATTCCACAACAAGACTGCTATTACTCACTGACCTCAACATTACAGAATGCCATGATAAAGTTATTTTGGTACATTTTTATCCTTTTACACCTATAACTTTTCCAAGTAATTAAGAGGTAGTACTTAAGAGAAAAAAATAACACCTGCTTTTAACATTCCAATACATATAGATGTATAGCTACTAAACGTTAAAAATGTTACAATCAACTGTCCATTCTCCCTTCTCTGTAGACTTCTGTAGCTGTCATCTGAAGTTTTCAACACCACCATAATCTACCATCTTTTAATAATGACTCCAAAATTCTTTCTGTACACATACAACTTTCAGCTAAACTATCATCTCTCTAGACCCCCAAAATCACTCAAAATTTCTTCCTTTTCAACTCCTTGGAGCATCTGCCTTACGGGGCTACCTGGTGTTGAATACATTGGAGAAGCATGGCCAAAAAAATCTCCTCAAAAAAAGGTTTCCCTCTTTTCAGGACAAAGACTTTCACCAATACAACCTCCGTTGGTGAAACATTCCATCTGAATCTACAGATATCCATCAAGAATGGAGACAGTAAGGGCTAGTCCAAGATTATGACACAACTCAACTGATAGCCTGGCTGTATGTGGAAATTACAAGCAGAGCTCAGCACAACTCAAAAAAACCTCCAAAAGTAATAGTGACACAGGGCAGAGATCACTAGCAAGAGTTCTAAAAATTGCCCACGATGGCAGCAAAACTACTGAGGTTTGAAAACGTGACAGCGACTCCAAAATGCCTTTCTTCTTTGTATAAGAGTAACTGGAAACAATATATCCCCATTCATTATAGGAAGAGATCAAAGACCAGGAAGGAGACATGTGCACACACTTGCATGGGTTCCTTGGAAGCACACAGCACCTGATGAATCACCGCATAAAAAAAGAAACCAAGAAGGAACACTGGACAATGAATGAGGTCGACTTAAAGCTTTGTGTAACAGGGTCTCTTCTTGGCAGGTCACAAGTGTTACCATCTAGCAGAGTGATCACATAGATATTTTTTCAAAGAATATATTCACCCAAAATCTTAAATTTTCCAAAGTCTGAGGATTAAAAAAAAAAAAGTCAGATACAATGTCATAACTAGAGCCTGCTAGGACACCTTCCTAAACACTACAGAACCTCCACCGTTGGGAATTAACATACACTTGCACTTAAAACTTTAAACTTTTGTAGTCCTCTATTAAAAAAAAAAGATATATTAATCTGTAAAGAAGCATTTTAGAAAAACTTCATGTATCATTGGCATTTTGAAATAAAAGTAACATCCATTTCTATGGGCTTAATATTCTATTCCACTTAATAAAATCTATCTTACTCTAAAAACAGGGAGGGTGGCACTGTTTCAGAAAGAATTAAATTTATATAGTATAGTTATAAGAAAATATTTCTCATTTTCAACAGTGTCATTCAGCTGACGTATTAGTTAGCTGAACTTAAAAGAAATGGTGCCTTGTGATAAATTCTCACCACAAGCGTATTACAGTTTCTAAGGAGAAACAAAACAAGCATTTTACTGGAGCCCAACATCAGTGGATTCAAGCTCGACTAGACACAAGATGCTCATTCAAGAATCATGATGAACCTCACAGGTATAAGGCACCTGTGCCAGGAGCGAGCAACAGGAAGATTAACAATTCCTGCTCTCAAACTGAACATCACGGAGAGGTGTCAAAAAAGTAAACAACAACAAAATACGAATTTTTAAAAGTGCTATAAGAATTTCAAAAAGTACGGTAGAGAGACCTAGGAGTGAATGGCATAAACCGTACACATAGCAAGAGAAGACTTCCAAATACCTAACCAGCCTCACAGAAAGGAGGCTAGAAGAAATATTTTAATGAAGAGATAACCAACTACCAAAATCCTTTAAACCCAGTAATTACAAAGGATACAATCACAGATGAAGATAAGAGGTGTTTATTGGAGAATTATTTAACATTAAGAGAAAAATCTCAAAACCAAAAACATCTAATAACAAGGATATTAGACACAGAATGGAGTATCAGTCATTAAAATGATATGAATGAAAAAAACATAAGAAAATGATAGTTTTCTTAAAAGCACACAATTATACCTACATTATCTCAAGCATGTTAGTAAGTGTACAAATTTTTTAAAGGATCAAAAATAAACAGAAGTAGGATCATGAGTGATTTTGTTTCATTTTTGTATTAGTCTATATCCCCCAGACATTGTATCTCAGTGTTGTTACATCTTAAATTGGTAAAAATTATGTAAGTCACTGTATTTAAGATTTCCCTTTAAAACCATTAATAACCCTTTACATTTTCAGTGGTGAATACCTTGCCCCCAAATCCCACAGAACCCATGCATTTTAAGAGGTTAATTTTTATAAATTGTGTAGAATACCTGGCGAGTAGAAAGCAATTACACAGGTGTTCATTATATTCAATAATTTTAAATTCCCTTTAGGTCAAAATCACTACTGTGTTTTAGAGCTGCTATTTTTCATGGCACCTTGGCAAAAGAATATTAGTTTTTTGGGTTTTTTTCTTTCTGAATTCTAACATCTCTTAAGAAATGACTGCTATCTCCTTCTGAGATTCTACTTCCTTCCCAAAAAGAACAAGAGGAAGAAATTCAGTTAAATGTCAAGTTCCTCAAAGGGAAGACAGGAAATTAATGAAGGGGGCAGAATTTTGAAATATGGTTAATTCTTAAGACACACCTACAAAAGTGTACTCCTTAACAGATTTATTAAGGAGTCTCTCAAAGGTCAACATTTCATGGGATTGCACTCTCAACACTAAGAAGAACATATATTTATCCACACGAAGAAGGGGAGAAATCACATACCAGACTCTTATTAGGGAGTGCACTATATGTAATTATTTGGGGGAAAAATGTCTTTATAGGTTTTTACGAGCTGCTTGGGGTATGTGTGCAGGAGTGGTGGTGGTGTGGAAGATCCCGGGGGAAACTCAAAAAACCAAAGATGGTGACCAACTGCTCTACATAATAAAGGAATGAGGAATTTGAACTTGCAAAGTAGAGGAAGACTTGCAGGACATATGAAGGCCCGTTTTATTTTCAGTCAAGCCCACATTGCTCACTTATATATTTGTAAAAATTGATTCTTTTACCCAGAGTAGTATTGAATTCTGCACCTAAGTTGCACAAGACCATAAACAGACTCAACTGATTTATAGATAGCATACCTGGGCTATCCACACATATAAACTTAGTACATATATATATTCATTTTTAGTTTTGAGAAATGTGTATGTGTATAACATCCATTTAGAGAAAGAGATCTACAAGACTTTTTTTTTTCTTTTTAATATTAGCATCTCTTTTAGTTCTCCTACTCCATTCTCCACTCAGAGGCAATGGGGAACAGGTGTCATTCGTTTTAGTACCTAAGTCTACCTCCACAAATAATACCTCAGTGCTCCAGCTTGCTTTTTCACTTTCAGGTGTTATCAATGGCTACCAACACCATTCTTTCTCCCACTCCCAACACAAACAGTAATGTGTCCTAAAGAAATTCTATCTAGAACATATAAAGAAACTGCGACTCAGTAACAAAGGCAGACAACCTAAATAAAAAGTGAACAAAAGATCTGAATGGAGACTATACATTACTGGAACCCAAAATGTCCATCAACAGGTAAATGGACATATTGTGGTATATCCATTGAGGCAAATCCTCGTATCAGCGATAAAAAAATTGAACTATTAATATATATAGCATGGGTGAATTTCAGTGACAGCTGAATGAGAGCCAGTCCAAAAAGAGCACATACTGCGTGATTCCGTGTACAAGAAAATTCTACAAGATTCAAATTAATCTATAATGACAGAGAGCAGTTGAGTGATTGCCTGGGGAAAGGAGGTGATAGAAAAAGGGAAGGAAGATTACAAAAAGGCATAGAAAATTTTTAGGGGAATGGCTGTGCTCATGAACCTGACCATGGTGATATTTCCCTGCAATATATACATAACAAGTTTTTCACTTTATTTTTTTTTTAAAGATTTTATTTATTTGACAGAGAGAGACACAGCGAGAGAGGAACACAAGCAGGTGTAGGAGGACAGGGAGAAGCAGGCTTCCCGCGGAGCAGGATCCCAGGACCCTGGGATCATGACCTGAGCAGAAGGCAGATGCTTAACGACTGAGCCACCCAGGCGCCCCACAAGTTTTTCACTTTAAATATGTGCATTTTACCATATGTCAATCACTTCTTAATAGGGCCGTAACAATTTTTTTTAATTATGAAAGAAAAAAATAGGACAAATACACTACATAAGAGTTCTGAACTCACATGTGGGACTTTCTGACTATGGAGTTCACTGTAGGGTGATCAAACTGGGACTTTTTTTTTTTTTGGACAAACCCCTCACACAAACAGAGCCAATGCCAGAATCTTTAGGTCTTTTTCCCCGACCTGGTCAGAGTCAGAACTTCAACTCTGGCCAGCAGCCTGAAAGCTAAGAGAGGGAAGGCGGCTGGGAATCTTAACATAAACTCAACACATTCTCACATTTTAGTATACTTTTGGTGGGGAGCAGAGTTAAATGCCAGTTATACTCCACTTCTTTAACTGGAAGTCTTAGATAAATACATTTACTGAAAAGCTGTAGGTTATTTCATGAATGACACACAGCGTAACACAGATGAAACATCAAATGATGGTAAACTAGTTAAAAGACAGAATTAGAAGGCAAACCTAAAAGAATAAACTTAAATTAAATGGCTGAAAAATTGGGGCAGGGTTGGGAGAGAAGATCTACAACAGCCATAAAAAATTTTTCAAGTCAAGAAAAAAAATTAATAAAACTCCTTGACCTTGTATTTTGCACTTTTTGGGGAGATAACAAAGAAACCCAGTGATTTACCCAAGGTCGCTTGGCTTTTTACTGGCAAAGGTAAAACTCATATTTAAATCTGGAGAAATCTGAACATATCAGAGAGTAAAAACCCGAATTAGAAATTTTAGGTCCAGTCACACATACCATAAAGACACACAGGCTCGGGTGCCTGGGTGGCTCAGTCGGCTGAGCATAGGCCGTTGCTCAGGTCATGATCCCAGGGTTCTGGGATGGACCCCACATCGGGCTCGCTGCTCAGTGGGGAGTCTGGTTCTCCCTCTCCTTCTGCCCTCCCCTCCCCACCCGGCTCATGCTCTCTCTCTCTCAAATAAATGAATGAAATCTTAAAAAAAAAAAAAAAAAGACACACAGGCTCTGAGAAAGGTAGGTACTCCTAGCAAAAGGAGTTAAGACAGCAAGAGGTCCAGAGGCAAAAGTGGATCAGGTAGGTTCCAGCATTCAATTACATACAAAAATATAGTAGAGTTTAATCCCAAAGGCAGGTGATTGAAACTTTACCCTAAATCCGCTCCACACACAGGGAGGCGTTGCCTAATTGATGTTTGTTTCTCGGATACCAGACATTCAGAGTTTGATGCTGGGGATCTCCTTTTCCTAGACTTTGCCATCATCTCTTTCCCATATCACTGACCGACCTCCCTTGTACTCCGTCCTTTACTTGCATTGTTGCCCTTTAACTCTATAGTTCTCCACCATGGTATCAGTTGTCAGGACTGCCTAAAGACCGTGGTGATTCATTTTGTAAACAAAGAGTACTTCAAGCATCACTCACTTAATTTTAGGCGTAAGCAAGGAAGAATGACAGCAAAGAAACTGAAAATCTCGCGTAAGTCTAGATATTAGCAGGGCCGTATGGAGTATGTGCCAATGTCATCTACATGTGTCCCAGTAGGAAAAGATAATGCCCTAACCCATTTCAACTTTTACTGGTTTCATTGATTTCTGCCTTCACAGATTTTTTATTTTTTTTTCACTGCCAAAATCATTCTTCGCTCCTCTTTTGATCAGAAATTTAAGTATGTACTATTGCCATGTTAAAGCAGGAGCAAGTCTTAGAATTCCTTCTACAATAATCCCTTACCAACAATTAAGCCTATACAGTTTAAAAGGGTTGGAAGAACAATCACTGGAAAATGAGTGAGCTGTGGAGAGCAACTTTTCTCAAGTGTTTTTTAATATAACAGCTTACATACTAAATCTATATAAATCATTAACTGTTTGAATGTTTGAAATTACGACTCATGTATTACATGAGCATTTAACATAAATGATAAAGTCAAGTACAGGCTTTCCTTTCTTGACCTAAGAAAGGCAGTTAGAAGAATAACCATACATCTACACTTCTTCCTGATGTCTACAATGATCCCACACCAGGTCATGAGCAAACAGTTCACTCTCAGTTCATGGAAAAGAGCTCTCTCAGAAAAATTAGAACCTTCAGCAAACATACATTTAAGAACTTAGCTCCAACAGTATTTCTATCAATAAAGAGCAACAACAAGAATTCATAGTTTAAATTTTAAACGATAATATATGCTTCAAACTATGGCATTTTACATCATGCAAAAGCTAATGGACTACAACACATCTTAAGAACCTCCATCCTGATGAAAGAAAAGCTGTCACAGAACTAACAGAAAAATGAAAACTGGTCATCTTAAGATATAAATTTTAGCTAGTATGACTCATTACAATCAGAATAAAACCTAAGAGACAAATTAATTCCTAAACTGCAATTAAGAAATGGAAGATTTCCTATATAGAAGCTAAATTCTACTGTCCTAGCAATTCTATGGAATACAGCTGTCTTCCAAAAGTAAAACAAATTGTCCAATAAGTCCATCTAAGTTAACACTGCAAAGGTAAAAAGGCTTCAGAAATTCACCAAGAAAAATTCCTCAACCTTATGTTTTACCTTAACAACACAAGCCACACAATATCTAAGTCCTAAATCAATATGCCAAAAAACACTGATTGGACATTTGCTAAAGTTCTATAAACCCTCAAGAACCCACGTTCTTATCTCAACTCCTCTATATTATCTCCAAATGAAATTAATGACTAAGACAAAAACGATTTATAATAAATGGAAGTGTATGACCCATACTACAAGTACAGAGAAATTCAGACAAGGAAGTTAAGGAGTGATGACTGAGAAAAGTAGACGAACGCTGAGTTTTGAAGGATGGGAACACCTAGATAGACACAATCAAGGGTCCTCTCAGGTGAGAAGAAAAACATAATGAAGTCACAGCAAAGGGAATGAGGAGAGTGTGTACAGAAGACCGCCAGACTACATGTTTGTCACGTATCACCAGCACTAAGGTACTGCAGCACTGCTCTCAACGCCAGGAAACGTGATTCATAGTTTGACCTATGTGATCAGCACCCCCTGGAGGTGTGCAAAGTAGTGATCCCATTAAGTAATATAGAAAAGTGGTGATCCTGTTAAGGTAATACAAAAAAGTTAACAGGTGGGATGATCCACGAAAAAGGATTCTGTGAAATAAGGGAGCAAAGCATTAAAACACATTTACATAGATTCCATCCATATTAGCCTATCAAAGGATGTGAGAAGAACCAAATGGGAAAACTGCATAAACCAGCAATCCTGGAGTTTGGTTTTGCCCCTCTTCCCCCAAGGGACCCCCTATTAATATTTCTTAGAGCCAGTGTTCTAAAACACACTTTGGAAAATACTGAACTACTTTATAAAAAGCCTTCAGAGTCAAGTTGCATGTTGATAAAGAGAAAAATGAGGAACCCTTGAAAGTTTTAGTGAAGAAATGACAGCAGGAAAGCTATTTAAAAACAAACAAAAAAAGGTCTGGTACAAATAGGAAAGATAGATTAAAGCAGCAGATCTGAGCATTTTGAGAGTAAAAGATAGTTTAATATCCTTCTGAGAGCAAATTCACTGAGTACAGTGAACAATAAATCCACACTGTTAATAATCAAGTTATTTAAAAAGCATCTTTTAAACAACCAAATCCTTTTTCAGATCTATTTTTCAGAAAGTACAACTTTTCCTTCTAAAGTTACCAGGTCTTTACAGTAGTCATACCAGCTTACAGTTAGGCAGTATAATCTCAGATTTCACAATGTAAGCAAGCGCTGGTCCATTCAAGACTTATCTTTATTCTTTCCCCTAGAGGCCCAGGTGACAATAATATTAATACAAAGCAGCTATCCTGGAGGTTGACATACCATATTATTGGAAGTTATTGCACTTAGAAATTTACCAAAGAGTTAACTAAAAACACAGCATACTGTTTAAAATAGTTAACACTATTCTAGGAAAAATTTAATAATAGTGTATCTGGATCTCTCTGCCAGAAATCTTTATTAGTTTCGATTTCCATAGTCATTTGTAAATTATAACCCATGATTCCTAAATATATCCTAAAGCACAGCCAACAAGCCAAAGCTTTTGGAACAAACAACAAAAAAATGTTCAACAGAGTCTTGAAATGGATTTACTTTGAAATTAATTTCATCATAAAATGTATTTTAAATACAATACATGCTATTTACTATCCTGTTATAATGAAGCAAAATCAACTATTTTAAGACTGGTCTTAAGTAATCCATATGTGGCATATAGTATTAGATAAAATAGTTTTAAAAAGTCAAACCAGTTTACATCAACTGGACTTTATGGTAGATTGCTATACAAATTGTTATTTAGCGTTTTAAGTAAAAGAGCAGTAACTTCTGTTTTAATGCACAGAGTAGTAAATTACCAGTCTTATATCATTAATATTATTGAAAAATCATTAGGCACTAACCTGCTACTTTTGAAGGAACAGCTAGCTGCCTGTTAACTGAAACTGGTAAGGACCACCACTTATCCACCAATTGATGTCCTTTTAGTCTGAAGGAATATCCAAAGTTTTTCCTTCTAACAAAAAATAAAAGCTAGACTAAAGCATAAATATTCAGTGCCTTACTGACATAGGATTCATTATTTTTACCAAAGTCAGTCCCCATGTTGAAGTCACTTGGAAATGGAAGACATGGGGACATGAAAACAAAAAGAGAACATTATTTGTCTAGGAGTTCACAACACTTAGTAAGTAACTTAACAAATAACCACAGATGGATCTTCTGAAAGAAGACAGTGAACACAGATAACAAAAGTATTTTCAATTTACCAGGTTTACAATGGTTATAAAAGCCACCAATCCACAAGTCAAGCCTGGCTACAAGAGTCAAAACTATTTGAAAGCGCTAACTCTATGTTCAAAGTCAAATAAATCAACGATGTTATAAAGGCATCTCTATTACATAATTTTAACCTAGTTATAAATTTAACATGTTTCTCAAAATGCAGACTACTGGGCCCCATCCCAAATCTGCTGAATCAGAATTGCAGGGGCAATGCCAGGGAGTCTGCACTTTCAGTGACTCCCCCAGGTGACCCTCACGCACACAAATGCTGAAGAACCACTATCTTCCTTGTGAGATTTATAAAAAGCTTTTGAATTTCAGGAACTAAAATATCCTCCTTTGAGACCTTTGTAAACCAAATGTCATTACAAATTAACATTTCAAAAAGATTTATGGAATACATATGTTTGGCAGAAAAACAAGTGCATTAAAAAAATTATAGCCGAAATTAAAAGAAGAAACTTTTAGTATAAGCCATTTTATTTTTGACACAAGATTTAAGACACCCTTCCATCATTTCAAAGACCAACAGATCTTTGCAAAAATTCCTTAAAGATAATCCAATCAACATTATTAAAAAATATACTACAAATATGTTCAAATACATTTTAGTCAGATGTTAATAAGTAAATCAGGGTATGAGCTGTTTACATTATGCCAAATATAAGCAATAGATTATATTTACACAGTTAAACCCAAACAAATCTGTTTATATTCCAGTATTAAATTTACTCTGGTCAGAAACTGATTTTTCATAAACTTACGTAACTTTCACAAGTATAATGGAAAGAGCAATGGAGTAAAAACAAGAAGCCATCTAGAGTCCAGTTCTGGCTAATCTAGCTGCTAGCTATGTGACCTTAGGGCCTAGACAAATCATTTTACCTATCTGGGGTGGATGGGGGTTAAGTACAACCATCTATTTTACTCATCTCACAGGTCTATTTGTTGTGAGACTCAAGAGGTAGTATGTGATATATTCCGAAATACTGTAAAACACTTTATAAATCAAAAGAATTATTACTAAGAGAGCAAAATTCGAGAGACACTATCTTTAGGAGCCAGCTGCACAACAGACTATTACAGAAACAATGAAGAACATAAAAATTGCCTTTCAGATTCAATTACCTATTAGACGTTATTGTGTATTCTATAAATTACAAATAAAATACACATGAATTCACTTCAGTTACCTGACCAATGTCCCCACTTATAACAGACTTATTTCATGCGTAAAGAAAGAAATGAAATTAGATGGGCCACCAACTGGTAACTGTCAAAACTAGTCACTAAGTATACTATTCTCTCAATTTCCATAATAAAATTTTGTAAACGCTAAAAAATAAATCTTTTCAAAGTTTATCTTTAAAAAAATTTTTTCCCATAACCACTGAATCATTTGCCTTCAATGTTACCACAGATTCTATATATTTCAAGATAAGCTACTCACATTATCCTTTTATATATCACGATACCTACTAGAAAATAATATTCCCCTCCAACTGGACAAGTAAGGTCTTAATCAAGATGCAAAAATTTAATTAAATTTCTGCTTTCTGATGTTTTTACTCCTTTATTGTTTGGCTCATTCACTACAAAATTCAAGAATTAAAAAGTGAAAACAACCAATTTCAACTGCTTGTATATGTAACAAAGTAAGAAAAAAAGAGGGCAAATACTTCTGTTGTTAGTACATAAAAGACTGATAGTTGTAATTTGCCATTCCTCTTAAAACCTGTTGACCTATACAACTCAGTTCACATGGTAAGAGACTGTTTCATTCAAGATGAAGTTAGCATATCTGTCAGACAAAGGCATTTAGTAAAATTTAACCCTCAAATCAGAGTCTATCAAATTACACATAACAATGTATAATTACTCTGCATACATCAACCTAATTACTCAAATAATGTCCTTAACATGGGGCCATATTCCAGACTGAAAAAGCATAAGCCACTCTTCTCTCAAGCAAATTTTAAATTCAATTTTAACTTAATAAAACAACTATAACTTAAACAGCTTATGCTTTAGAGTGGACTATGAAAAAATCCAAGTGTTCAATTAAAACAAATGCAGATAGAAGGGCAATAATATCTTGTGGTCAGTAATGAAAACTATATTTGGTAACTTGGACACATTCATTCATTCATTCCGTGAGAGCTAAATCTTTGTTACATCCTTAGTCGCAATTATCAAAAAGTATCCTATACCTGAAGAGACAGTGTACCTTAAATTTTTTATTTGAGAAAGAGGGGGACAGGAAGGAGCAAGTGGGCAGGGAAGGAAATCTCACCGATTCAGCTGTCACTACTGCATTTATTTTCTAAGCATTAAAAATTCCATTTATTTTTGTATGAGATGCATTTGAGAGGAGCCATATATAGAAACCACTTTTCCCAACATGGTCTTTAATAACTTTGAATGTACCTTCTCCTGCTAGAAGTCCTCATTTGTATCATTTAAAAACAATTATAAAACTCGCAGCAAAGCCATAAAAGGCAAGCTGTTAGAAGATGAAAAACAAAAAAAAATTACTATAACCTTACTCAAGGTTAATAATTTTACAGATATTTTGCATATTTCCTGCAGAATCTGTTAATAGCACAAAAGCTAAAAACTAACTGTAAAACCACTATCATGCTGGTAGGTACCTTGATTTGGTGGCAATAGGTAGTTTTAAATTTCTATTTACAAAGCAGCTATTTCCTTATTTCTTTCCCTAGGCAGGTCCAGACTATCATTACTCCTATTATCGTAAGCACATCAAAACTAGTTTCTCACCTCATCTCAGAATCCTACATTTAATCTCAAGCTTCAATTAAAAAACCAGTATTTCCCATGTAACTGCAGGAATACCCCCATTAATACAGAATAATAGACAATTTCATCTTATATGTCTAAATGGGGATGTCATGATAGCCGCTGCCATAAAAATCAAGAAGGCGTACTCTGAATTTTTACCATTTTAATAAAAAAAAAATCACGAAATTTTAAATTAAAGGTGGCGCTCTGTCCTCAACTCACCCGATTGTGACTCACTTTTGCAGACTATATGGTAGGAAATAACAGTTACTTTTCAAAGATCTTTGCAGTTACACCCAAACCAAAATCAGGACAGAGATCCACCCTTAATTACAGCAATTTAACTGTCTCATCCAAAGCAAGGTAGAAACTAACACGTCCCCCTGAAATCATGGCTAAATAAGCCCATTTCACACACTAGTTTTTAAAGATTCCTTGTATACGTTTCTACCTACTTCACATTTGAATGCACCAGGATGAAAAGAAAAAAAGGGGGGTACCCAAATGAAATGCACAAGTACAAAAAGCAGATTCTCCTCCAATCCCTCTAATTCCCCCAATCCGCGTCTGCCACACACAAGGACAGGGAGTCTGGGGAAGGCTAGCAGCAGGGCAAGCGATGAAGGCCCTTTATTGACTCACGTGGGCCACCATCCAAAGGGTTACACACCCTCTGCTCGAGGACAGCCTCGTACAAAGCAGATCCTTAAAAGTACTTCTTATTATAAAATACACCCACGCTGAGCAAGAGATTTTAAAAATATGACTGTCCTCAGGTGGGGGAGGTTAAACACAACAAAGGCTTCCATGTTGAAAGACAGTCCAGATATATGCATATACCTATACACATATGAAAAAACATCCATGTAACTAATTTATCATGAACAGCAATCGATACCAACAGGAGCCATTAGATTATTAATAAAGCCAGAAAAGTAGCCTGCATAACAGCCAAAGGTGATTGTCTGCCGCGCTCTAACCCCAGGGAAAGGTAAAAATACCGTGTGGAGCAGGGTCCAGCCCACCCCAGATTTAGAGACCCCCTTAGCGCTGCCTTAGTACCCCCTGACCCCCACCCCACTCGGCGCCAAGCACCGCTGCACCACACAGGATGCGAGCACTCCCAGCGCTGCGAGTCCCGCAGAAAACTGGTGAATGAAATGCGCACGGAGACCAACCTAGCTAGTGACCGCGGCGCAGAACCAGGGGTCGCTAACTAGCTTAGCCACAAGATTCTCCAGCAGGACGGGATAAATGGGATAAAGGGAGCACACCCCCCGCCCCCGCAACTAGAATGCGGTTCTTTCCTATTGACCCTTTCCAAAGAGGGAGTGGAGGACGCACGGTTTTTTGTTTTTGTTTTTTTTCCTTTTAAACTTAGTCCAAAAAATCTGAATCGGAAGCAACCGTGAACATCCTGGGGGGGCCAGGCAGGAGACACCGGGAGAAAAGCGAGGCGGCTCTCTTTTAACTCCCGCGGAATCACCGTCCGGTGTGACAACGCATCAATCAACCAGCCCCAGCCAGGGGCCGACGAGGGGCCCCCGCCCTCAGCCCGCGAAGCGCCAGTGGGGCAGAAGCCAGGGATTAGAGGGTGACCCTCCCGGGGCGCGGGGAAAGAGTGCCGGGCACCGCTGCCCTCAAGGTCACCACACGCCGGGGCGGGGGCGGCCAGCGGCAGGATGGGCTATGGCGCGGCCGAGGCGGCTGGAAGACACCGAAGAGCTGCGGGTGTAGACAGAAGCCCCACGGAGCCCCGTCCCTCGGGCTCTAGGCGGGGACTCCCGGCCGGACCCGGCGCTGAGGCGCACGCTGAGGAACCCGCTCACCTTTATGATCTCCCAGGGCGGGCGCGGCAGGAGACAACCTGCGAGGGGCGCCCCGAACGCCCCCGCCAACTTCTCCGAACCGCGCCGCAGTCCGCTGGGCACCCAGCGGTCAGGACCCCCGCCGCGACGCCCCGACCTCGGCGTTCCGCCCGGCCTCCCCCGCAGGTGACCTGACCCGCCGCCACCGCCGCGGGCGGGCGGCAGCCGCCACTCACCTCACCCGGCAGCAGGAACCATTTTCCGAGGGGGGGAAGGTAGGGGAGGCTGCAGGAGGGTCGGGGTGGTGGGAGGGAGCGGTGAGAGGCAGCGGGAAGCACGGAGAATGGGGGCTCGGTCCTCCGCTCGTCCGCAGCCGACTCGTAGGGCTCGGGGCGCCACGCGGAGGTGCAGCTACACCTCGAGGATGAGGCGGTCGCGGAGCCCAGAGGCTCAGCGTCCACCAGCCGGGGCTCCCTACTCACGCTGCACTGCGAGGAGGCGGCGGCGGAGGAGGAGGCGGCGCCCAGCCCGGCCCCCGCCCAGAGCCCGGCAGCCACCGAGTGGCCGCCCGCGTCCCCGCAGGACCCGCCTCCTCGGCTCCGCAGAGCCGCACACAGGGCGCGCCGCGCTCAGCACGGGCAGCTCCGCCAGCCTCACGCCGCCGTCCGCAACAGCAGCGGCGGGCGGGGTGCAGCCCCCTTCGTGAGCACCGCAGCCCGGTCCGCTCCGGGCGGGGCCGCGGCTACCCGAGAGCGGACGGCCGAGCACGAGGGGGATGCGCAAAGCTTCGGGGCAGGGGCCCCGTTTGCAAGGGGTGGCCCGCAAGATTGCCGGGGTAGGCAGGGGGAGGTAAACGCTCACCCGTTCCGGTCTGGCGCTCCCTTCTTTCCACACCCACACGCCTCCCGCTCCACGCTGGCGGCGCAGCTGCTCCCGCTGCCACTGCCGCCGCCGCCGCCGCCGCCGCCGAAGCTCGCGCCGCCGCTGCTGCCGCCTTGGCTGGGCGCGGTCACGTGACGCAGCCCGCGGGGAGCCTGGGGGCGGGCAAGCGCGCGCGCGCGCGGAGGAAGCGCGGCTCGGACGGGGATTAGAAGCGGAGCGCCGTGGAGAGGGCGTTTAAGGGGAGGACCCGGCGAGCGCGTCCCCGGCTGGCGAGCGCGCGCCCGGCGATTAGAACTTGCCGCACGGCCGGGAAAGGGTGTCCGGAGTGAGGGGCGGGGGACTCGCGCCTCCACGCGCCCCTCCCTCTCTTCCCTGCCCGAGAGCCTTGGTTCGCCGCTGCCCCCGCCCCCTCCCGCTCGCTCCTTTCCTCCTGCTGCTGCCTGCGATTGGCTGAGAAGCTCTGACGTCCGTGTTTCCATGACGTATCGGGGCGGGGGAGGGGCGGCGGGGGAGGAGGGGGTGGCTCGGGCGCGCGGGGCGGTGACACCGTCAGTCGCAGCTGCCGTTTGGGCGCGGGGCCGTGAGGCTGCCGCGAGTGTGGAGGCAGGACGGCGATGACTGCTGCAGGCGGACGCAGGCACTCTTCACCTGGGGGCCCCGCCCGAACCATCCTCAGGCCTGTGCCCCTCCAGAGCCTGGGAGCTAGGCCGGCGGGCGGGCGAGGGCGAGCGCTCTTGGCGAGGACAGGTTCAGGCTGACCCCGCGCCCGCGGACATTTGAAAGGCTCCTCGCGGCGTCTCTGCTCCGCTCGGTACTGGACTCGCTGCCTGTCCCGGGTCGTGACGCACGCGCCGGACGACGAAAGTGCCTCAGCTTGCTCTCTCCTTGAGGAGAGCCCACTCCCCCGACGGGGGCGGGGCGCCTGTAGTCCTGTCTTGTCGGGCCCGAGACACCGGGGATCCCCGCTGCAGCGCCCAAAGGGTTAACTACCGGCGTGCCTTAGTATCCGCGCTTAAAATCCCCATGTTTTCGTTTTTAGGTTTGCTTTTTCTCCCTATACCCAGCCGTTGGCTCTTTTAGTTCACTTTGTAGCATCTCAGCCCTGCACCCTTCTTTCGTGTGGGTGAAAAAACACGGAGTAACGTGCGGGATTTATATGCTAAACGATAACCTGCTTTGCTCCAAACTTCGAGAGATTTTGCAAGTTAATAAAAAAGAAACTACCCGTAGAGACATCTACTTAAAAGATAAAATGGTTTTTCCTTCACAAACATGCACACATGGATGTAAAGATTTGTATCTTGCCTAAGACACCGTGTTCCATCTTCCTCCAATCGCCTCTATTTGAACTAACCATCGACGCTCGTTCAGAGACCTTATTAATGTTATTTTCAGTATCACTTAATCAGAACAAAAAATAAAATAAAATAAAATAGGTTCTGAAGAGTCTCCTCCCTTCTCTTAACTCCAGGACAGGAAAAATTAATATTTGTAACGTCGTCTTAAAAGCAGACAGGCGATGCAAAAGACTTTATTACGTATGTTCACTCTCTGGTAGCATTTATTTTGAAATATTTTAAAGGCTTAGAAACAAAATACATAAAAAGTTTCAAAAGCAAAAAATTCCCAAGCTAACCCTGTTAAAAATAGTTTTTTTCATCAATTTATATATCTTACCAGGTTAGACATTACCTTTTGAGCTGTGCCCTTGACATGCAAAATTAGCACTTGGGCAAAATGACACAGTTTTTCCTCTCTTTACTTTTAATCACTGTTAAGGAATTGGTTGGTGACACTATTCCTGACACTATTTCAAGACTTCTTAACAGAAGAATAACTTTTCAAAATGGCTTAGAGAAATTTAAGAATCATTGGCTTTTGTCCAACTTTTCCTCCAAGGAAGTCACAATAGAAAATCGAATTATGTATCCTACTTTAATCAAGAATTTGACATTAAAGCAATATATGAATCATTGGTACAGTACACTAGCAAAATGGATAATAGATTAAACTAGAATCTGTTCACTTTGTGGGTTTGTTGCAATTCCAGACAATAAAATATATGTTTTAAAGTGTTGTGGCCATGAAAAATTACTCAGCATCTTCATTTTAAGACATGATTTCAATAGAGTTTTCATTTATGGAGATTATATACATATATATCCTAGAACATATTTATATGCATTTTAATGAAATGTGAGTCACACACACTGATATACTTTCACTGTCAAAGTCAAGACGATTGTACTGTGTAGTTTGGTTTTTATATTTTTATTCTTCAAACAGCAAGTGAAGCCTGAAAACAATATAGAAATAACTGCACACATTACATAAGGAAATTCATTTTTTCTCCAAAAGTTTTATTACTGAAACCACCTTATTGACATAATTCTCAATGTAAAAATCAAGAAAATATTGCTTAATTAGCACTTCCTAAAAATGGAACTACTTGAATTCAAAGATGCTACTGTATAAGAAATAGCCATATTCTCTAATCTTGGACCTCACTTGTCCCATGGATTTAATTGAACTAGAGATATATGAGTGCATAATAATAAAATAATGCAATATTTGTTGAAATACTTTTACAAAGTTCTTTTAATACACTTTGAATATCTGAGTATCTTTTTTTTAGTTACAATGCATATTTAAATCCTATGGCAAGTTACTATTTTGGATATTAACATTATTTGAAGATAGACCATGTATTCAAAATAGTATATTTATTTGCAAACTAGTAAAGTATATTCCATTTAGTGGAGCAAATCTAAACTATTGATTGTTTTCTGATAAGTCGATCGATTCAACATGAACTAATCATGTATAATCCATAGAGACAGTTTTCTAAAATATTCACTGTAATTACATGTAAAAGGAAACATTAAGATCTTTACCCCCAAGAATTCTGTCACATGGCGCCTGGGTGGCTCAGTCGTTAAGTGTCTGACTTCCATTCCCCCTGCTTGTGTTCCCCTTTCTCACTGTGTCTCTCTCTGCCAAATAAATAAATAAAATCCTTAAAAAAATAAATTCTGTCACATGCATCTAGCAGTAGGACAAAATAAAGACATGCCAACGGCAGCATATACTTAAAACCATACAATTTCCCCAATTTATACATATGTGAATATATCAGTTCCAATCATTGCAAAATGCTAAAGAGAATTGACACATGTAAAGAGGCAGGAGAGAAGAAATATTCAATGCTTCATAAAAAGTAGTTGTATATATTCTCCAGCTTCCATTAACCTGGATCACCAGAGAGAGATGTCGAGAGAAACATTACTTAGCTGAAAACCACAGAAAACTTTTATCTATTAGTAACAAATTAATTACATTTGCTGAATTAAATGAAGTATGATTTTCAGGTGAGCCTAAAACAAGCATTTTCAAGTCACATAATGGAAAATTTTTATAGGTGAAAAATGCAAAATGGTTAGTTGTCATTATTTGACAGGAATTATTTAACACCCTGTACTTTTCTAGGTATAAGGCATTTTTTTTCTACCCCAAATATTATATAATCTAGGTCATAGAGTATGGTCCTAAATTTAAATTCCCGAGAATCAAAAGAGGGAAAGCTCATACTTAAATGGTTAGGAAGTTTTCCTAAAAGAGGATTTAGACTTGACTTGTGCCACAGAAGACATCTAGGATTTAAATTAATGCAAAAGAAGATGGGCAGGAGAAATGTCCAGAAAAGTACCTGGTAATTAACATCCATTTTCCTATCCTTTCATTAGACATGAAACATATATTTACTACCTTTGATATTCTTTACCTCCATATGAGGAACTCATTTATTTTTTCATTAATAGTGGTGAGTTATGGTGTATCGTAGTGTTGTTGTGAGGTTTTGGTGAGATATTTACACAAAGCTCTTAACAGAACACTTATGTATAGTCAATGCCAATAAAGGTTGTCATTGTTACTCATAGGCATTCATTCTTTATCCCTTACTACTAAATAAATGTACAGCAAATTAAAATGTACATTTTTACTTTACTTACTTTACTTTGATGAATATGGGTTTATTATTCTCACATTAGAAGTCCAGTGGTAGGTGACGGTATGACTGATTCAGCTGCTGAACACAGCCCTCAAGGATCCAGGCTCACAAGCTTTCTGCTCCACCATCTCCGGTGTAGGCTAACTTCACTATCTTTTTATGCTAACAATAGGAAATTCAGCTGGATTGTTTCACATTCAGGGAGAATCTTACATTTTCCAGGTTTTTTAGTGCTTAGATTTCTACAGTTTTTCATTGTTGCCCAGCTTTTCTTGGACACTCTTGTTTTTCATGACATTAGAATGTGCAGAAGAATCACCCGTATGAGCTTAACAATGCAGATTCCTGGAGCCATACAGAGCTTCTGACTAAATCGGTTCAGAGTGGATCCAGTGAAAACACAATTTGGACAGTTAACTTTAGGTGGTTTTGAAGCACCTTATCATCTCTTTCTCTCCATTGTTACAATGTTCTTTTGTTATGTCCTTCATTAGTTCTTCCTTCTCTTTCCCTGGCTAGTTCCAATACTAAATTCCTATACTTGAACATTTTTCCGTATCCTAACTTCTATAAAGCTCACCTATTTTCATGACTTCAGCCCCTTGAAGACAAAACTAATGTCACTCTTTCATTTATTCATTAACCAGTCGTTAATGAATCCTGATCCTGACAAACGCCCTCTCAGCTTACTAAGGTAGGAAAAACAAAGATGTCTATTTAGGAGGCATTGGCATCAAGGTGATAGTTCATCTATCCATTATACAAACAAACAGAAACTGGCACATAAGAGGTGCTTAAAGTAAAAATAGATTGACATGAATGAATGAACAAGTGAACTATCACTTCCTCAACAATGAATTCTAAATTTATATCCACTGCCTTGCTCTTTTATTCCGGTCACCCCAGGGAACTTCTTTCAGTGTAAATTTGTTTTTTCTTACTGATAGAAATGTTGGAAGGAAGCCAATTTATCAGTCATCAAAAACCAAGTTACTGAAAGTCAGTTTTTTTTTTTAACATATATTTTTGATGGCAGAGAAAAGGTGGGCAAGGGAGATAAGATGAAAATGCTGGGGAGTGGGTGCAGAGGTCAGATTAAGGTAGGATCTAAAGTGGATAGAGGGTATTTGCCTTGAAAATAAAAAGGACTCTCTTTCTCTGATGTAGAAGAAGGCATTAAAAAAAGTGTGAAGGAAAGGTAAAAATTGAAGTTTAGAGGAAGGATGACATAGGCATATAAATGGCATCTTAATATTCCTTATATAATAGCTGTTTATGGTCATCAACCAGAATTGAGTAAGGCTAAGGACTGGATTGGGAAGATTAAAGAAACTAAAGGATGAGCAAAGGATAGAGAAAATGTTATCCAAGGCCCAAATAAATGTAGAGTATGATTTTACAGCAATTGAGGTTTGCATGATGTTCTCTGGTGACTCAGAGTTGGGGTTTCCCATTGCGGTTACAGTTGTTAAGAATTCAAGAGAATCTGGCACAGAGCTTCTCAGTAGGGATGGACATGGCACTGATGCCCATGCTGTGTTAGTCCTCTGGGGCTGCCATACCAAATACCACAGGCTGGGTGGCTTAAACAACAAAAATTTATCTTCTCACAGTGCTGAAGGCCAGAAGTCCAAGATCAAGGCGCTTTAAGGCTTGGTTTCTGGTGAGGCCTCCCTCCCGGACGTGTAGATAGCCACCTTTTCGCTATGTTTTTACATTGCCTTTCTTCTGTGTGTATACATGGAGACAAAGATCTTTGGTGTTTTAATCCTTTTCTAACAGTGACTCTGGTCCCATGGGATTAGGGCTCTACCCTTAATATCTCATTTAACCTTAATTACCTCCCTAAATGCCCTCTCCACATCCATTCATGGTAGGGGCTAGGGCTTCAACAGAGGAATTAGGAGGGGACACAAGTCAGTTCATAACACAGATTCATCTGGTGAGCATTTTTCAGAATTCACATCTCAGGGTCCTTCCTCAGATCTACTGGATCAGATTTCCTGTGTTACACAACCCCACTGCTCAAATGTGTGTGTATGTGTATGCATGGCAGGGGGTGGATATAGCCAACCAATGCTGGGGGAAATATAGCCAACAATGTTAATATACAGTACGAAACAAGTACAAAAAATAAAAGATACCAAAAAGCACCCCGCCCTCCAAAAAAAAAAAAAGAAGAAGAAAAGAAATCTACAGAGCTGGAAATAAAGAACTCAAAGGTAGACCAGCCAGTATGCAATAAGCAGATGTCAGCCCATGGGGACTACTCAACCTGGAAATAAGTCATCAATGTTAGTGTGAAGTTTTAATGATAGGAGATGTGGCTAGAGATGTGAGTGAGGCAGGGAACTGGAATTGAATCCTGTGTAAAGCCCAAAATCCTGCCTTCTAGACAGTGATGAGCTAGTACCAGTTTCTACCATTGGCCTTGCTGGGCTTTTCCAAAAACTCCCACATGTACCTATAAGAGAATCAGTGTTTGTATACCTGCCATGCTGAAAGCATCAACTGCCAAAGAGGCTTGCGGTGGAGTCTAGCCAAGAAAAAAGACTTTGTCCTTTCCTTCTCCTCCTTCCTCCCTGGCCTCGATGCTGAAAGGGCCATAGCTTAGCGAAGGGAGGGAAGAGGGGAGTAAAAGCGTACCGTCGGGGGAGAGGGAAAATACCTTTGACTCAGATGGAGATTGAACTTTGTAATGGTAGCGGACTAAGTTTTTATAGTTGCAAGGTCCCCCAAAAGTTTTTTAGAATCTGCTTCAGATATTATTAAGGAATAGGTATGGGGGATTCATTAGATCACGGTTGAAATTAGTTTAAGAAAAATACCTCATTGAGTTGAGCTGAGGCCTTAACTGAGTAGGTGGGCAAATGTCATCAGAGTAAGAAAAATCAAGTGAGGGAGTTGAAAGAGAGAAAGCAATTTCAAATCATAGTTAAATGAAATGAAAAATAGCTTAGGCGGTTTTCAAGATACAGGCCTGAGGTGACAGGTAAGGCGTTCTTTTGGGGTAGAGACAGGGAGGGAGCACCAACTCTGAAATTTTGTAGATAAAACTGCTCAATTATTATCACCATGAAAACTTAGCAATAAGCCACATCTGGTCAGATGCATCTTCCTATTTCTACTCTTGAGACCTAAAAATACTTAAGTCTTTATGAAATTTCTTTATGGTAATGATGGAGAAACTTCTGGGGAAACCTTGACACAGAATCAAATTGTTCTTTCTACTCTACTTTCCTGGTTATTGTGAGTTTTCTGGTTCCAGACTACCAACCACATGCAGACGATTTGCTTTGCCTTTCTGTTTTGGAACTTATGTCCTTCAGGTTCTCATTTTTTGCGCTGAGCTCTAGTAACTGTGTCCTCTTAATCTGCTGCTTGCCTACCAATTTCTGACCCAATGATAGACTGACTTCTCAGATCTATTTATACTCACTTCTGCTTGCTTGTTGCTTAGTTTCTGACCTCACAGGCTCATCTAGAACTTTAATTATGCCTGTTTCTGAAAAAAAAATGTCCTAATGTCTGATTCCCTTGTCTTGTCAAGATTCTCAACTCCTCTGCAATTTTGGCTTTCCCAGTTCCAAATTCTAACCCCTTTATTGCTTTGCTTCTATCACACACAATCCCAGCGTTTAGAGTTTGGTGTGTTTGTCCACTATAATTTTATTTCTTATTTTTTTCACCTATTTTTTTTTTTTTTACATTTCTCAAATGCCTTGCTTCAATGTAAGCTATATGAGTTCATGCCACCACTGAACAAAGAGTTTATCAGAGCAAAATTGTTTTTCCCAAGTAATAGTACCTTGTTTATAGGACTACAAGAACATGACTACACTAAATCTGCCAAAAAAGGATGAAGATTTAATCATTTTTATTTGGTCATGTTAAATTCTCTTTGAGCCACCATTATTCTACTGATAAAATAGCATTCATATATGACTTCCCTTTATGATATTATTTTGGGGGGTAGTCCTAGTCTAACTACAGATTCTAACATTTTTAGTTCTCCCATTTTCTTAAATATGGCGTATCTTTGTTTCCCATCATCATGTTAATGCTTGTTTTCCATACAACTTGCGGTCCCTTTCGGTGATACATATTGTTACTATCCTTTACAACTTCTCTTCATGTCTTTAAAAATAAAATGCTAGATATTTAATAGCTTCATATTCTTCCTGTTTCAAGCCTTAGTCACCTTTTCCCAGATATTTAGAAACTTATACATTACTATTATAAACAGAAAAATAATGAAGCTGCCTCTGCCATTTAACTCTTTCTAATCTGCAAGAATTCAAACAGAAAACCAGATGTAGTGTCATGTAAGTTATATTTTTTTTTGCTTAATATCTTCCATGTTGGACATTTACCATTAGATTTTTCTAATACTAGGTATAGATAATTATCTTCCTTTCTTCCTTCTTCCTTTCTTTCTCTCTTACTTTTAAAGTAGGCTCCACAGGGGCCCCAGGATGGCTCAGTAGATTAAGATGAATCAAATAAATAAATAAAACCTTAAAAAAAATAAAGTAGACTCCACACCCAGCATGGTGCTTGAACTCATGGCCCTGAGATCAAGACTGAGCTAAGATTGAGTTGGATACTTAACTGACTGAGTCACCCAGGTGCCCCTGTATATTTCTTTCTAATTCAAACATTAAGGATAAATATAGTATAAAAAGTGAAAGAGGGGCAGCTGGGTGGCTCAGTCGGTTAAGCATCTACCTTCAACTCAGGTCATGATCCCAGGGTCCTGGGATCAAGCCCCACATTGAGTTACCTGCTCAGGAGGGAGCCTGCTCCTCCCTCTCCCTTTGCCCCTCCCCCCCACTCTCTCTCTCAAATACATTAAAAAAAATCTTAAAAAAAAAGAGTGAAAGATTGTGTAATCACACCCCGACATAACCGGTGTAAAAAGTGGTATAATTTGTCCAGAGTAGTTCTTGCTGTGAGGGCATAAAAGGAAGCAGAGGGGGTGCCTGGGTGGCTCAGTTGGTTAAGCGACTGCCTTCGGCTCAGGTCATGATCCTGGAGTCCCGGGATCGACTCCCGCATCGGGCTCCCTGCTCAGCAGGGAGTCTGCCTCTCCGTCTGACCTTCTTCCCTCTCATGCTCTCTCTCTACCATTCTCTCTCTCAATAAATAAATAAAAATCTTTAAAAAAAAAAGGAAGCAGAGGGCATAGAGCTTGGATTTAGGGCTTGGATACAGACATCTAGTAGCCTTGACAAGTTATGAAATAGCAAGAAAAATAATTCCAAAGAAATATATAAACATGTGATGGTATAGTACACATTGCATAAATTCGTGTTGAGGGAATTAAAATTCACTGGAAAGACTATTATAAGAAAGATTAGTCTTAAACTTGGCTTTAAGGAGAAGGTACTAGAACATTTAGAAAAAGCCCAAACTTTGATGTAAGGCAGACCTGGATTCAAACCCCAGTTCTGAATTTTACCAGATGTGTGATCTTGGGCAAGTTCCTTAACTGCTCTTATTCTTTAGTTTTCCCCCTATGTAAAATGGGGACAATCTTTTAGTGTTGCCCTGAGGATGAAATTACATCATGTAGTTTTTCATAGTATTCACTCAATGAGTAGGTGTTTAATATTCTTCATTGTCCCACATAATCTGCTACACTTTCTATTAAATCTTCATATTCTCTAGGGTATTCAAAAATAATACAATTTACTAGAAAATGTAGAAAATATAGTTAAAATTTATACAGCTTCAAAAGAATTTTTTAAATTTTATAACCCATATTCATCATTAAAAAGGAGATTTTAAAAAGTAAAGAATTTCGAAATGGTAAAGGAGTTGAGATTTAGGTTTTATTTGTGTGACTTATATACTAGTTAAACAAATAACTCAGATGATTTTTTGGATCATACAGAATCCCTCCATGCCCAGAAGATTGCCACCATTTGTTACATTAAGGCCAAATCAATGGCTGTACAGTCATGGCAAGAACACTGGTAAGTGTTTCTGGGTAATGATTAAGCAAAGACATATGGTCTTTCCCTGAAAACAAAGACAAGCAATTCTTTAAGAAAGCTTAAAATGACCACTGAACTCTGAACCAGAGCCCAAATAATGAATACCAAGCTACCTCCTCAACAAGAAATGTTATCCCGGCAGTGCAGCTGTGAGCTAATTAAAAAGCCCAGACTGCTGTGCTGAACTTTAGTACTGCATTTACAGAATTAATTCAGAGGACATGTTATTAAAGTCTGGGGTTTATCAGAAGAAGGCAGCCTCTTTTTTTGAGCAGCATTTAAAAAATTAACATACTGGATAAGCCACTTATTATAGATGGAGCCTATGAGATCCCTCATATAGATGCAAAAAACTAAGCCACAAATTTCTAAGCAAAATAATGAGGCCATTGCACTCTGACATTAAATTCAAAAATAGCACTGTAGATACCCTGAGAGCACTTTCAAAAATAAATTTATATTCTATATGATGATTTCTAAGATTCTAAAAGAGACTGATGATCGCTAACACACCAAGAGCTAACAGCTAGATATATATCTAAAATATGTAGCAATTCTGTACTTCATTAACTCAGAAATAAATCAGTAATAATTGGAATTTGTAAGAAAAGAATAGTTTATTTAAATATTTTACTGTAAAGTTTAAAGCTTTAAAATTTATATCTAGAAACCTAAATAATAAACAGAAGCACTACTTTATCAGTAAATTCTGAAAGCTGTCATTATTTAACTTATTACATGTGGGCAGTCAGGGTAGAAGTAAGTTATGGAGACATTTAATGACCGGAAACTTTTTGGAGGCCATAAAATCTGTTACATCATTTCAGGCACCTTATTGTCATGATTTAAGAAGACATGGAGCAAGTCAGTGAATTCGTTACAACCCTATCCCCTCAGGTCTAACTGGGAGAGAGCAGCCCTTACTTTACATTCCTTTCAGTGCTGTAACAAAGTAACAGCTTCTGAGTAGCTGAATAGTTTGTGTATCTATGATGTAACAGGTAAAACTCATTCTGAAAAAACCAACAGAAGCCCAGGTAGACACTTCATACTGACAAACAAACAAACCCCCATATAATATATACTCCTATTTATAAATTTAATCATTGCCTAACAAATTAAGGAAAGCAGGGGGGCAATGTAAGGGAAATTTTCTACATATCTTTTTAAAAGTATTTTTAGTTTTCATTTTGGATTTTTAAAATTTTAAACATTCAGATAAATATAGAAAATAATATCACAGATACCTATGTACCATATCTACTTTTTAAAAATTTATTTATTTATTTATTTGACAGATAGAGAGCACAGGTAGGTAGAGGGGCAGACAGAGGGAAAGGGAGAAGCAGGCTCTCTGCTGAGCAGGGAGCCCGATATCTACTTTTAAACTGGGGAGGCAAAGGAAATCTGCTGGCAACCTTGTTAACAGGGTTGACTTATTGGACTTCTTTAAAAAGCAGGTATACGTGTCTGATCCGATTGTTCCATACAGGTTCTACCAGAACATTACTTTTGAGATGGAAGAACAAATCCGACTCTAATATAGGAATGCCATACTTTGGTCAAATAGGTGATTTCTTCTCTAGATCCTCCAAATACCTTCCTGAATAATCCTACGTAGGAATGAAAGAACTTTGCAAGAATTAGTAATTTGCAAGAAAAGCTAATTAAAGGAAAAGAAAAAGAAAGTTTATTAGCTTTTTATAGTAGATTTTCCGGCAATCTTCACTTTTTGAGCTAAGACACAGAATTCTACAAATATCCTCTTATAGCTCATCCACGCCAGACACTCCCTTGATAAGACACAATGGTGAGTTCCTCCCCTCATCCCTCTACCATTGCTGCAGCCAGTTGAGCTAAATGTCTTGACACATTTAGGATGTAGTTTGGAAGAGGGTTCTGAGGCAAAGATTTGGTGACTTGATAAAATGCAACACCAGCATTTTTTCTTGTAGGGAAGAGCTTTAGGAGCTTTAGGAGTAACAGGTGACTGAGGAAGTGAGTTGTTCAGAAGATGTTTAGTTTTACTCTTAGGAAATGACCTGGATAGATTTTAGATGGTATGTTAAGAATTTTTGCAAGTGGAAGGTCAGAAAGCAAGATGGGATTAGATAGGAAATCTGCTCAAAAAGTTTCACCAAGGCGAAGATGATCAGGATGTGGATTACTGCAGAGGTTGAAAATAAGAACACACATTTAGACATAGCAACTATCTTCAAATAGTAGGATTATTATCTGGAAAAGGTAGGAGACCCATGCACAGGTGTTTTGTTGTTCTTGTTTTTGTGTCTGTGCATAATAGAAGCATCTCTCATGTATATTCAACAATGAGTACCTCCTTATATTTCAGGCACTATACCAGTCACGTGGATACCGGGAATATAAGGCTCACAGTCCAGTGGGAAAAACAAAGAAGAAAACAATTTGAATTCAGTGTGATATGTATCAAGTATGAATGTGCGCTGTGGGAGCTTCACAGATGAAATGAAGCCCAAGTTGAATTTTTAAAAACTAGCTTGGCCATAGAAGACAAGAGGAGAAGGCTTTCCAGGTAGAAGGAAGAACACATACAAGGATAGGGAAGTGTGAGGAAATGCTAGCTCTTTACAAATTACAGGTTATTCATAACGGCTGGAGTATAGAATATAACTGAAAGTTAGATATAAGAATGAGGGTAGAGAGCATGAGGTTGGCTGGGATCAGAGTCTTCAATATGATGCCAAGAAGTCTGGTTTTAAGCAGTGGGTGACAGAATCAGATTTGTGTTTTAAGAAGTTACTCTGACAGCATCATGAATTCATAGTTGCAAGGAGTGGGGACAACTTTCCCGAAGGTTGGGCCATTTCAGGAACACAAGTGGAAGTGATGAGAACATAAACAAAGGAGGTGGTGATGGGGATGGAGATGAGGGGGATTATTAAGGAGTTGGACTCTACAGGACCCTAAAATCAGTTGAATTGGAGGGGGAGAAAAATAATGGAGAGGAAGGATTCACACTCATTCCCAGTTAGGCTTGGAATCCGTCTGCTTACAAAACAGTGACTTCCTCATCTCTAGAAATGAGAATCCTTCAAGCAAAATCTGCATGATTATGTCAGGCTTTTGCACACAGTGGACACTTGGAATTCCATGATCTCTAAGGACTCTTATAACTCTAAGAAAAGTCCTATTTACATTTGTATTACTAGAAAGTTAAACTATCAGAGAATCATGTTAAATGAATAATTTCTCTAAAAATGAAATCTATAGGTTCCCCATATTTCTTTAGTAATGTACACAGGCCCATGGGGATTTTTCAATAATCCTGTAGATATAAGTCCTCATCTAGACAAGAGTAGCCATCTAGGCAGATTGTCGTAAGATGTTAAATTAAATTTTAAAATGTACATATGCATGTCTTTGTCTCTTTCTGTCTCTCTGTCTCACACACATATACATATACACATAAAACAAATTTGAAAGTTCTCCGTCTATAAAAGTTTCTATAGTATATACATATGGTTCTAATAATCACTCTATGTGAACCAAACTCCAAAGATTTAGATAAAAATATATTGTGGATTTGATATAAATCTCTGTGAATTAAAGCATTTACTCCATTGAAAGCTGAAAGTTGTCAAAGTCAATAGCCATTGATGGTGATTTGAAAGAATTGATCTGGATAGGAGCCAAACTGCAAAATTACTTTCCAAAAAGAAACAAAGCCTTCATAATAAATACACGAAACACAACTCTGGCAGTAAAGATAATTGAGGCCAAAATGGCCAATTCAGTGGGTAAGATAAAAAGACAAATATCAAACTCCTGGGATGGGTAAAATAAATAAATAAATAAATAAGATAAGTTTACCTCAAAAAAAAAAAAAAGAAAATATCAAACTCTTATTCCCTTTGAACCAAATTCTTGGACAATATTGGGAAGAACAATTTGGGGTGCCTTTCCATTCCTGCCTGCTGACCCTTTGGTATCATCTTTTGCATCCAAAGCCCTTCTGTGCTGCCCAAATTCCTTCTTCCTGGTGCTCCACCCTTTCTTCATTTACCAACACACCTAGGGTCTTCCTTTCTGCCTGTAAACCTAAAGCGATAAGTGATGATGTGAACTGTACACACCTCAATAAGTAAGAGACAGTTTTAGTCAGAGAGCAGGCACCCCTTTGGGTGGGTCTCAAATCACCGAACACACAAGGAGCTGTGGACATTTACATTCATAACGCTTCCCTTTCAAAACTGCCTGCTATGATATTACACCTGAGTTGCCATTCATTATTTGCCCTTGTGCAAACATGTGTCCCTCTCTTGGCCCCGTAAAAAGAAGAAAAACAACAACAGCAGAACCCCACCAGGATGTGTAGCAATCAGCCAGTTTACATTCTTGCCACAATGATGACTCAGGGTATGGATACACATGTGACTTTTAGACTTTGCCCCCTGTCACTTTTCCACTGTATCTCATTTAGTGTGTGAGCTACTCACAAAAATTCTTAGTGCAATCATTTGTAAAATTTTCCATGACTGTAAAGAGTCATAGAGTTTTATAGCATTTGAATTCCATCCATGATTAAAAAAAAAAAGTCCACTTTCTTTTGATTTTTATTTTCTTGTTTGGCTGCCAAACTTAGTGATAGTGACTTAATGGGCAAAGAGTAAGCCATTATCCCTTTAATTGGTCTCTACTGGTTAATTCATTGGAGGCTTTTAGAAATGCACTTATTGTATAATTAACAGAGATCTGTGCCGCCTTTGTAAGTCACTGGCCATAGAAGGCTTTGTTTCCTAATTGCTCATCACCCGTCCTATTGCTGTGTCAACAGCAGTTTCACCTTCAGAGACTGCTTTCCCCAGTCTAAGCAGTGTCCTTGATCATCCACGTATTCTCTTCAGGTTATCTCTGAAACCTGTTCTCTTCAAGATCCCAGGGCTTCTGCTGGTCTCCTCATTTGTAAAAAAAAAAAAAAAAATAGCTTCAGAATTTTCAAGAAGATTGGAATAAGCAGACTTTGTTCCCCACCCATTTCTCTTACTTCTACAATTATCATCTCTTACTGCATTACAGTAATCCTACTCCAAGATTCAAAACTCTGATTTTGTCATTTAGACCCTTATAAAATATAAGCTAGAGAATAGTTCCGGTCTTCAAATGAGGAGTTTGTAAATACAGCATTATTAGAGTTCAAGAATGTTTTCATCTTTTGTGTTTGCCATGTATTTGTCCAGGCTCTACGCTAAACTATTCTGCACTTGACCTCCAGCTACTTTTCCCCTCCTTCTTCTAATAGTTACAAGCTTTTTCCATAGGTTGCGGCAAGCTGTCCTACCTCTTCCTTCTCTAATGGTGCACTTATGTTCTGTATACTTGAGCTGTGTGCTTGCTCTCAAGCTTATTTCTCAAAGTTTTTCAGAGAATATGGAATTTGAGCATGGTAAATGCAATCGATATTCTTTGTTATTTGTCAGGCAAGTAGCTAATGTAAGCCTTAAAATAGTAGTGTAAATTATTATACATAACAGTTATAAGTGGCTGAGTGCCAGTCTTGTGCTTTTAGCTGTAGAGAAGAAAATTTTCTTACAAAACTGTGACTATGCCCTCTTGGTAATAAAATACATTCGTGCTAAGCATCGTGGTAAGATTGCAAAAGTTAAAAATGTTGATGCCCCTAGTATCACCATTCCCCCTCCACCCCCGTGATATTTTAGTAGAACATGGAGCTCGATACTAAATCTAGAGCATTTTTCTTTCCGATATTATTTTATAGGCCATTCTAATTCTAATTTTAACTAAAAAGTCAGCCTTTTCTAAAACTATTTCTATTACCAATGAAAAATTGTTTTGACAGCTCCCTACTACTTTGGCAGTGGTAACCTTGCTTTTGTTAGAATTGATTCTATTGTCCACACTAGATAGGGCAGAAACTGCACTGGCTAAGGGAGATAGATAAATCTAAATTTCTGGAGTATCTCTCTCTTTTTTTTTTTTCTCTCGGTATAAATATTTAATTATGCCAGGAGAAATTCTGAAAAACTGTGACACACAATGGGATTGATTCCCCTATAAGTAGGGCATTTGTTATGTAGCTGAGAAAGGAACTAACACTTTTAAAGTCTTTCTAAGTGATGACTCTATTCTAGGTACTTTATTCACTTTCATCTTCACTGTATCCTACAAACTAGGTATCATCAGTCCTATTCTACAGATGAGTAATGAGGGCTAAATAACTTGCCCAGAGTTGCACAGTTATTACTAGGAAGAGGTAGGGTTATGACATGGCTAATTCTAAAGCTCATGTCCCTTTCACTTTCTTAAAATAGTTCCCTCCTGCTCATTCTTAGGGAGAAATATCAGCCCTGAAATATGTTATGACGCCTACTTCAAGAGCTGTATAGTTTGAGAGATAAGAATGTGGGCTCCGGAGTTGAACTACCTGGGTTCCTATCACTCACTAATTGTGTAATTTTGACCAATTACTTGATGTCTCTGTGTCTCAGTTTCTTCATCTGTAAAAATGGGGTGATTACAGTAATACCCACTCAGTAGTGTGGTTTGTGTGGACTAAATAAGAATGCACATAAAATACTCAGCAGAGTGGTTGATACATTGCAAGGTTTAATAGATATTGTTTTCTAGGAGTTTGATCTTTCTGTGGGTAGAGAAAACAAGTCTGGGTTGTAATTTCTTCTCTTCTTGGCTACTTATGTCTGGTTCATTTAGCAATCAGTGTTTTGTTTAAGATTCCTACCCAATTTTATATATTAATTTTTTTCTTCATGCAATATAGAAGATGAAAACATGGCCATAAATTCCTTGTTAAGCTTCTCTTTGAAAGATGGAGTCTAATTCTCCTTCTCTTGCACTTAGGTGAGACTTAGCGACATGTTTGGTGAATAGAATATGACAGAGTGGGACTTTTGAACCTAAGTACTAGGATGTCTGGCATCTTCTGCCTGTACCTCTTTGAATGCTTACTTTGGAACCTCTCAACTAGCCAAGGAAGAAGCCTGACTGCCTTGGCACCTCCATGTTGGAGTGGTCATCCTGCCCAGTATAAACCCAATCTTTCAGTCGTCCCTGCCAAGGAGTCAGAAGTGTAAGTAAAGCTGTCTTAGATACCCCAGACCAGCCCAACCCCCAGCTGAATATCACTTAGGTTCCTTAGTTGCCAGAAGAATCTCCCAACTGGGCCCTGCCCTAATTCCTGAGCTACAAAATCATAATAAAAGGATTGTTGTTTTAAGCCACTAAATTTGGGGGTAATTTATTACGTAACAATGTGTAGCTGAAACATGTATTTATTTATTTAAAAAGAAACTATTGTACCAGCACCTGCTCTAGGCACTGGGGGATGCATCTGTAAACAGCCTAGGCAAAGTTGCTACTCTCGTGAAGGTTACATTCTACTGAGCGAGACAATAAGACAAGAACAGGTAAGTACATATATAATTTCAAATATATATAAATACTATGGAGAAAAAATAAAACAGAAGGAAAAGACAGAGACTGACAGGGGGAGGTGTGTGTGGATATTTAGGTAGGCTGATTAGGAAGGGTCTCTCTGAGGACAGTTCATTTGAACAGAAATTTGAAGTTTTAAAATTATGCATTCACTCACTCATTCATTAATCCATTTACCTATTCAATAAACAGGCAATGATTAATCAGTACTTTGTGTCAGGCACTGTGCTAAGTGCTGAATAAGATAATCCTAGTGTCTCACGAGGCAAACAGACATGGAGAGGTACTAACAGCATCACATGAATATGCTGCCAAAGAGATGTGCATGTGGAGTTTTGGAGGCAGAGGAAGAGAGAATACTTTTTTAAGTAATATGTTTCTCAAAGGAGTCAACTGTGGAAACTGAATACTTATTCAAACGATGCTTATTCTAATGTGCTATTGCTCAAAATACCTCAGGAGCTTCCCTTTTGCTACTGCACAGGTACGAGCACAGAGCCTGGCCCATAGACACTGCAGGAAATATGTGCTGAATTAAAATTGCTTTAAGATACGGGTATAAGTCATATAAGAATCTTTCTTGCTACTTGCTACTCTTCTCTTTTGAGCTGAAATGATTTTATATAATATGATCATTCATTCCCCTTATTCATCAGACTTGGCCCTGAATTTTGTTTTGATCCCCCCATCAAATCTATCCTGAAACACTGAAGACTTGCCAATACTGAGGATATTCAAAAGAATATCTTGTTTACTTTTTATTTTTTTAGACATTTTATTTTATTTTATTTATTTATATATTTTTTAAAGATTTATTTATTTGAGAATGAGAGAGAGAGAGAGAGAGTACATGGGGGGGGAGGGTTAGAGGGAGAAGCAGGCTCCCTGCTCAGCAGGGAGCCCGATGTGGGACTTGATCTTGGGACTCCAGGATCATGACCTGAGCTGAAGGCAGTCGCTTAACCAACTGAGCCACCCATGCCCGTCTTGTTCACTTTTTAAAGGATGGCCCAAAAAAGGAATGTTGAAAATATTTTTAGTAATAGTAGAAGTGGAGCTAGCGTGAGTGCAGGGCCTCCTGAGGTGACTCATTTGAAAGAAGCATCATTCATTTGGATGTTTAAATGATGCTGGCTTTTTTGAAGAAGCAATTATATTACATTATAGTCAGGCCATGTTCTTGTGGATGTTCATTAAGTTGAGCCTGATTTCACGTGTGCCTATGTTTTCAACCATCTTTGCTTCCATAGATTCTCTCGAATACATCTTCTACTTCAAACTTCTGGTTTCCTTCTCCTATATCCAAGTTTCCCCAATCCTAAAACTCCATTTCTACTAAGCTTAGCTAACCTTCTAGTCTTCTGAAACATTTACTTCTCTTTTTAATCCCTACTTAATAAATGGTATTATCACCATCCTAGTTGTAGAAGTCATCTCGAACACCTTCTGCTTTCTCAACATTCATAACTAATCTCTCAACAAAGCTTGTTGATTCTACTTTCAAAGTATCTCTTGAATTTCCAATCACCCTCTTCCACTACAATTGCTTTGATTCAGGATTTTATTAGTTTTTTGTTTTGTTTGTTTGTTTTTGTTTTGCCAGAGTATTATCCCTTCTGCTTGGAATGCTCTTAACCAACCTTGACTACTTGGGGAACACATTTTTTAAAACTCAGGCTAAACTCACCTTTTTTGTTTCCTTAGCATCTTATTCATGCTTCTGTAGTATCCTTAGCCACAGTGTAGTATTACTTATTTATGTTAGGCCTGTCTTCAATTTCCTTTTTTCATAGTATTCCATTTATCCATTTGAATGTATATATTAAACATGGGGCAGACAGTCTGCTAAATCCTGCTATCCAAAAGCAGACATGATCTTAGACCTTGTGGGGCATATAATATAGTGAGGGAGATGGACAATAAAAGAAATAATTATAGTAATGTACGATGAACATAATGATAGGTAGACAACAGGCAGCCATGAAAGTACACACAATATAATTACATAGGGTTAGAAAAAGGTTTTCCTGAGGCAATAACATTTAATCTGAAACCTGAAAGATGACTTAGAGTTGGCCAGATTTAGGGTTGGGAAAGTGGGACTAGAGGGGAGAATATTCCATTCAGAACAGATAGCATGTGCAAAGACCCAGGGGTCACAGAGAAAGGCCATTGAAGGAATTGAAAAAAAAATACTGTAAGGCCATCAGCAAACATTTAACTAAATGAATACAGTCTGGGGACATGAGTCCATCTGTGATACTGAGTTTTCTGAAGAACACAGAACGCTTTTTAATTTAATTGTACAGAAAACTTTTACAATAGTTCATGGACTTCCCTGAATTCTTAAATAGAAACCACCTAATTTCACTTTTATTTGACAATTCAAGACAATCCGTAATAATTTCAGTAATTGCACTGATGTAATAGTCATTGCTAGTTGCTTCTCTTCATATCCATTCTAACCTCTCTTCTCCCGGGTTAACAAAACCTGATTTGACTGGATTGTGATTGTTCTAGAGTTGCTCTATCCAATATGGGAAGTAGCTACTGAACACTAGGGCTGCTACTGAGGCTGGTCCAAAGTGATGTGCCATGAGTGTCAAATATATACTGAGTTTCATTAATGTGAAATCTTGCTTTGTGAAATATCTCTGTTAATCATTTCACAAAACCACCCTTTCTTTAGCATATACTATAGCATAAACATCGATCTGGTCTACTTTCCTCATTTTACAGATTACAATGTTAAATCTTAGAGAAGTTCCCTGATTTGCTCAAAGTCTAAAACCTACTTAGCTACATGATTGTGGAGTGTAGGCTGCTGTCCTCAAAGATAAGGGAGAAACTCTAGAGACAAGTGTCTCCCAGAGATATCGGTAAGCGATTAGAAGATACACCAGCACATTCTAGGTAAGAGGTATCAATCATTCAGAAGGTTTTAAGCAGTTGAAAGAAGGGGTACACTGGGTGAATTTTCTGAGCTCCATGAGTTCAGGTTCTGAATCCATTGTTGTGCACTTCCTTTGAGTTTGGGCTGTGGCCAGTTGAAAGAGCCAATGAGAGCAGAAACGTTTTTCTCGCCACATAATCTCCTACTCCTTTACCCTCCAAAATCCTACAGCTTTTCATCTAGGTGTCACAAGAGAAGCTTTTAAAAATAGAAGCACTGGACGAGGAATAAGGATCTGGGACATGAAGGAGACCGTATCACTTTGTTCAACAGCCATTGGAATCAGTTTGAACTTTTCAGATCTAATAGTATGGAGAGACTTACCCCACAGTCTGATGAAAGATTCAACCAGTGTGAAATGTTAGAATACAGAATATCTATGAGTTAGGACACATAAACCTTCTAGGAGCCATTTTGTGGCTGGAACTTTAATTCAAAATAGAGAGAGTTCATTGAGTTGATCTAATTGTGCTTCCTCTTTCCTTGGAATAATGGCCCTGGAGAGCAGGAGGGATAAATAAGGGCTTCCAGGGTTTAACTTAAAAGTCCACCTATGTTGGGGCACCTGGGTGGCTCAGTGTGTTAAGCATCTGCCTTCAGCTCAGGTCATGATCCTGGGGTCCCGGGATCGAGCCCTGGGCCGGGCTCCCTGCTCAGTGGGGAAACTGCTTCTCCCTCTCCCTCTGCAGCTATACTTCCCACCTCCCACTGCCCCCTCCCCGCCCCCAGCTTGTATTCTCTCTCGCTCTCAAATAAATACCTAAAATCTTAAAAAAAAAAAAAAAAAAAAGTCCAGCTATGTAAGCTCCTGGACCTCTCAACCTTCCCACTTCTTCTGGCTCATGCCACCTCCTCAGTGGCTGTTCGAGCTTTGCTTCCGTTGCAGCTCTCATTCCTAGCTGGCTCTGGTCCTTCCACCTCTGCCCTCACCCAGCCGCTTTCAGGGGTGGGGAGGGGTCCCTCCTCACTACTGCTCATAGCTCTGTTCCAAACCCCAGTGTAGCCTGACTCTTAGCTTATGAGCAGTCCCGCCAAAGAATCTGGGGTGCTTCCTAGAGACTGGGAGGAAGTACATTTGAATGACATAATCCTATGTCTTTCTAAACAGTTTTCTTCCTCACTACTATTAACAGGTATCACAGGATGGATTTTAGACATTTTGGCCTTTTCCTCCTGTAGGTTAGCAATGGTTGTGTAACAACAGGAAGGTATTTAATATGACTGAACTGTACATTTAAAAATGGTTAAGATAGTGAATTGTGTGTTATTGGATTTATCACAGTAAAATGTCAAAAACCCAACAAAAATAAAAAATGAAAACATAACTTTATTTATTTGTTTTTAAAGATTTTATTTATTTATCTGAGACACAGATACAGAGAGAGAGGAAGGAGAGAGCCTGCGCAGGTAGAGAGACAGAGGGAGAAGGAGAAGCAGGCTCCTCGCTGAACCAGGAGCCCGATGTGGGGCTCGATCCCACAACCCCGGGATCATGACCTGAACTGAAGGCAGACGCCTAACCATCTGAGCCACCCAGGCACCCCATATAACTTTATTTTTTAATTAAGATTTTATTTGTTTATTGAGAGAGAGAGATAGCGAGAGATAGAGCACAAGTGGGGTGAGAGGCAGAAGCAGGTTCCCCGCTGAGCAGGAAGCGCCACGTGCTCGATTCCAGGACCCTGGGATCATGACCTAAGCCGAAGGCAGCCATTTAACTGACTGAGCCGCTCAGGCACTCCGAAAACATAACTTTAAAAAATATATGAGTAATCAAACAAAAAATCTTTGCCTCTACAGAGTTTATAATCCAGCAGGGAGAGCTGGACAACATATAATTAAATTATTCATATGTTAGAAGGTGCTAAGCACTATAGACACAAAAAGTAGAACAGAGTAAGGGGGGTTAGGCAACATGAGGTGGGTTGCTATTTTAAGCAGGATCGTCAGAGTAGGCTTTAGTAAGGAAGTGACTCGAGCAGAGATGTGGATGATGGCATCAGCCACGTGAATATCTGGGGAAAAAGCATTCCAGGGCAGTGGGGACAGCCAATGCAAATGTCCCAAGGTGGGAGCATGCCTGGAATGTTGAAGGACCACGAGGAAGCAAGCCAGTGTATCTAGGACACTGCGGGTGGGTGGGGATGGTGGGAGAGAGTGGTAGGAGTTGAGGCCATGGAAGTGAGGGGACATCTGATCATATACGTTCTTGAGATTATCTGAAAGACTTTGGTTTTTACTCTGAGGGAAATGGAAAGCACTGCAAGATTTTAAGGAGAGGAATGACATGATGTAACATGTTTAAAAGGAGAACTTGACAGAGAGCAGATGCAAGGGGGCAGGAGGAGATGCAAGGAGATCTATTAGGAAGCCGTTGCTTTAGTGTCTGGGTGGGAGGGGATGGTGGCTTTGGCCAGAGTGGCTAGATCTTTAGATGTATTTTAAAGTGAGAGCCAACAGAATTTCCTGCTGGAGCAGAGGTGGAGCAGAGAAAAGAGTAGTCAAGGATGATTCCAACGTGTTTGACCTGAGCACCTGGACAGAGAACACCATTGTGGGAGAGACTTTGAGTGAGCAGATTTTTTTTTTTTTTTTTTTTTAGTCCTGCTGGGGAGACCAGGAGTTCCGTTTTAGATACATTGAATTAGCTCTGTTATCATTACAATTTATTTTTTAAAGTTGCACAAATGAGAGCCATGGAAAGCATGAGTCAGTGATAAAGCATCTGTCCCATAGTATTGGCTCAGAGTAGGTGTGTCTTTTTGGATGTGGAAGGAAAAAGCGGATGCAGGATTTTAAGAGCTTTGTGACTGACTCATAACTTCTCATGACCCTCATTTGTGCAACTTAAAAAACATTAACCATAATGACAACAGAGCTAACATTTGGTGAGTTCTTACCACGCATTAGACACGTGACATGTTCACTCATGCTTATGTGTATATTTGGAGGAAATGTTACATTTCAGTTAGAGCCTCCTGAAAGCAAAGGGGTAGTTTTTTCTCCATTCCAAATTTATGGAACCCTGTCTTCTATCCTTGGACTCCAAGGTAAGAACCCTGAAGTGCTTTATAGTTTACAAACACCCCTTCGTGTACATTACTACTCCTTACAACTATCTTATAGAGTAGATCAGTGAGTTTATCCTTCTCATGCTCGGAATGGTTTGCCCAAGGTGAAAATACCAGCCTGAGACTCTAGGTTCTTCGACTTCAAGGCCAACAATTTCCCGATACCCACCTGCTGTCCAACTTTTTACTTAGAACATTTTTAAACCTCCAAAAATTTTAGAATAGTGTAAAGAACAGTTGTATAACCTTTACCTAGTCTACCGATTGTTATTTTGCCACATTTGATTTATGTTTTAAACACACATGCGCATGTGCAGACACACACACACACACACACACACACACACACAGATTTTGGTGACCTGTTTTGAAAGTAAATTGCAGACATCCTGTCACCTCCAAATGTATTGAACCTGCATTTTTTTAATGATAAGGACATTTTCCCATGTAACAAATCTTTCACACCTAAGAAATAACATCATCTAATATAACATCTACATCTACATTTCTGTAACCGACCCCCAATATTTTTATAGCTCTTTTTTTTTTCTATCTAGGAACTGATCTAGGGATCATGCCTAACATTTGAGTATTGTATCCTTCATCTCTTTGGACAGGACAGGTTTCCCACTTTTTGTTTCTCGTGCCGTTAACTTTTTTGGAAAGTCACTTGTCATGCAGAGTGTCCCAAATTCCCTATGTGTTTGTTTCCTCACAACTGGATTTAGGTTAAAATATTTTGGGCAGGAACAGTACAGGTGAATGTCAGGTTGCTCCACTGTTGGAGATGGTTACTTTGATTACTCGACTAAGATAGCGACTGCCAGATTTCTCCATAGTAAACATGAACTTTTTCCTTTTTAATTAATAAGTTATCTGTGGAGTGTCACTTTGAGACCGAGGCTTTATCCCCCATCACTGATACCTGCTTACATTAGTTATTGCACTGATGGCTACAGAACTCCCATTTTCTCCCTAGGCTACCTATAGACCTGGGATCTTCAACTCCGGAAGCTTTATTTCCAGTACTCTGAGACCACTCCGTCTAGCATATTCCCCTGTGGACATGGGCCATGAAATGATGGAAGGAGCAGGAAGTGAGCTGTGGGATCACATAGCAGATCAGATAGCAGGGTGATCACCATGTTCCAGAAATGCCTCGCAGGGCATATTACTGTGAAGCAGGAGCGTTACTTTGGTGACAAAAAAGTTTCAGTTCTGTAATTCTTGAGTGGTTACAGTTTGTGTTTTACATAGTGTAGCCAGCTTTTTCTTCAAAATAGTTTCTTTTTCTTTTTCTTTTTTTTTGGAAGAAAAAAGGAGTTAAGACAACATGTATTTGATAAAGATTTATTTTTAATCTCTTCACTTTTATTCTCTATCCCTTTTCTTTTTCTTCCCCTTGTTTTCTATTCTCTTCTCTCTAGAAGCCTTCTTCTTTTTAAAAATCTGCTTAAAATTTCTCTCTGAATTTCCATTTTCTCAGTTTGCCTCTTCCAACTGATCAGGCTCTACGTTTTCCTTCTAGTTGATCTACCCCTCCTACTCTCCTAGGTAGAGAGAGGGCTTCACAAATTAGAAGGCAATTTTAAATTATGACATACGATGCCAGAGGTTCAACTCTTCCTGTAACAGAATAGCTGATTTTAGAAGATCGTCATTTAAAAAAAAAATATTATAGTACATTCTCAAACAGCCACTGATGGACTTAGTTGTCTCAACAATATTCTGGTTACTTTAAAATACATTATTTTGTTAATCACACCTTTTTCCTATAAAACTGAAAAATAGGAAGGTTTTTTCATGTTTTCTTGATAGTTTCTAACCACATTTTACACAGTGGTTTCATGTAAGCAGTTGTTGATAATCAACTGACAAGTGTCATTATGTACAGAAGTCACGCTTATGAGGCACGGAAATAAGTGAAACATTTGAGAAAATGTATATTTAACTTTCCAAACATCAAGTTCCTATGGCAAGAAACACAAATAGGTTTTTCTCTAATGTACTTACCTGTCCCACAAACAGCCCTTTTCTTGTTCAAAGATTATTTTAATGATACACTTTGTAATTTAAATAGAGTAACGATTTCAATTTTTTTTTTTGCCCCACTGTACTTTAACTATTATTTTTAAAAATCCCACAGGTTCCAGAAATTCTTTCCTGAATAATTTATAACTCAAAATAATAATACTACTACTATAGTATATGGCATAGTTTTAAGTTGATAAACATAATTTTATTGATTTGTATGATTTTAAATTCAATTCTCTGAAACAAAGTTAGGGATGAGGCTGAGACTTATGTGCAGGGATGGGGGGAGAAGGTCTTCTGTATTGGCAGTTCCTGCACGTTCCTGCTTGTCGATCTCTTTCAGTAGTTCCGAAAGAAAGAGCTGAGGGAAATGTTTCCTCTGCCCCATAGGGACATCCTTGGCCCTGCATCTGCCATGTGGTTTTTCCAGACAAGGAATGTTACTTTCTTCCAAATGTTAACCCATTCCCTACATAAACCTTCTGCCACTAGAAATTTGGGCAAATAGAATTATATTTTGGAAGAATAGATTATCTGAAGATCAGCTTTGATGCCTGTTCAAGATTAACCAAGACTTTTCCAAATTACTTGACCCTGAAAATTATTCCTCTTACTGGATAAATCAAAACAACAAAAAACATGTGTTAAAAAAAATGGTGGCACTTGTATTCTGCAAATACACTTGGGAAATTAAAATTTAATGACTCTATATTGGAGGTTAAGTCCTAACCCAGATAGCTTTTGAAGGTTCCTTCAATTCTTATAACAATAAAACTCCAGTATAATGTGTTAACAAGATCTCATATTCAACCTGAAGTGTTAATAAAATATTATAGATTTTATAAATGTATAAAAAAATGAATGTGTAAAATGAAAAAAATGTGTTGTTTACTAATGTAAGTGCAATTTTAAGGGGAATTAAAATGATGAGTTTTAGTTATATGACATTTTATTGCATGGTTTAAGATGACATTTTAAATTGGAAGAATATTTTATTATAACCTAAATATTTATTGGGTTTATGACTCATGTTTTGATTATAATTTTTAAAAGCATTCTTTTGTAGTCTTTTGTAATCCAAAACCAACAAAAGGTCAAAACCTGCCATCGCAGATTTTCTGATGTCTAGATCTTACCTTTGAAACCTATGGTACCATTCAGATGGAACATCAACAAATATTATTGTGACTGCTTTTTATAATTAGATGCCAAAATGGTCTTACTATATAATCAAAATATATAAAGAACTGGTAAGGGCATAAATGCTCTAGATTAGTTGAAAATATAAAAAAAAATTATTTCAATATTTCTTAGAAAAAATATGCATTTTTTTTTTTCCATCAACTCTTGTTGCCTGGGTCAAACCAATCGGGGGACGAGAGTGAGATGACAATAACAGTCATGAAACAGGAATCCTCTAGGTTGTTTGCTTTCCTTTCTTCTTTGTAGAATTCCAATCCTCATACATTTCTTCAAATAGTCCTGGGCATCCCTAGGAAATGTTTTCATGTGCAACTGGGAACTAGTCCTCCTGAATACCATGTGGGGTATTCCATTTCCTCTCTCCTGGGCTCACTGGGATGATGACACCCAAAGTGGCAATTATGTCCCCCCATTCATAAAGTCACTGGTGTTGAAATCTTATCATCCTATTTTGGTTGCTCAGTGTTGCTGTTGTTCAATATGGATAGCTAGCTGATGGCTGTGTTGTCCTGCTGTTGCCAAAGCCACCAACAACCATAACGAGGATGATCAATACTCTCAGTGACCTGTAGAGATTTCAGTTAATAAAATGCCTCTTCTTTTTAGTTTTTTATCCTTCGCCGTATTCAGGACTCTATGGGGCTGACTTGGAGGAAAAGTGTAAGTGAGCACTGCTATCTAATTGGTCTTTGATTTTCTCTGCTCTTGGGATGATTTCTTTTCCTGAAGACTTCTCACTTCTCAAATAAATAACCCTCTCTAATTTCTGCCCTACAAGTTCTCTAGGTCTGTCCAGATACACCTGAATCCTAGGATGAAACTGCTTTATATTCAAGCCTGGAGCTCTATTAAAATATATTGTCACATGAAATATAACAGTTCCAATTTGAGAACAAGAATTTGGATCCCCAGAACCTATATGGAATATCTAGGTAGATGGCTTTGAGGGTGAACTGTAGACACAGCTGCACTAGGGACTCAAATGCCATCACAACTCCATGTTTTTCACTTTTTGTGCAGGTTAGTCTTTTTGTTTTTTCGTTTGTTTGTTTTTTTAGAAAGAAAGAGATAGCATACACTCAAGACAGAGAGAGTAAGGTGGGGAGAGGCAGAGGGAGAGGGAGAGAGAGAATCATAAGCAGGTTCCATGCCCAGTGGGGAGCCGACATGGGGCTCTATCTCACAACCCTGAGATCATGACCTGAGCTGAAATCAAGAGTTGGCTCTTAACCAAGTGAGCCACTCAGGCACCCCTTGTGCATGTTAGTTTTATTATCTCTTGCTGCTGCTGAGATTTTTCTGTGTGGTGGAAAACATGTTTGCTAATAGCTCTTGAGTTTCACATATGACCCTTTCAGCCATCTGGACCATCTAAATTCTATTTCTAAAAATCTCCAGAAAGGACTCTTGCTGGCCCAGCTTGGGAGATGTTGGAACCTGTTATGGGTTGAATTGTGTCCCCACAAAAGATGTTGAAATCCTTGTCCCCAGTACTTGTGAATGTGACTATTTGGAAATAAGGAAGGTCTTTGCAGATAATCAAGTTAAGATGAGGCCATCCTAATCCAATAGGACTAGTGTCCTTATATAAAGGGGAAATTTGAGCACAGAGAAAGATGGGGACACCGGGAGAGCACCACAGGAACATGAAAGCAGAGATGGAGTGATGTATCTACAAGCCAAGGAATGCCAAAGATTGCCAGCAAACCGCCAAAAGAGAGGCTTACAGCAGATTCTCCCTCACACCCTCAGAAGGAACCAATCCTGCTGACACCTTTATCTTAAATTTTAGCCCCCAGAACTATGAGACGATACATTTCTGTTGCTTAAGCCATCCGTTTTATGATGTCACAGCAGCCCTAGCAAACTAATACAAAACCACTGAATGGTGGCTTGGGGTGGGATTATGTAGCACCACAGGAACCATGTAGTGGGTGGAGGTTGATTCTCAGAAATTGGTACTGGGAAGACAATCTGACAGATTTGTACTGTAGATCCCCCAAAGCAATTTATTATGATGTGGAACTCAATTTGGATCAATAAACTTAAAATTTTGGCTGTGCAAATTTCCCAATGAATGGATTATTTTAGCTAGGAATTGGGTAAGTAATTAGAAATAAACTAAAAAGTAATTAGCAGGTAGTTTTATCTAATGGTTATCTATACCTCGGCTGACTAGTCACCGTAATTGTCTGGAAGTAACATCTGCTTTGTTTAGGGCAGGCAGGTATCTGTAGCAAAATGGAATTTATGTGAGGGAAACAATAATGTTTAAGAGCCTGCTGATGAAGGATGATGATAAGCAAAATGGTGGATTCCTGTCTTAAAGTGGTAACTGCTTTGATTCTTTTGCAGTTGTTTATTTATGACAGGTACCGGTACCCAATCTTGTAACTACGGCATGCATCTACCTTTCTCAACCTATCCTTCTTTATAAGTACTGGTATTCACCAGGTTAGACTTGGTCAAAGAGTAATTTGCATCACAGCAAGTAGATTATGTTTCTCTGCTTATGTTTTCTAATCTGGGAATATGATACCTAAGATTCTGGATCAGGGATTGAGCAACTACAACCGTCAGGCTAAATCCAGCCCACCAGCTGTTTATGGAAACACAGTTTTATGGGATCCCAGCACATTCATTCATTTACTTATTGTCTATGGCTGTTTTCATGCCACAGCAGCGGGGCTGAACAGTTGTGACAGAGACTATATAACCCACAAAGCCTAAAATATTTACTACCTGGCTTTTTATAGGACCAAGTTTGTCAGATTGCTAATCTAGATGGCTTGTGTGAGGGGGAAAATTTTTTTTTTTTAATTAAGTCTCCCAGGGAGAGATTTCTTAGTTTCTGGTATAAAATATAATTCCCACATTACTAATGACCTGGACTCCACATTTCTGAACTGGAACACATAGTTTAAAGTGCTTCATTTAACTCAGTTTTCCTTATCTACAGTTGCTTGCAATTAGTAGTTATTTTGCTTTTATAATTACTTTTTTCTATTGCAAATAACTAGCTACAGAACCGAAGAATGGAATAGTTGTCCAAAAGCATCGTGTATTTGGAATGTTTTTGACCTCATGTTTCTCGAAAACCAGGAAGATGCCCGTGTTCACCATCAGGGGCTTCACTTCCTTAGAGCAAATCATCTAGGGTGCCTAGGAGCAAGCTCAGTATATTCTTGTTGCTTGCTTGATTGATTTGAAAGAACAGAAATAATGAAAATAAGATTTCTGTTTGGGAAATGAATTAAAACAAAGCATTTGTAATGTGACTTTATTTTTTTTTTTAAAGATTTTATTTATTTATTTGAGAAAGAGAATGAGAGAGAGAGAGTTCATGAAAGGGGGGAAAGGTCAGAGGGAGAAGCAGACTCCCTGCTGAGCAGGGAGCCCGATGCGGGACTCGATCCCGGGACTCCAGGATCATGACCTGAGCCGAAGGCAGTCGCTTAACCAACTGAGCCACCCAGGCGCCCTGTAATGTGACTTTAGAAAGTTACCTCATCTTTCTGAGCTTTGGTGCCTTTCTCTGCAGAACGAAGATAATAAAAGTACTCATCTCATAGGGTTAGGAGGATTAAATGAGATGGTCCATTTAAAGTGTTTGACAGGGGGCCTGGGTGGCTCATTCAGTTGGGCGTCTGCCTTGCGCTCAGGTCATGATCCCGGGGTCCTGGGATAGAACCCCATATCCGGTTCCTGGCTCGCGGGGAGCCTGCTTCTCCCTCTTCCTCTGCCTGCCGCTCCCCCTGCTTGTGCTGTCAAATAAATAAAATCTTAAAAAAAAAAGTGTTTGACAGAGAATTTTGTATATAATAAAGTTATAGGATATTTAACTCATTATCATTATTGTTTTAAAAATTTTATTTATTTGAGAGAGAACATGCAAGCGCATGAGCAGGGGTGGGGGAGGGGCAGGGGGAGAGGGAGAGGCAGACTCCCAGCTGAGTAGGGAGCCCCACGTGGAGCTCGGTCCCAGGATCCTGGGATCATGACCTGAGCTGAAGGCAGCTGTGTAACTGACTGAGCCACCCAGGCGCCACTCTTGTTATTTTTATAGATGTCTCTTCAGCTTCATATTCTAATCCCCCTGCCATATTTTAGCTACACATAGCATTTTTAATTCATCCATTTTGTTTTTTTTTTAAAGATTTTATTTATTTATTTGAGAGAGAGAATGAGAGAGAGAGAGAGCACGAGAGGGAAGAGGGTCAGAGGGAGAAGCAGACTCCCTGCTGAGCAGGGAACCCGATGTGGGACTCGATCCCAGGACTCCAGGATCATGACCTGAGCCAAAGGCAGTTGCTTAACCAATTGAGCCACCCAGGCACCCTCATCCATTTTGTTTATTAATTCCTTACTGTATACCTTGGGTCTTGTACAGAAATAGAATCAATAGGACACACACACGTATACATGTACATATACGTTTATTATAAGAATTTGGCTTACACAGTTATGGAGGCTAAGTCCCAAGATCAGCAGTCAGCAAGCTGGAGACCAGGAGAACTGATGGTGTCATCCCAGTTCATGTCGCAAGACCTAAGAACCCTGAGAGCTGAAGATGGAAGTTCACTTAGAGTCTGAAGGCAGAAGACCTGAAGTTCCAGCTCTAAGACAGGCAGGCAGAGAGAGAAAATTCTCTCTCACTCTGCCTTTTTGTTTGGTGATTGCCAGTGGATTGTCTAGAGGCCAGGCAACTGGACAGATAGCAACAGGTCTGGTGAAGTTCTCAAGGGTGGTGACAGGGAGCGAGTCAGTGAGTCTTGCGTTCATGTTTCATGAGGTTTTCTTTCTTCCCTGAATGTGCCATGATTTTGTTGTTTCTGAGACTTGCACATGCTGTTTCTGTTTGGAATCCTCTTCCTCTCTTCTCTGCTTGGGAAATTCCATACATTCTTCCAGTTTAGATGTGACTTTCTCTGAAAGACCTGTACTCATTTTCCCCATATAGGTTGCTCTGCCTCTGTAATCACATGGCACTTTGTAACGACTTCTATCCTGACACCTCACACCCGTAGGGAAAGTTTTCATTTACGTCTGCCTCTTCGTGGAGACGGTGGTGTCCCAGAAGGCAGAGATTTCATCCTGTTCAACTTTGCTCCCATTCAATAAACATTTGTCAAATGAAGGCTTTCCTATTAGAAAACGAGCAAATTAAGGGCGCTATTGTATTGTATTGTATTACAGTGTCTAGCCACAGTAGAGTCCTGATAAATATTGGATATGTTCCACTGTCATTTTTGTAAAGAAAAAAAGCCAAGACTCACTGACAGCAATTATTTTCAACTGTCCATAGTTGTCAAATACTGGATAGCATGAGCAACCCAGTTAGCGTTTGATTGCAATAAAATATGGATCCTATCTGAACTTTTCTATCTATAAATGTTTAAACCATGCCAGCTGACTAATATAAGGCAAATGGAAAGTTAAACCAAAGTGAACATTTACAGTTAAACTTTAGGAGAGACTTGGAGGGATTTAGGTTCAAAGGTTGGGTTGGTTTGCAGTGGAAATATGCTTGGAATTTACTGCAGCTGCTAAAGGGGACTCGCCTGGAGGTGTGCACATTGAGGAGCAACCGCTGTTTCCAGGAGCAAGGAAGCCGAGGTAACTCTTCTTCGTGGTCAAATTCTCCTTATCGGGGGCACTTCTTTTTTTTTTTTTTTTTTTTTAAGTTTGTACAGCCATATCCTAACCAATTCCTTTCAGAGAAAGCTCGCCAAGAACTATTTACGTATTGCTTATATCAGAATTCTCAATCTTGTTTGTGCATTAGAATCACTTGGGAAGCTTTTTTTTTTTCCTTCCAGGCCAAGAAGCCCAGGCTGTGCCTTCAGAGTTTCTGATGCAGCAAGCGTTTTTATAAGGTTTCCCAGGTGATTTGGATGCATGGCCAAGGTGGAGGGCCGCCGAAATTGAGTCAAGTTCCAGGGAAGGATTTTATTGTGAAGTATTTCTTCTCCTACATCCAACATTAACTGAAATCTTTTGTGCCTCTGAAATTACTGTAAAATTGCAAGTTAGAAAAGAGTCTGGCTCTTTTGTGGGAAGGTCCCTCTTAGGTTGTGATTCATCCATTAGAAAACAACATTTTGTTTTCTGGAGTGCTAGATGGGTCAAGTGTGTTCATATGTGTGGAAGGTTCCCTGAGTTTCCATTCTTGAACTTCCTGACCGGGCTGTGAGTTGATGATGGCGCTAGACAGGTACGTGCTGGAGAGCAACACGTCTACTGAGGCAGACAGGCAAAATGCGGCGTCTGACACTCAGAGACGGAAAAAATCGTACCCGATTCCTACATAATATGGGAAATATTAAAATTTCAGAATAAAACATTTGGTCACTTATTTTAATCTTTTTTTTAACCTCAGGAAGTACTCTTAATGTTATCAGGGGATACAAGATCATTTTTAGATTCTGTATCAACATATAATAGATTAGAAACAATGTTACACCACCGAATGCATCTTTCTTTTATAACCTTTTAGCGTAAACTTATCCAGGTTATATTTTATTGTCTTACCTTAAAATTAATCCAATTTTCTACATACGATTTTGCTCTTTAAAGATAGTGGTGTCCTTTGGGTGCCTGGGTGGCTCAGTTGGTTAAGCAACTGCCTTCGGCTCAGGTCATGATCTTGGAGTCGGAGGATCGAGTCCCGCGTGGGGGGGGGGGGGTCCCTGCTCAGCAGGGAGCCTGCTTCTCCCTGACCCTCTTCCCTCTCGTGCTCTCTATCTCTCATTCTCTCTCGCTCAAATAAATAAATAAAATCTTTGGAAAAAAAAGTGGTGTCCTTTTCTATCTTGTACCTTTTCCTCCTTTTCTCTCTCTTTTTTTTTAAAAAATTATTTATTTATTTGAGAGAGAGAGAGAGAGAGAGAGAAACAGCATGAGAGGGGAGAGGGTCAGAAGCAGAAGCAGACTCCCCGCTGAGCCGGGAGCCTGATGTGGGATTCGATTCCAGGATTCCGGGATCATGACCTGAGCCGAAGGCAGTCGCTTAACCAACTGAGCCACCCAGGCGCCCCTCCTTTTCTCTTTGATAAGGACACTTTATAGCAGGTCCTTTTCCTTTTTTCATTATGTATTTAAGGAAGAACAATACTCTTTTCCAAATACAAAAAAAAAAAAAAAGCAGAAGACTGAGTTTTGAATCCACACTCTTCCATCCATACTGACTTTACTCAGCCTCTTTGAGGTTCCATTTCCAAACCATTAACATCCTTACTGATGGTGATTATAAGGGCTCCCTAGGGCTGTGGAAAGGAAGAAAAATTCAGATGCCCCACATACGTAATGCTTGTGCATATTAGTCCTTGATATCTGTGAATTTCTTTCCTTCTTTCTTCTGCAAGAAGAAATCCTTAGAAATATAGTTCCATCCAGAGCCTCTGGGTACTGGGTCTGGTCGGTATGTTCTTGAAACCACTGCCATTTGCAAATTGTAAAACTTTCAAAATATGCCTCATGGTTGTCTCTTAAGGATATAGTAGGAAGTATGATGTTTTGTAAAAGATTCAGACTAATCATGGCTCAATCATTCCTCAGTCTTCAATTTAAAGAAGCTACCTTGTTTTCAGTAAAGGGGAAGCCATTTTACAAACATTATCAACACATTCCCCTTAAGTCCCCAATACACTCAAACGTAGCTTTACAAACCAGCTATCCTATTTAGTCAATGGTACCATCATCGATACAGGTAACTATAATCACGTTTAGCCTTTGTTTTTTGCATTTAGCACATACTGATCACCATGTACCAAACAGTCTTTGGTTTCTTTATCAATGACTCAGTGTTATTCCTAATGTGAAGCTTCACTGTGCCTACCTTATTTTGATGGCTCTTCTAATTCATCTGACACCATGCTGCTGGATTATCTTTTCCTTTATTCCAACTTGGTGTGATTTGTGGATCTGGGCCAAACTTCTTGCCTGACATAAAGCTTTCTAAAACCTTTTCATCTCTTCTGCTTTATCTCCCACTACTACCTGTTACTCTCCAATATGTACCTTCTACTCCCCTGGCATGCCAGCCTGGTCAACATCTCCTAGCCACAAGGAGATGCCTAATGCTACGATTTCAGCTGTGCTGGCCACACATGCAATCCAGGCTTTTCCTCATCAGTCTCTACACATTTTAGGGACACATGAAGCATTGGAACCCATGAAATTCCAACTCCTAGGAAGGTGTTCCTTTCCCACCAAAAGAAGCCACAAGGATTTTTCTTACTCACTAACTTGATGAATGTCTGTTGTCTTTTCTTTTCATTCAGGCAACTATGTTCCTATTCACTGTCTGTCTTGTTTCAAGAGGTCATAAGGCAACATTTCTGTGAAACTCTTGCCACAGCAATGAACCTATAGGCCAGTTAAGAGCAGAACACATGTTATTTTTTGAGACAGAAGACCAAAGTTTGGGTCTCAGCTCTGCAACTTAGTAGCTGTGACTCTAGGCAGATTATTGTAACTTTTTTTCCTTGGTTAGTTGGTTTTGATTTTTAATCTCCAAAATGAGGAAAATAATATTGATCCTATTCAAACTAGCACACAGGATTATTATGTATGACAAATGAAACTTTTTTCACTGAAAATGCTTTGTAATTGGTGATGGCCACACACACTTGAAATATCTTAGTTTTTATTTCTTTGTATCTATCAAAGGGCTAGCACAAGGATAACCACTGAGTGAAGCTTACTATAAACTCAAAAGATTGGATTAAATTAATATTGTATCTTTGATACACTAACAAACACACATGCAATTATACCATACGCAGTATTAGGATTTATTTTATTGGAAGGATACAAAGGAATGAATATTAGACACCATTAAACATTTACTAAAGCATTTATAACAATATGGTATACTCCCATTGGTCTCGTGTTGTGAAGTAGGTGTTCAGGTTCCTACTGTTCTAACACAGTAGTTGGTTGTTGGGACTGGTAGTGGGAAATCTGAATTTCTCTGGGCAACAATCAGAGGAGTGAAGGTATAAATGGATTCATCTTTACTCTGATGATTTAGTAACTTTCATGACCCTTTTTCTGCATAATACAATTCCTTGCATAGAGATGAATGGCAAACTAATAGAATTTGTTATATGTTTGCGACTAGTATGTACAGAGAGTCAGAGTCGGATTAAATCCTGGGTAGAGTTCTCAATGGAATCCCAGCTTTTGATCATGCCACCAACACTTTAATTTTAAAAATGTGACAAGATGATTAGAGTGTTCTAAGATCTTAGTACCGGGCACAATACAGAGTTGAAAGCTGCCATGAAGTCTGCTACTTAGGCAGAATACTGTCCTTTGAGGCACTCACTGACAAAGAAGTAGAATGTTAAATAAAGAAGTTGAAAGTCAAATCAAGAAGAATAAAGGATATTTGGAATGCCATCAAACATACTATAGACTTTATTAGACAACCAGATCTTGACCCAAATTAGGAACTAGTGAATATTTAAGGCTTAGATTTAATAGAGGTCCCTTTTATAACTCCAAGTAGTTTTATAATTATTCCCCCCACAAATTTAATGTTAAATACAAATGAACAGTGATGTTCAAAATTCCATTCGTATGCCTGAGTTAAAGAGGTGGGTTTTTTTGTTTTGTTTTTACTAAATAGGCATTCTGGGAGAGTAGTGAATCAACATTAGACAATTGTTATATCTAAAATAGGGTGGACCAACATGATGCTATAAAGCTGCCAAGGACAGCATAATATAAAATACAATCAGAGCTGACTTTCAGCAACATTTTAAAGCAGAATCTGTATGCTTTCTTCTTGTTGATTCAACCTTCCCTAGGCTTTTAGTGTCCTTTGCTCCACAGTGATTGTCCACTGTGGCACTTCTCCATCTCCCTTGCCCAATAGTCAAACACACAAGCCCAGTGTCTCCATTTCCCTGCGGATCTACTTGCTGAGTAACTAGTTACCAATTTTGAGACTGTACAATGGACTACTGAATTAGTGTATTCCTATCCCTCTCCCCGCCCCGTATCTATTTGCTTTTCAGTAGAATCTTTCTATCGTATGATAAAGATAAAATAATAATAGCTAATTTAGTGGCATTTACTACATGACAAGAATCATTCTAAACACTTTACACATTTAATGCTTATACCAGCTCTATGAGTTATATACTATCATTATATCCACTTTATAAATGAACTTTTGTCTCTAAGCATCTCTAAGCTTCAGAGATGCCAAGTAGGTCCATAAACTGAGAAGGGGTTTTGAAACCAGACTCCACAGTCCTTACTCTGAACCACCAAGCTATCCTCCCTAAACATGGGGGTGCGGAGACATTCAGAGAATTATGGGAGACACCTGTACATTGGAGTCAGAAATACCTATTTAAATTCTGTCTCTGCTCCTTACTGGTTGTGTGGCTCTCTGAAATTAATTTTCTCAGATGTAGAAGAGTGACAATAGTACTTACATCAAAAGTATATTGTAGAATTAAATAAATTAATGCATATAAACACCTGCCACCAAAGTATAAAGCATTTTTCAGTGTCTGAATGTACAACTGGTTGGAAATGGGGATATTTTTGTGCAAAGGGATGTTGCATAGCCATTCAGCTGCCCTTCTCAGCCAGTATATAGAGTAGGCACGGGTGGAAGACTTGCAATAGCTGCAGCAGATGGGTCAGCCCGGTGCTCATCAGTCAGAACTGGGAGGAGGTCAGGTGATATGAATTCTAGAGGCAGAGGTGCCAGTTACCATACCTACGAATCAGAGGTTACCTGAATTACACCGTCACGAGACCCTCATGCTGACATGCGTTTGTTGGTAGCCAACTTCTGAAGGAGGTGATAAAGCTACCAAGCAGAGGTCTATAAAATGGGGCTGTATCCTAAAACCCAAGCATACATGATATCCTTATTTTCTATGAACTATGCAATTTATACTTTATATAAAATGTGGAAACCACTGCAAATGTTTACACTGTCTTTACATGTGGCATATCAGGTAGAAAGTAAATTATAATTTTTTATATTTTCTTCATACGTTCTTCAAAATATACAATTTGAGGTTTGTTTCACCTTTGTGTGGAACACCTTTTTTAAACTTTATCTGATAATAGAAAAGTCTGCTAAGCAGCTCCATTCATTTTTTTCTTCTGATTTTGTAGACATCAGGAAAGATGTTACGTGTCACAGACTGTCGCATACAAAGAACCATGTGAAGAAATCCACAGTAGCCAATGATGTCATGAAGACTGCATTCAGAGAAAACAGTCACTTCCCCAGTATTGACTGATGAACTAGTAAGACTTAAAATGTTTGTCTTTCAAAACCAAACTCTAATAGACCAAATGAGTCTTGTTATTTTAAAGATTATTTGGAAAGAGTTAGCACTGAGAACATTTTGCACCTGATACATGTCATTAATAGTTTACATTAGCTTCCCATATAAGGGAAGACACTATCCTACTTTATAAATAGGTCTTGTGGGAAAACTGCTTCTTCCTTGAGGTTAAACAATCTGATATACATTTTTAATGTAGGGATAGTGTAAGGCAATGTGAAAGCTAACCCATGTTAGATTGTAACAATGCCAAACCCCCAAAATAACAAAGACTTCATCATTCATGGTGTTTTAAAGACTCATTAAATTTGGTCTCCATAGTTTATGGAATATATATAAAGCAGCTAGAAAATACACTAAAAAGATTAAATGATTTTTCTCAAGAGTTAAAAAGCAGACATTAGCTAAGTGGGATAAAATGTCATATGGGGAGAATGTTTAGGTCTAACTAAATTCTAATGAAGTTAAACACATGAAAATTATAGGAAGCAAGTGATAATGATTACCAGCTCCTTTCCTAATTCAGTAAGGATGGAAAAGGAAGTGGTTTGAAATTGCAGTAGAAGAGATTTGGGTTAGATATCAAAAAGAACTTCCTCACTGTGAGGACTGCCGATCACTGAATAAAGGATATATCACAATCTTAAAGAGCTCCTTGGAGACATTTAAGAATGGGATATAAACTTTTTTCCAATGGATGGTTTAAAAGCAGTCCCACCCAATCACAATGACACTGATAAGACTCTATTCTTAAGTCCTTTTTAGATTCATCAGTGAAAGTTGGTCTTTGTGTGTATGTGTGTGTACGTATGCCTTGTTTAAAGGTGAATAGATATAACTCATGATCACAAAATAAAGTGATGGATCCCACAGTACAGCAACAAAGCCAGGTGGCATAGTAAAACTCAGATACCTTGTAAAGATGCAGAGTGATGAAGGAAAGTCAGAAATCCTCAGTTTATGGAAACCAAGTACTGACTTTGAGGTTATTTTAAATGAAGCAGTATATTGATAGAACCATCTGTTTCTATGAAAATCAGAAAAAATTTCCATATAAATCTCCCCTCTTTGCCCTGCCTTGAAAATATCACTTTAAAAACCACAAATTTGTAAATAAAATAGGAAATCAGAATAAATCTTAAAATAAAAAGCCCGAGTGCCAAATATATCAGTTCGAACTCAGCTCTTCTACTTCCCTTGCATCCAGATAAGGAAATGAGAGCTTAAGAAAGCTCAGTGGATTATTCATGTTCACTTGCCAATGGCAAAGCCAGGAATAGACCCTCGGCAACTACTGTGGCATGCTGCCCAGAGGGACCCCCCCACGCCACCCTACCCTATGGTCTCATTCTGTGTGTTGGCTGGTGGGAGCGTTGGTTGCTGAGACAAACAGCCAGTTTCTTCTCCAGGAATCTCTTTCTCTGGGCCTTGTCCCCTGCCAAAGGCAGCTGCCTTGTCCAAGTCTAGGACTCTTCCCTAGGGAGACAGCCTACATTCAGTGAATGACTGATGTTGGGGTCAGGGGGGATTCAGAGGACCAGCCTCTCTGCCACAATTCGGGACAAGTCTGCTAGGGCCATTCTAGCTGAAGTGCTCCCCCAAAGATCAGCTGAAGCCTTTGGTTCAACTGCCAATCATAGTTCAATTTCTCAAGTTCTCTTCTGCTATACTTAGGAAAGACAAAAGAAGTTTCCCAGAATGCCTATGTTATCACTACTGTGGAAGGAGGTAGGGGAGGGAAGCAATTAGTCAAAGGGTTAAATTTGGAAGTGAAGTAGAAGAATAGTCAGGGAAGGCAAAAAAGAGGAAGTGAAATCAAACTACTTCCCTTTTCCTTCACCATTAGCTCTCGACCCAGAGACTGAGAGGAGCAGATGGACCCAAACTTCTTCTGATTGGAAGATGGTCTTTTGTCTTCAGGGTCTCCCATATGCTTTCTTATCTCCTAACTCAGTTCCTTTCCTCTACCCATCCTTCAGATTTATGTAAACTACTGGGTAAGGTGAGCATATTCAATAGTTATCTTTGAATTGTCAAATGAGGAGTTGAACTACGCTTTGCTAGTGCCTAGGGAGGTGGCTGCTAGCCACATGTAGCCATTCAAATGGAATTACAATTTAGATTTGTTAATTACACTAATAAGATGAAATTAAACTTAAAAAAATCAGTTTCTCAGTTGCACTAGCCACACTTCCAGGGCTCAATAGCCACATGTGGCTTGTGTGGCTTGTGTCTACCATATTGGACATTTTAGATAAAGACCACTTCTTTCACTGTAGAAAGTTCTATTGGACGATGCTGTTAAATCCAAAGTCTTCTGAGTATGGTTCTGACTATATTTTGCCTTATTTGGATAGGCAAATTGAGCGATTGAGGGCGATGCATTTAGAGTGAAGATCTAGTTCGAGCCAGGTTTTAGGCCCCACCAACTTCCTAAATAATTCAGCTTCCGTGATCAGTTAGAAAGTCTGGAGTCCTTTACTGTGTCCTCATCACATTGCATTCAAAATGACCTCTGTCCCTTCTCTTTCCATTTCCATTGCTACCCTTCTTAATAGTCATGATGATCATGACAGCTACAAGAAAACTGAGTGTTTTCTATGTGCCAGATGCTATGTGCTTCTTAATATGTATCATTTAATTCTCATGACAATTCCATGAGGGGGATTATCATCCCCATTTTACAGATGAGAAAATTGAGTCTTAGAGTAATCAAGTGTCTTGCCCAAAGACAAAGAGTTGGTAAGGGGCAAAGCCAGGATTTAAGCCATTTGTCTGCTCCCAGAGCTCATCAACTGTAAGATTACACTGCCTTCATTTTCATAGGCTTAGATAGTGGGAAAGCATCTGGCTGTTTACCTGTCCTTATTTTCTTGCCCTTACAGCTCAGACTAGGTACTGTTGTCAGACTAATTTTTCCTAAGTCTCACTTCCCTCCTCAAAGTCTCAAAAATCTTAACGTCTCTTTGTTGTGCATCTACTCCTAGGCCTGGTCCTATTAAAGAATGATTTTATTTTGTAATTATTTATAATTCTTTCAAAATGCATTAAGCTAATGACTTTTATTTCTCAGGATTTTTTGATAAAAACATTATTTTATGATTATCCTTGTATACATTTGATGGTGGCCAGACGTTAAGGGTCCCTTATGATTTCTGCATACAACCAACCTGAACTTATTATCCATCTTTCTTTAATGAGCATCTTCTCTTCTAATCAGAAGAATCTCCTTGTATTTCAAGAACACAATTCTTCTCAAAGTATAGTCTGGGCCCCACAATTTGCCACTTAATCACATATTCCCTTGAATTGCTTACTGACTGACATTCTGTATTTATTAATGGGCTTAATAAACACTCACTAGTTGGCTGAAATCACACTAAAATTACTTTATTTATTTTTATTTTTAAAAAAGAATTTATTTATTTATTTGAGAGAGAGAGAGGAGAGCATGAGTGGAAAGAGTGGCAAAGGGGGAGGTAGAGGGACAAGTAGACTCCACGCTGAGCCTGGAGCCTGATGCAGGGCTTGATCCCTGGACTCTGAGATCATGACCTGAGCCCAAACCAAGAGTCGGAAGCTTAACCGACTGAGCCACCCAGGTGCCCCTAAAATAAATTTAAATTATGCTTCTAAATTCCACTAACAAGAAAAAAGACTAGAGATATTTTCTAGGAAATGCAAAGTGATTGGTACTGCTTGAAATGAATATTAAACATTTTGGTATCAAATTTCTAAGTACATCTTTTGAGAAAAATTGTTGAGAAATAACCCACATGTACCATGATATAAACTTCTTTTAGCACTCAGCCAATCAGGAAACATTTTACAGTTGTAGATGAAAGTGTCCAATTGCTGGGAAATAATACTTTCAACATGGTATAAGCCTTGGAAAAAATTACAACAAAATGAGTAGGAATGCATCTGAACTTTGGCTTCTCCACGAAGCTTTAGAAAGTGTGTTAATTCCTCAAGAATGCCAGCCTAAAACATAATTAATGGAAGTGTGGGTTTACATGTGGGTGGGGAAGGGGGAGAAAATGCAGGAGGGTAAATGCTGAGTTGCCTTTCAGAAACAAGATAGTCTACTGGAAGAACACTGACTTGGGTTTGGAATAAAACAATTTTGGGATTTGAATCCATTCTTCGCTACTTACTGTGTGTCCTGGCGAGTCTTTTATCTAAGTCTCTGATCTTCATTCTTCTCTGTAAAATGTGGGTAATGATAACTGTGGAGGGCAAATTAATGACCAACGCCCCACCCCTCGCCAAGATGTCCAGGTCCTAATCCCTGGAACCTGTCTATCTGTTACCTTACACGAGAAAAAGGGCTTTGCAGATGTGATTAAAGATATGCACCTTGAGATGGGGAGATTCTCCTGGGTTATTCAAGTGGGCCCAATCTAATCACATATACCATTAAAGCAGAAAACTTCCCCTGGCTGAAACCAGAAAAATGACAGATGAGGCAGGAGGAAATATGAGAGGGGACTCACCCTAATGTCGCTGGCTGTGAACCAAGGAATGGGGCAGCCTACAGAAGCTGGAACGGCTCTCCGATGACAGCCAGCAAGGAGATGGGGACCTTAGTCCTACAACTGCAAGGAACTAAAATCTGCCAACAACCCAAATAAGCAAGGAAACTGAGTCTCCCCCAGAGCCTCCAGAAAGAAACACAGCCCTGCTAACAGGTTTGTTTAGCCTGATAAAACCCTTGTTGGATTTCTGCCAACTGTAAGATAATAACTTTGTGTTGTTTAATTCACTAAATTTGTGGCAATTTGTTATGCAACCTTAGAAAAGTAATACAACAATACTGTGGCAGCTACCTCACAGGGATGTTGTGTGATCACATGTATAAAAATGCATTGTACGTTGTAAAGCGGCACACACGGTCTCACTGTTCTCAGTGATGTTTTACATCATCGGGCTCTAACCTGCTTTTGAATTGCCAAGCTTAAAAATGCCAGTCTTCAAAAATAATAGCTACCATTTACTGAGCATCTATTATGTGCAAGATAATCAACATGTGTGATATAATTTCACCTGTAACCTCACCCTATGAGATAGAAAGCATCACACCATTTTATATACATGGGGCCGACCAGAAATGGATCCTGTTGGATTTTATAAGATTTACATTTCTCTTTTTGTTTTTTTTTAAGATTTTATTTATTTATTTGAGCATGAGAGAATGAGAGACAGAGAGCATGAGAGGGAAGAGGGTCAGAGGGAGAAGCAGACTCCCCGCTGAGCAGGGAGCCCGATGTGGGACTCGATCCCGGGACTCCGGGATCATGACCTGAGCCGAAGGCAGCTGCCCAACCAACTGAGCCACCCAGGCGCCCCTCTCTTTTTGGTTTTTTATAGTTAAAACGTTTTTGTTTTTTTTTTTTATTTAGGTATAATTGGTATATAACCTTATGTTAGTTTCAGGTAAGATTTATATTTCTAAGGGTTTATCTGCTCTCAGGAAAAAGTCAAGGTGGGAAAAGTTTAGAAATATAGTTCCAGGGGCAAAGTACGAGAAGAAAATGATTATAAGTTTTTCTTTGCTCTTTTTTGATCACTAAAGAAGAAAATTAAAATGGAAGTTATCAGAGGGCAAGAGATGCAGCACTTGAAAGTGATTAAATGTGAGCTCCTTTCCAGAGTGGTGTTCGTGAGAATATCCACAGTTTATCTTTGGATCCTGGCTTGGGAGATCCCTCCTGCTGGACTGTGGGCTGTGATCAGACACAGGTCCCAGCGAGCTGTCTGTCATATGCACACTCTGGGTGAGGAGAGAAATTAAAGAAGAATGCTCAGTTTGAAAATGAGGCTTAAGGTATAAGGCTTTGAGTCCTGAAATCCCAAACATATCTCCATGGAAGAAAATGTCCTTTGAAAATTAATTGAAGATGTTCAGCCCCACGCTTGGAGATATTCTTACAAACTGCCACAGACTTCAGTGATGTTCTTTCACGGAGTCAGAAAAAACACAAACAGACCAAAAAACCCACTTTTTTTTTGATAGAGAATGCTGGAAATAGCAGGTCATAGGAAGGTAAGCAAATAGGGAAGGTAAGCAAATATCCTGGGTTACTTAATGATTTGGGTGCTATTTTCCACATTTAAAGGATGATGTCAGTGGGCATGTGCTCTGAATTTTTTAGTAATTATTTGAGTCTCCACATTCTTGTTCCTCAGTTCTCTTTCTGATACAATGTGTCTGTGTTAAGTTTGGGGCTGTAGATTGTGGCCTTAGAAGAAAATTGCCAAAGTTAAAGAAAACACACCCATACACTCATGACCTTAGTTCCAGGGCTGGCCTGAGCGAAAGTTGTGAAGTAGGCAGATTTCCTTTTTCCTAGGACTTTGCACTTCCTTATTCTTGGCTCTTTCCTCCATCTCAAAATCTTCTATACCCAGATCCCCAAATACTCTATGTTACCCTCTCCCTTAACAATATTTAATATTGACTAAACACTAAGTATAATACTAAATATTAACTAAAATAAATATAAAATATTAAAAATGATTTACCCTGTATCATCGACATGCCTAAGGGTAGTTGCATTTTATTTTTTTTAAAGATCTATTTATTTATTTTTCCTAATGAGAGAGAGAGAGAGTGCACACATGCGCTCGGGCACAAGTTGGGGGGAGGGTGGGGAGGGAGAGGGAGAAGCAGACTCCCCACTAAGCGTGGAGCCTGACACGGGGCTCAATCCCAGGACCCCAGGATCATGACCTGAGCCGAAGGCAGATGCTTAATCGACTGAGCCACCCAGGCACCTGGGTAGTGGCATTTTAATGGAGACCTTGTTAGGTGTGGTTATTTCAAAGGCTGGGATTTTTAATGGTAACACGGCAGAATTTATGGGTAATGATGCCTTCTTGGAGCTTCTCAAAACAACATCAGTTAGTAAGCAGTTGCCTCTTTGAGCTTGATATTTTTCCATTCTCAGTCCTGTCACTGATTGTGGGTGTGCCTAAGCTTGCTAGGCGCTGGTTGCCAGTTGTTCAATAGAATCCACCAATACTTGGGATTCTCTAGTTATAATTACCATCTTACTAGGGCTGTGAATAATAAAAACAGACATGATAAAACTCACATTCACTAAACATTTATTTATATATATATTTTTTAATTTTTTATTCATTAAACATTTAAATCCATATTCACAGTTCATCCCACAAAGCTTACGCCAATTTAAGAAATATGGCAGAGACGCTATGTGCTTCAGTCACTCTTTCCTGCAGAGGGTGGGTTATCTGACACTGAGTATAAGGCTGATGTTAATGGCACTGTTCAGTATATGCTTGTTGAATGAACCAATGCCTTAAACAACTGGGCTTCGTATGCTGCAATAGGACACACGGGAGGATCAGAGAAGTGGTGTGAATTGCATAAATTGATGACTGATAGTGATTGATGGAAGCCTATAAGACACGTGATTTTCTTTTGCAACTCTGGACTGGAAGAAAATGTTTGCCAGGAGGGTAGAAGAGTTTGGAATGTTCTCTCTCACAGCTTGCTTCCCCCACGGGTTCCAGCTAACCACTCTCTCATAGGTCTGAGTTACATTTGGATTCTAAATGTTCATATGCTATTTTGAAACATCTCTGACTCCTGTACCCCAGGGAAGCCTGCAGAAGAGAGACTGGTTGGCCAGGGGCATTCTTTCTTTCTGTGCATGGCAAATCGACAATTGCTTGCTTTTGCTGGGAAAGGAATTAATCTCTTATTACTATTGATGAGATAGAAATTTAGGATGCTGTTTTGGATCTACTAATATTTAATTGACCATGTCAATCCAGTGTCAATGCAATAGAGATATAATAAATAAGTTCTAGAAATAGATATTTGGATTCTTTGGCTAGGGCACATTAAGAGGATCACAGTCATGGCATCTGCACTATGCAGTTGTCAAAACCATAAATCTCATGGTCGCTCTGAACCCCTCACACATAATTCATCACTTAAATCTTATCCAATTGACCTCCCCCACATATTCCTTGTGTATGGCCCTCTCTCTAGCCCCACTGCTAGTGGTCCAGGTGGAGTTCTCATCATTTTTATTTTGTCTTTTGTTTTGACATAATTCAGACTTAAAGAAAAATTGCAAAAAATAGTAAAAGAACTCCCACATACCCTTCACCCACATTCCCCAAATGTTAATGTTTTATGATAATTTTTCCTTCCTTTCTATGTATTTTTTTCTGAACTGTTTGAAAGCAGACATGAGGCATCTTTACCCCCCAATACCTCATGGTATATTTTCTAAAGACAAGGGCTTTTTTATTACAGAACCACAGCCCAAGAATCAAAATCAGGTCATTAACATCAATATAGTACTGTTTTCTGATTTAATATCTAGTTCAGATTTCACGAGTTTGTCCTATAATATGCTCACAGCAGAAGAAAATCCTGTATCACAAACAGCACACAGTTGTCCTGCCTCTCTAGCCAACTTTCACCAGGACAATTCCTCAGTCTTTCTTTGTCTTTCATGACATTTACATTTTTGACATGGACAGGCCAACTATTTTGTAGACTGTCCCTCAATTCGGGTTTGTCTGCTGATTTTTCACGATCAGATTCAGGTATGCATTTCCGGCGGGCATACAAGGATGCGATGTGTGTTCTTCACAGAGTATCCTATGGGGGGCACGTGCTGTCAGTCGGCCCCACTACTGGTGATATCAACTGGATCACCTTATCAAGGTGGAGTCCGCTAGTTCTACTGTGAAATTACGATTTTTTCCCTTTGTCATTAATAAGTATCTCGGGGCGGGGGGGGCTCGTCATTTTTCACCAGGATCACATTGTAAGTCAGAACTGGATATCTTCTGTTAACTCTGCCACATCCTCGGCTTGCCCTTCTCCATCCTGCTTTATGGCCTACAAAATTGACTGGTGTGGTCCAGGCCAAGCTGGTCCTCTGGTTTTTAGCTGGGTTTGCTCAATGGGGAATCCTGCAGGAGATCTGAGAAGGTTGGAGGGCGAGGTCCAGGGACATGTCACCTTGGTTTCCTCCCCTACGACAGGTGCTGTTCCTCAATTCTAGGTCAGGACATCTCTCAGACTGCAGCTCCGGGTTTTGTAAATGCACCCTTGTTGTCTCAAGCCGAGGGGTGGAGCAAACATCCCTTGAGAGGTCTCTACGTTTCCTACATTCTTCCCACACCTTTGTTTACTCTCCTCACTTTTTACAATTTGAAAGTGCCATCCATTGCCTACAAGGATCCTTGTGATGCAGTCTTCGACTGAGCTGTCACCTCCTTTCTTTCCCATGATCTCTCAGGTGCAGGTGGACTCAGGCCTGACTTGTCCTTATGCCCATCCTGACCCAGGAAGGATGGACATTCGATGCGAAAGACATCAGTGGATTCAATGTAGAATGAGCTTTTCTGCTCAGTAGGCAGCCCCCCAGCATGCCTGGAGACTTCTCCTTACTCCCACGCCCCTGGCATAACTTGTGCTAGCGTACTTCTGCCTTGGTTCTCTGCTTCGCATCCTGACTGCCTACGGGGGTGGGGTCCTCCTCTGACCTTTTTTTTTTTTTTCTCTTCTCTCTCTCTCTCTTTTTTTTTTTGGACTCAGGCTCCAGTATCTTATTTCACTCGGCTGACCCCTTTCTCCAGAATCTGGACCCTCATCCCCAGACTCCCACATATTTTGGGGGATGCTGTTTGAAATGGAATGCCCTCCCAGGTGTGCTGTCATTCTTCTGTTTGCCCTTCCAGACCCCTCTTCACCCTTTTCCACTTTGAATCTCTCTCCCTCTCCCACTTCCATACTGACTTATGTAGACCCACTGATCCTTGTCTTCCAACTTCTAGCTGGGTTTGGCCAAAGGGGGAGCCCGGGTAGGAGATCCTAGGGAGTGACTGGATTGAGATAGGGGCAGTTATGTTACCAATTCCTTCCCTCTGGGGTTACCTCTATCTGTCTACTTCCTTCTGCCGAAGGTCAGAGACCTTCTCCAGGTGTCTTCTGCTTCTGGATTCCACAAACTGCTCCCACTCCTCACCCTTTCTGGCCTATGATGGTTATAGCCTAGCTGGGTATTAGGGTATTGCATTTTCCCTTGTGATTTAGTCCTACATCTTTAGAATGGTCCCTTTATCAAACCTTCTTGAATTATCCCGAGTATGACGGATGATTCCTCCTGGACCCTGACTGATGCAGGTTCTATGGTGACAGACCTATCTGGCTCAGCAGATCACCTACTGCCTAAAACCTCATTTTGCCAGACTTTACCTTCTCAGTGGGTCTCAGGTACTGATGACACTGCAGCCAAGCACGAGGATCACTGTGCCCTTTTGGACTGGTCATTTGACTGTAGACTACCTCCTTGGGCACCAGTCCTATAGCTGGGTCAGTTTCTCCTGGCTTTGGCCCTGCCCAGTCCTGGCCTCATTCCCCTGATCATTTACTCACATGTTGAAATATCAGTGTGCCTTGAAGCAGGAGCAACACTTGCCCAAGTGAAAACACTAGTGTCCCTATCTGTAAGCTGCATGAGACAGACTTTTAGTCTGGACCTGCCCCTTCTGAGGGTAGGTCAGACCCCAGAAAAGTAGTCTTCTAATCCAGTTCTCCCGTGGATGCAAAGATGTGTCTAAAATATTTATTAATAAACCACGAAGGACATGCTTGCATTATGATTCTATAATATAGTTTGCTGATTTAAATTGGTGGTTTAGGGACGCCTGAGTGGCTCAGTCGGTTTAGCGGCTGCCTTCAGCTCAGGTCATGATCCCAGGGTCCTGGGATTGAGTCCCACATGGGGCTCCTTGCTCAGCTGGGAGCCTGCTTCTCTCTCTCCTTCTGCCTGCAGCTCCCCCTGCTTTTGCTCTCTCTCTGACAAGTAAATAAAATCTTTAAAAAAAATAAATTGGTGGTTTAGATATTAAAAAATTAGTACAAATGAGCTTCATTGTGCTAGAACTTACTGTCGAGAAAATCCTGTACTTACTTGATAACCTTATACATCTCTCCACCTATGAATATATTTAAAAGTGTTTAAAAAACTAAGCTAGTAGATTACTAGTCATGTTTTAATGTTTTTAGTTTACTGATGTTTTTAGGATAATAACATTTTCACATAACCCAGGAATGTATCTTTGTGCATATCTTCAATTGTGCCAAGTACAAAGGATAGTTTTTAGTGAAATGTCCTAAATTACATTATGTTATTTTGAAGCATTTTTGGTTCAAATTGTATCACAAAATCATTACTTTTAGAGTGTTCTAGTCTGTTCCTTTAATAGTATATTAACTTCTTTGTTGGTAATGTGTAACTGTATACCTTTTAATGGATTATTACCCATCATGACATTTTGGATTTGCTACTTGTACTCAGTTTTTAGTTGGTAGGTTTGTGATTTGATAGGCTTTGCTATTTGTCTTATGTTAAATGACTGATGGTCTTAGTCCAATTCTTAATGGGCTTGTGTTTATTTCTGTTGAAGTTGGCATTAATAGGTCTTCTCAGCAAAGATGCCAAGGACTGACCTGGAATAGACTCTAAATTAATTTTCAGCTTTTAGATGTTCGGTCTAGGTCAGGATTGAGGCCAACTAGTAGCACGATGTACTGGAACAAAACTGTCACTGCTGTGTTTCCCCTATTCTGTGGAATTGAGAAAACCATCAACACCCATCAAAGATGTTAAATAAAGTCATTAGCTGGAAAGCAAGCAACATCTGGGATCTGACTTAGAATGTTTTAAGGCCCAAAGCGCTTAAAGTAAAGATAGATATAGGATGAATTTTCAGTAGCTTTTATAAGCAATTGTGTGGAGTTGTGATCACGGCCAGTGCTCTAATATTGAGAGGTGAGCTGTATTGCCCCCCACCCCCCACTTTACTGATGAATAATGGACAAATATAATTGTATATACTTACAGTGTATAATGTGATGATTTGATATACGTATATACTGTGGAATGCTTCTCAACATCAAGATAATTTAACTCATCCCTCACCTCACGTAGTTAACTCTTTTTTTAATGGGTGATGAGAACGATTAAGACCTACTCTCAGCAACTTCCAAGGCCACAATACTGAATTATTAAGTATAATCACCACATTGTACGTTAGAGCCTCAGAACTTATTCTTATAACTGAAAGTTTGTCCCCTTTGACCTACATCTCTTTTTGTCTATGCTATTTGACTTACTGATTTGATTTCTCTTTGCTATTTGGTCACTTACAAAGAATAACTAGGAAAAAGAGAAAACATTTAGGAGAAGAGCCTGAGATAAACTGATAAAATTAGTTTTTAGAAGTATCAGCTACATTATAATAGGTATACTAGTTTTGCCCCAATTAATTCAAGAGCTCTTTGCTTCCATTTACCATCTGAGGTAGAAGCATAGAATATTAGTGCTTCAAGGGACCCTAGAAATGATTCAACTCTGATTCATAGATTAGGAAAGTGCTTGGACAAGTCACAGCTTCACTAGGTCTCGATTTGCTAGTGATAGTATCCTATTTTTTAAAATGGCTGAATAAATGGATGTAGCTAGCAATTCTGCTTGCAGGTATGTTTTTTAAATTGTTGGGAGTGGCAGTCTAATATTTTTATTAATTCTTTTACTTGAACAAGCTCTTGGTAATGAAGTAGAGGACAACTGGACAAATGTCAGGAGGCTGAAAGAGGTACTAATTAAAACAGAGTGTTTTTTACATCCCTGCTGCCTGGGTTTCATTACAATTTCTGCTTCTCCACTGCTTGACTTCTTGTAGACTTGGGCTAGTTTATTGCTCGCTCTCAGCCTGGGAATCTGTGCTGTTTACCTCTCTAGTGATACACAATGTAGAAGGCAAGCGGAAAAGTAAAAAGGAGGCTCCTGGCAAGTGAGATTCGGACTCCCCCAGACACCTTTATCTAGAAGTGCAAACCAACCTGCTAATGGAAACACCGAAAGTCCCGTGCCCACATCTTTGCTTCTAAATATAATATGGCTGTGAAGTGGCAGGAGCAGGGAAAAGTATCAGTTCATTTACAGAAAACTCTCTTGATGTTTTGATATCTGAAAATTGAAAGCTGAAATTTTAACCCCCCAAAATGAGAACGCTGTCCTGATGCTAATGTTGAAGCCAGTTTCCATTCGATCAGTCATGTTCTCATAGAGGTGCACCCCTTCGTCCATCAAAGATGAGACAAACATAAGATGAGGCTATGACCTTCTGCAAAACAACTTCTGCCCAGATTGAATGCCTAGGTGACCAAGTGATAACATACTCATTCGTGCACTGGGTACGTAGTGGGCCCAGTTGATAACTGAATTGAGAAACTGCATTGCTACTCTAACTTGGTCGCTCCTAAAGTGGGTTAATGGTTTACCTTAAGGCTAAACTCAATTTAAATAAACATGAGAACCATAGCTGGAAATGTTTCCCAACTCCCAGTAGTGACTTAACCTGGCTAGAGTATCTGAGCCCCAGGTCTTCTTTGTACCCTGCCTCATTTTTCTTATCAACCAGCTTTTAACACATGACAGTTGAAACACTGTGATATTGAGGTCAGGGGAAAACTGGTCCCCAGATAGAGCTGAGTGTCCATCCCGAGGCACCAGCTGACTGACCCCAGCATCAGGAAACATTGAATAATTTTCAGGCCTAAGGACAGGACACATGGTTTCGGCCTTTGAACTTGATGTTTCTGTGTCAAATTTAGCTTTGGGATATATGCGAACTGCGACATCTAATTGCCTTAGTTTCTGAAAAAGTGGCTTTCAAGCAGGAGAATATCAATTACTAGTTAAGTAAAATTATATTACGAATGCCTTGCATTTACAAAATGCTTTCCCATGCCTTGTCTTCTCTGACTCTTCTAATAATCCAGCAGGAGAGGCCAGAAGATATTTTTATCCTATTTTACAGACGAAAAAACTGAGAGTTATAAAGGCTGAGCCATTTTTCCCAGGCACACAGCAGAGCTGATATCTGATCTTCTGGCTCCTAGTCCAGTGCCCTTCCATTATACCTCTCTGGCTGTCTGAGAGAGATAGACCTTCCATCAGCCAGCCTGCTGATCAGCGAAAATGGACTGAGTACATAGGGTATCCAGAACAATTTACTAGCAACTGTATCCAAGGTATATCTTGTTTTTCTCTTTGTAAATCTAAAATGCCTAGGTAAATAATTTTATTTATTTGGCAGTCATGTTGATTAAAGAGTATGCAATATAGCCAATTCATAAATTAATTATCCTGAAACATTTTGATAAAAAAGACATTCCATTGTACAGAGGTACATTATAATTTTAAAATATCTGTTAAGATTTTCAATGGCATTATTATTTTAAGTGCTTTTAGGTGAATAAAACAACTCATTCCCTTTGGACCTCATAAAAGACTGTGAATGTATTTATACACACACACACACACATACACTCAAAAGGTTTCTGCATTTATAAAAAAAGTTTCCGTTTAGTGATCAGAAAGGCAATCCAGTTTTGATACTCATAGAGTCAAGGAAAGGGAAACACGAACAGACTTAAAATGATGAACATCAACAAAATATTATCCAATCCTGTATTATAGAAAAGAAGGAAGAAAAAGGAAGGAAGAAAGGAAAACTGGACAAATAGTAGAAACCTGAAAACAAGTGTTTATTCTATAATTCTAAATGCCTGCTAATACACAGACATTAACTTTGCTATTCACTGGTGTCTGAAGCATATTCTAGCTCTCTTTCCTGTAGTTTCTGTATTCTGGTGAGTTTCTGCTCCCTGAAAGCTTCCCTTTTCCAGAAATGTGGTTTCACTTCTAGAATGGTGTTTGCATTACCTACGCTCCACTCAGCCTTCCAGACATTCCACGATATATTTATGAGTAATCATAGTCTGTCCTATTGTTTTCTCTGACAAAAACTCTTAACTTCAAGGATCAGAGAGCTGAGTTTTAGAGTTGAAAAAGTAAGCATAGGCATCCCCTGATTAAGGCGGGTTCAATTAATATGTAACTTTCACGCCTAGGTCACCAAGACAGAAATACTGAAGAATGAACAAATATTCGAGTGGCAAATATCACGCGAGTGGCAAATATCATGGTGACCATACCCATCCCTACTTCTTTTATTGGTCATGGCTCTTCAGTGGTCTTAGGGAACTTAAAGAAACACAGAGCTCATTTAGCAGGAAAATCTTGGGCGATTTTACTCAATCCATGGCATTTACTACACAATGGAGAGACAGCCTATAGAGTGAGCCTGAGTCTAAGGCGTGTTTTCATAAAGATTTTGAATTTCAGGCTTCCACTGTAGCCAAAGAAGATGTGAGACTGGCACCTTGAGCTAGAACTCTGCCTGTAGAGGCATGCTGGTATTAACACCGAAGTTCAGGGATATTATCCGTTAAGCAGATTTTTGTGAGATGCCATAAGGACCTAACTGTCAGGTAAAACATTGATAAATCACAAAAGGGGGATGTTGGTGGCTTCTTTTGAACTGCATGCTGACAGAAGGACAAAGGCAGACTTGTTGAGGGGTGAAAAACTGTCTGCAGCAGTGCTCTGGAATTTAAATGAAAGGCATTATTGATCAGAAGGGAAGGAGGTAGAGATGGGCATTAGGCCTGACTCTGCATTGCATGACAGGACATGGGCTTGGAGAAGCTCACTTGAATGTTAGGCCAGGCTGCAGAGTTTTCAAGAAAAGTGTGTCTTTTGGCTATAATTTCAGAAACAACATACGTCAGGAATTTCAACCAAATGGGTGGAGCACATTGGCAGATAGGACAGTGATGAAAACTCTTCCCCTTTTTATTTGCTTGCTGGCTTAATTAATTTTTGTAGCTGTAGATCGTAGGATTCTTGGGTTATTTAAAGGAACATGGGAACTCTTCGTCTAGAATGAGATTTTCTTAACCACATGACATTTATCATGTTTATGGGAGTCAGATAAGGCCCTAGTTCAAGCTAACATAAAACTTTTATAAAGTATCTTAAAGGTCTGATAGTATAGTTTGTTCAGTCTTCTAATGCTATTCCTCCCCTGCTTATCAGGGCAGCAGATTTAACAAGGGGAACAATTTTGCCCAGGGACTTTGAATTATTCTTTGTTACTTACGGTCTTTCAATGTCATGGGATCCTGAGTTCTTGGAAGTTTACACATCAGCGGTATCAGAGACAGCTGGAAATAGCAGAATTGTTCAAAAGCGACTAGTCAGGGCAACAGAAACAACCAAGGGGCGCCTGGGTGGCTCAGTCGTTAAGTGTCTGCCTTCGGCTCAGGTCACGATCCCAGGGTCCTGGGATCGAGCCCCACATCGGGCTCCCTGCTGGGCGGGAAGCCTGCTTCTCCCTCTCCCACTCCCCCTGCTTGTGTTCCCTCTCTCGCTGTGTCTCTCTGTCAAATAAATAAATAAAAATCTTAAAAAACAAAACAAAACAGAAACAACCAAGGGAACACCATGAAAGTTACTATCTGGCCCTTGTCTCTGCCTTGGTGTGAGAGCAAACTTTTCACAGAGAATTAGAGGAGGGGAGTCAGTACGCCACCTCTATTGAATATTACAGAATATTCAATCTCTGTAAACTCAGATCTAGGAACGCTTAATTTAGCAACATCACTCAACATTGAGCATGTCCAAAACCAATTTACAGGCAGTGGGTCCTGGGTCACTGCTCTAAATTTTAGCCTCAAAATATCCAATTCAAGACTCATCTGGAGGCACACAAGCCATCATGTATATAATGACATAGAAATGGATTGGTTGGGGATGAATTATAGTAACTGATTGCCTAGAAGCTGATGAGAATTCACCTGTCTACAGTACCGAAGAGCATGCGTGGTGGCAGGAAGCAAGAAGGTCTGATGGGCATTGAGACTCTAAGGAACCCTGCTTCTGTCTCACCTGTCAGGGTTATCTGTGTGACCTCTCTGGTTTCTGTCAAGTAAAGAGGTGGATCAGTGTTTCTCAGCTTTTTTTTTTTTTTTGACTCAAGCACCTTTCAGTTAAATACATAATCTACTGAAGTTCCTTAGAAACTGAAAAAAGATATATTATTTGTGTGATATATGATAAATGATTTTAAAGGCATGTAAAAATTTCAGATCAGTTTGTCTTTAAAGATTACTGTATAAATTCCTATTCCTTTTCTTAACATTGTTTTTATATACATTGTGGATTAGTTACTATATATTTAAATATATCTTTTGACTTTAGAGAATGCTTAATTTTCCTGAATCTTATTGTATGAGAAAAAGCCTAATTTATTAATGAACCAACAAAAAATAATATTATGTCGTATTTTATTTGGGAGTGAATGGACAGTGAAACCTATAGTAAAATTCAACTGTCCATTATGCATCAAATCTTGACCAAAAATTGCTTTTGTATCTATACTTAGAATTTTTACATTTCGCTTCAAAAAAGAGCTAGTTTATTTCTGTAATTTTTGCCTTTGTTTCTAAATTAGGGGATAAAAGAAAAGGCTTCAAGCTATTTCCAAGCACTTACCCACAAATAACACATTGAGAGTTTAGAAGGTCTTTATTCCTAATAAAGTATAAGTCAAATTGGATACAATATTATATTTTCCCTTTTCAACAATGGTTTTTAAAGTACTAGAGGTATGTTGATGTGCATCTAAAAATTTTGATCAGACATGAAATTTATGAATTCAGTGTTGCTCATCTTGAAGAAAAATTTCAGAATTATCATTTTAATACTTCTTATCAGGATTATATGATGTGAACAATAGAAACTTTTCATGAAAACTCAAGCAGAGAGAGAATTGACTGGAAAGCTCTGGGGTGACTCAAACATCAGAGGAGACTCAAGGACCAAGTATGAGAAAGAGCAAGGGTGTTTGATGCTCTTCGATCTTGTGACCATAGCTATTTAATAGTTCTATCAACGTGTCATCATAAAGATGAATCAGCTTCTGTCATTCTCTTCTGTCCTTGGCCACTCAGGTGAGATTCAAAGTCCAAGGAAAGGGAATTGGATTGGCCTGATATGGGTCCTATGCTTCCTGTTCGGCTTTAGGAGAGAGAGGCATCTTGATTGTAGGAAAGAGGTACTGATGCTCTCCCGTGAGAAATTATGGTGCTATCCTCAGAAGGTGCTGGGTGAACATGAACAACATATGTTTACATGTATGTCTTTCTGTCTCTAATCAGTGGTCCTTTATGGGTGTTATATTATATAATAAGTGATTAAGAATAGAAATAATTTAAGCTGAAGAACAAGTAAAACTTTCAACTAATAATATTGATCTGGATAGTAAACTGACAGAATGAGTCATGAGCATATCCATCTGATCCCCACTGAGTGCCATGAATGTTCATTTGGTAAACTCTTAGAGGCTCTAAGATGCTTCTCATTAAGGCAAAACACCTGGACAATTATTTTACTTATCAATTTAAAAACACTCCTTTTCTCCCACGCATAGCAGACATTTGCCATTTTTGGCTTCTTGGCCTTCATTGCACTCTTCCATGGCAACAGTATCTGAGTTTTCCATTCGTCTCAGGAGAGAACAACTTCATCCCTAGCTCTAGGAATGGGCCCTGATGGACCAAAGCCCAGTGGATCCTCCTGACCACCACGATCAGGTCCCATGAACCAGCCTGGGCTAGACACAAACCAGGATATATTTTTTTTTGAGATTTCTGAAAAGAAAAAATATCCTTGTTTTTTTTTTTTCCCTCAGGATTTATCTGGAGAGACACTTTTCTGGATGGTATAGGATCCTGATGTGAGGCTTGCTTATTGCTGTAGCCTTTTTGCTACAATGAGAGACCTCAAGTCTGAAGTCAAAGTTGATGCAAGGAGAGTAAATCCAAACAACAACAACAACAACAACAACAACAACAACAAACACCATAGATTTGGAGTCCACAGGATCAAGCTGCACCTGAAGCTGTCACTACTTGTGGACCTTAAATGAACACAAAATATATTTGATTATTTATGCTAGTTTGAGTTGGAGTTGCTGTGATTGCATCTGAAATGATCCTAATTGCTACACTGCAGAGAACCTCTGTGAGCCCTAGGGTCTATGAATTACTGATTGCAAAATGTTGGATTACATGATATGTAAGATCATGTCTGACAGTAAAGATCTTGTTTTATTACTGGTAATAGGTAGTGTAATTGAAGGCAAGTTGGAGAAATGTGAGATGCCTGGACAGGCATCCTGCAGTGTATCTCAACCTATTGTTGAAGTACATTGAATATCCAGTTAGCTATTTTTAATTCAGAAAGAGGAACTTTCTTGATTCATTTTTCTTTTTGTGTTCTGCGTGGTTGAAGATTTGTGGCTTTTAAACTTTTCCTTTTACTGTATTGTCTTTCTGCATAGTTTCAAATTGTATTAATAATCTCAACTTTTGTCTTTTGTTGAGTAACAGGAAATTCAAAACCATAGTAGATATTTAATAAATATATATTTAATAAAACTTATGATTTTATTGATACTCTATGCCTAAACTAGTGGTTCTCAAACTTGGCTGCACATTAGACTTGCCTGGGTAGTTTTGAAATAGCAGTTCTTAAAGTTCAGTGTACATCAGGCTATCTGGTAGGCCTGGGCCCATTTCACGTTTCTGATTCAGTAATTCTAGAACGAGGCCCCAAATTTTGCATTTCTAACTAGTTCCCAGGTGATACTGATGCTGCTGGTCTGGGAACCACTGCTCTAAAACATGTTCATCCTAGACTATTTAAATCAGAATCTCCGTGGCGGGGGTGATTTTTAACACTCCCCAGATGATTCTGATGGACAGCTAGGTTGAGGACCATCGTCCTCAATAGAAGAGGGTGGCTGGCTTCTGTCTCTTGATTAAGTACTTACAGAAGCCCTTTGATTATCTCAGTGAAAAATTCTTTTTCACACCTCAAATGAACTCCTTGCCCCCTCTCCACTATCTCCCTTGGAAAAATTAATAAACTTAAGTTTATAAAAAAAAGTACTAAAGCTGATTACCTCAGAAGACTCAGAGGCCAAGTACCAACTACCTCTTGCTCCAAGGAGAATTGCAGATCAACACAAAAGAATTTTTGCAATGATTTTGTCAGTCAGAGTCCAATCAAGAAAATAAAAATTGTCATGTAGCAGATTAGCGACTGCTGGAGGGACAGAAGGAGGAGGTGACGTTATCAGAGCCCAGGGGCCTGGGCTACCGGAGGGAAGCTGGAACCAGGATGGGCTTTCTTCGTGGTAGCTGGAGTCAAGGAGGAGATACAGTTGCTGCAAGAAATGATCCTCAAGGCAGAGAAGGGGAAATGCCCTCCCTTCTCTCTTCTTTCTGCATCTCTGATAAACACTTCTCATTGGTCAACTCCAACAAAGGAGTCTGGGAAAAACAGCCTGTTGGTTAGACCCTCTGCATACAGAGCAGAGCAGAGCAGAGAAGAGGGGGCAGGTAAGGGATGAATGTGAGGGCAAACATGCTGAGGACCAACACACTGTTCTATATGCTAAGCTATGCTCACCACAAGTGTGGCTACCATCGGTCACCGTACAATGCTATCACAATGTCATTGACTATATTACCCTAGAGGTAGTAATTACCTTACTTTTTCTTTTGCTTAGTTTTCTCCGTACCTCTTTGTTAATTTGTCCACAACTTTTCTGCCAGAAGTATACATTTTCCTTAAGATATTAAAACGTATCAGATCAGTTTTTAGTTTCCTTTTCTCTTTCCCCCACTCCTGGGTAACACATCTTTTTTCAAGCCTACAGACTCTGTACCCTAGTCTGGAATAGGCGTGCTGCATAGCTGTCATCTGTAGCTCTCTCCTATGCTGCATTCCTGGAGCTTACATTTTCCGTGTTCTTGGTTTATTCCTTCATTTTGGTGAAACATTTCCTCCAGTTACTTTTTGTGATCAACATATTTGGGGAGACCTTATATTTCTTTGTTCTACACTTTCATTTGAATGATAGTTTAGCTGGGTGTCAAATTCGAATCTTACATTTGATCATTAGAGTTTTATTCGATCCCCTGTATCCTAGTCATCAGGGGCACCTGATCCCCCCGCTCCCCAAACTTGGGTTTTTCTAATTAACCTCTCTAGAGAGTAAAACTCTATTTATCTCCTGGAGTCAGGGAGGGGTGTTTCTGTGGATAGTTGGAGTTGGGGAGAAGATATACTTTTTTTTTTTTTAAAGGTTTTATTTATTTATTTGCTAGAGAGAGAGAGAGAGAGAGAGAGGGAGAGTACAAGCAGGGGAGTGGCAGGCAGAGGGAGAAGCAGGCTCCTTGCTAAGCAAGGAGCCTGATGTGGGACTCGATCCCCGGACCCTGGGATCATGACCTGAGCCGAAGGCAGACGCTTAACCATCTGAGCCACCCAGGCGCCCCTGAAGATATACTTATTATATAGATTTTCAACCAATTTTTTCAGCCCTACCTACATCCTCTTTTTCAGAGATATCAGGTGTCTCCACTTCTGAATTCTTCTGGGATCCTGAAGTATGTATTGCTGGATTTTTCTACTTTCCTAAGTCAATAACCACTTGTCCATCTGCTTCAGTTATTAAAACTTTGTTGTTGCTATCTTGCTGTCTTTGTTCTTATAGATTTAAGCCCTTCTACTCCCTTTATATAGGGAGGTTTGGGGGGTTGGAAAGAGGTAAACCGTATCTATTATTTGGCATATTTAATTGGAGGTTCTTTGACCACTCTTTTTTATTTTAAAAAATTTTTAATTGAAGTACAATTGACATAGAATACAGTATTAGTTTCAGGTATACACCATAGTGATTCAACAGTTATATACATTATGAAACACTCACCACAATAAGTGTAGTTACCATCTGTCACCATACAAACTTACCACAATCTTATTGATTATATTCCCTATGCTGTACTTTTCATCTCCATGACTTACTTAGTTCATAACTGGAAGTTTGTACCTTTTAATTTCTTTCACCTACTTCACCCGTCCTCCCAATCGCCTCCCTTTACCATCATTATTTATAAGAGACCTGGCCGTAAATAATTGATTCCTTCACACCCTAGTATTTTGGCCCCTTTAACAAATCCAGACACTTAATAACAGACATGTAAAAACAGGTCAGTTTCATAAAATTCTGTTAATTTCAGGAGGTTGTTTTCTGAATTACCTGGAATATCCCATAATAAATTATTAGTTTCCATTTTAACTCAGCTAACTAGTAAGACTAGCCTATTCATAATGTGCTTATTTGTCCTCTGCTCTATTTAAAACATTCATAGTCCTTGGATGACTATTTCCTTAGTCCCTTGATAATTTTAGTTTAGGTACTCAGTATTCACATAGGCATTGCAGGATGTTTCTTTGCTACAGGTAGTAATACTTTGTTAAATTCTTTTTTTTTTTAATTTTTATTCATTTGACAGAGAGAGAGAGAGAGAGAGACACAGCGAGAGAGGGAACACAAGCAGGGGGAGTGGGAGAGGGAGAAGCAAGCTTCCCGCTGAGCAGGGAGCCCGACGCGGGGCTCGATCCCAGGACCCCGGGATCATGACCTGAGCCGAAGGCAGATGCTTAATGACTGAGCCACCCAGGCGCCCCATACTTTGTTAAATTCTAATCTCAGAAATATCTGAACTTGGAAGATGGTTTTCCTCTGAGCCACTACTTCAGGGATGCTGACTGAGTCCAAGAAAAATAATATAACTCCTCATGATGTAATATTGTTAAATGCCAGACAATGGGACAACAGGGGTAGAAGGGACTTAGCCAACATCCCTAATCAAGAGGCCTGCATTTATTTTTTTAATTGCCTGCTTTTGTGCTTATAGAAATAACTGTGATATTTGTGGAAAATTAAGTGGGGGAAAAAGTGTAAAGAAGGAAGCAAAATTCATCAGTCACTCCACAATTCAGAGATATCATCTACTGTTAATCACTAATAATATTTTTAGGTTTATTTTACTCAGTCATATTTCATGATAAAGGAAATTAAAAGATACAAAAGCTCTCTATTATAGAAAATTTCAAACATACCTAAAAATAGATAGAAGACTGGAATAAATCTCTATGTACCCATTGTCTGTCTTGCACAATTATTAGCATTTTGGCCCTTACATTTTATTTATATCTCACTCCTCTATCTATTCATCCCCACCTCTACTTTTTTTGCTATGGTATTTTATAACAAATTCCAAATATCATATAATTTCACTCATAAATACTTCAGTATATATTTTTAAAATATGAGGTTTTTCTTTTGTTTTCAACACAATCACAATGTTATCAGCCTTATCAAAATTAAAATAGCAATTCTTTAATACCATCTAGTATCAATTTATATTCAAAATTTCCTAGTTATCTCAAAAAATACTTTTTAAAAATATTTATTTATTTTTATTTGACAGAGAGAGAGAGAGAGAGAGAGTGAGCATGAGTGGGGAGAGGTGTAGACAGAGACCAAGAGAGAGAATCTCCAGCAGATTCCCCACTGAGCATAGAACCCAATGCGGGGCTCGATCTCACAACCCTGAGATTGTGACCTGAGCCAAAACCAAGAGTTGGATGCCCAACCAACTGAGCCACCTAGGCGCCCCCAAAGATTACTTTTTATATTAAACATTTTTTATTGAGGTATAGTTGACATGAAAGTTTACTTTTTTTTTTAAGATTTTATTTATTTATTTGTGAGAGAGAGAGAACACATGCAGGGGAAGCAGCAGGCAGAAGGAGAAGTGGGCTAGTCACTGAAAAGGGAGCCCGATGCAGGATTCGAGTTCAGGACCCCCAGATCGTGACCTGAGCCGAAGGCAGATGCTTAACCGACTGAGCCACCCAGGTGTCCCCAAATTTACTTTCTGTAGTGGGGTTTGTTAATCAAGATCCAAACAAAGGCCACACATTGCGTTTGGTTGGTATGTCTAATAAGTCTAATTTAGTCAAAAATAGGTCCCCCTCCTCCTTAAAAATGCCATTTGTTTGAGCAAAAACCTGCCATTGGTTTTGTAGACTATTTCACAATCTGAATTTGACAGCTTTTTCACCATGTCATTTAACTGTTCCTTTATTTCTTATAATTGGTGGTTGGATCTAGGAACTTGACTGGATTTGAGTCCAATTTTACTTATTGTTATTAGTATTTATTTTTGATGAAATACTTCATAGGCAGCAGTGAGTGATCCCAATTACATTGCTGCATGAGGCACATGTATGATCGTCCCACTTTAACGATTCTGAGTTTGATCAGTTCTTTTCATGGTGATAGCCGGATCTGCCAGTTTCAAAGCTCCCTTAATGGTTTCATCAACCCTGAGCTTTTTTTTTTTCTTTTAAATAATCTCTATACCCAATGTGGGGCTTGAACTCATGGCTCCAAGGTCAAGAGTCGCATGGTCTACTGACTGAGGCAGCCAGGTGCCCCAGTAGTTCCAAAATGGGGATTTTCTGATTCTGTCATTTCCTTTTGCATATGTTAGCTAGAATTCTTCTATGAAGAACTTTCCTTCATCAATACTTAGTTATCTAAAAATACATTTAGAATAGGAAATGCAGGAAAATGGGAAAATGTATTCTCCTTTATTAATTCTTGGAATCATGAATTGGTTAACAAATAACCTCCATACATGCCTGTTTACACTGTTTTGTGAATATGTTCTTGGCTCATGCAAAGTTCTCAGGCATTCATTACATTTAAGGGTTGGACGATGTCACAATTGACTTGGCCATTCCCTTATTTAAGTTACTGATATTTTTGTTGTTACATATAATGCCAAAATGGACAGATTTACATACATTTATGGCCAAATTTCTGATGATGTCCTTAAGATAAATTCTGAAAAGTGGAATTATAAAATTAACTAAATTTTTAAAGATTTATTTATTTTTTAGAGAGAGAGAGAGTGTGAGCATGAGTAGGGGGAGGGGCAGAGAGAGAACCTCAAGCAGACCCTGCCCTGAGCATGGAGCTGATGTGGCGCTTGATCTCATGACCATGAGAAAACAACCCTGAGATCACGACTTGAGCCAAAACCAAGAGTCGGATGCTTAACTTACTGTGCCACCCAGTCGCCCCTAAAATTAATGGATTTTAAGGCCCTAGGTACATATCAACAGGGTCAATATTATTATTTAAGAATCCTTTAATTATCTTCATTTTTTTGATACAAAAACATATCTGAAGTTAGTTCCATCTCTCTTTACTCTTCTTTCCTTAACAGAACCATTGCTTAATATAAACTACTCATACTGGCATGATCAGACCTGGGGGACTGAGAAAGTTGAGATGGCAGGAGGGGCTTGTAAGGAGTCACTCTCTGCAAACAGGGAGTAATATGTTACTCACAGTAACTTTGGGGGAGAGTACTCTCTGCTAAGCCAGTACTATGGATTCCTAGCTGCCTCAGGGTTTACTGAGACTGTCCGACATTATCTCTTAGTTTGGTAAAGAACACTGAGAGGCAGAAAAGACTATTATGCAAAATTGTACTTTGAGGAAGTTACCCAGTGTTATGAACTGAACTGTGTCTCTCCCCGCTGCCAAATTCATACATTGAAACCCTAACACTGAGCTTGACTGTATTTGGAGATCAGGTATTGAGGGAGTTTCCATGAGGTCCTGAGGCTGCCTAGCCTGATAGGATTGGTAGCCTTATAAGAGGAGAAAGAGACACAGAGCTTGCTCTCTTTATGTGCACACAGAGGAAAGGACACGTGGGGACACTGCCAGGAGATGGCTGGCCATCTGCAAACTGGGAAAAACAGTCCCACCAGAAATGACCCCCGTCAAACCTTGATGCTGGATTTCTAGCCTGCAGAACTGAGAGAAAATATATTTCTGGTGTGTAAACCACGGGCCTGCGATACTTTGTTATGGCAGCCTGAGTAAACGAACATACTCAAACACGTGAAAATTTTTATTTAAAAAAAAAACAAACAAAACTGTCTCCTGAGGCAAGGGAAACAAAAGCAAAAATAAACTATTGGGACTATATCAAAATAAAAAGCTTCTGCACAGTGAGGGAAACAATCAACAAAACTAAAAGGTAACCTACAGAATGGGAGAAGATACTTGCAAACAACATATCTGATAAAGGGTTAGTATCCAAAATATGTAAAGGACTTACACAGCTCAACACCAAAAACACAAATAATCTGATTAAAAAATGGGCAGAAGACATGAACAGATGTTTCTCCAAAGAAGACATACAGATGGCCAACACACATGAAAAGATGCTCAACATCACTCATCATCAGGGAAATGCAAATCAAAACCACAAAGAGACAGCACCTCACACCTGTCAGAATGGCTAAAATCAAAAACACAAGAAACAACAAGTGTTGGTGAGAATGTGGAGAAAAAGGTACACTGTTGCCCTGTTGGTGGGGATGCAAACTGATGCAGTCACAGTGGAAAACAGTATGGAGGTTCTTCAAAAAATTAAAAATAGAACTACCCTACAATTCAGGAACTGCATTACTGGATATTTACCCAAAGAATACAAAAACACTAATTCAAAAGGATATATGTACCCTTATATTTATTGCAGCATTATTTACAATAGACAAATTATGAAAGCAGCTCAAGTGTCCATTCATAAATGAATGGATAAAGAAGATGTGATATATATACACAATGAAATTTTATTCAGCCATAAAAATGAATGAAATCTTGCCATTTGCTACAATATGGATGGATCTAGAAGGTATTATGCTAAGTGAAATAGGCCAGAGAAAGACAAATCTTGTATGATTTCACTTGTATATGAAACTTAAGAAACAAAACAAATGAACAAAGGAAAAAAAGAGAGAGATAAACCAAGAAGCAGACTCTTAACTACAGAAAACAAAATGATGGTTACCAGAACGGAGGTGGGTGGGGGCTGGGTGAAATAGGTGAAGGGGATTAAAGAGGACACTGATCATGATGAGCACTGAGTCATGTATAGAATTGTTGAATCACTCGATTGTACACCTGAAACTAATATAACACAGTATGTTAACTTTACCGGAATTAAAATTAAAAACTTAAAAAAAGCAGTTTGTTTATTTAGCTTCATTCTCTTAGGCAGACTATACGTTGAGACATAAAATTCATCCATTGGAAGTCAATGAATTTCAGTAATTTACACAGTTATGAAACTATCACCCAAATCCAGCTGTAGAACAAATACATCATTTATCTATTTCTTTTAAAAGGATTATAATAAATCTCAATGATGACTGTGGGTCTGATATAACTATTAACGAATGTCAATTTTGGGTCACTTGAGACCAGAGTATGATGTAACAGAGAGGAATTGTGGGGGCACACATATTTATTGATGACTCACAATAACTGCTCACAAACTGACTCTCTACGGTGACAGTTATGCTACCATAAGATGGAGTGGGTCCAGACTTTTCTATGATTTGAAGCTTCTTTTTTTTTTTTTTAAGATTTTATTTATTTGCGAGAGAGAGAATGAGAGACAGAGAGCATGAGAGGGAGGAGGGTCAGAGGGAGAAGCAGACTCCCTGCTGAGCAGGGAGCCCGATGTGGGACTCGATCCCGGGACTCCAGGATCATGACCTGAGCCAAAGGCAGTTGCTCAACCAACTGAGCCACCCAGGTGCCCGAGACTTTTCTATGATTTGAAGCTGCTTGTATAACATGGGGATAGCCTTTTCTTAAAAAAAAAAAAAAAAAAAAAAGCAAGCAAGCAAAGTTGTTGGGAAATCAACTATTCCTCAAGCATTTTCTTTCTTTTGCTTCTAGGTGAGATTTCTCCATGAACTTGGGTCAACCTTGGAATTTATATTTTTCACAAAAATAATTCAATTTATCAAGATTTTATAAGGAACTAGTGCAGAGTTGTACATGCTATAATATAGTTTCAAAATTTCTCCGCAATTATAGTATCTCCTTTGCATTTCTAATTTTGTCAATTTCTATACTTCTTTTATTATGTTTACAAGAAATTAGTCTCATTATTTTTCAAGTAATTTTGAATCTATATTAATTTATATTTTTTCTGATTGCTATGTTCTAACTTCTTGAACTTAATGCTTAGTTATTTTTTGTTCTTTTATTAAATAACAAATTACAGTAGTAAATTTGCCTCTTTGGGACATTGTGGAAAGCACCTGTTTTGATTTGGTGGGTTCTCATTATCACTATTTACCAAGTGTCTATTTGTTTATGTTGTAGGTTGCTTCTTAGTATAGTCTCTTTTTAAAATTTTAAATAAGAGAGTTTTAATCTGAGTGCTGGTAGTTTAGAAAAAGTAGATTTTACAAAACACATGATGTGGTAAACAAAGTCTTGAAAAAATTCTGAGAGAGATTTTCTTGATACTCTCAAGAATTTTGTGTATGTAGCTTTGCTGTGCAGTATATAAAATTCCGAGAAGGCAGAAAATGACTAAGAAAACAAAGATCATCCACAGTCTACATAAATACTGAATGAAGAAATGGAATCATATATGTGTAATATTTTATGCAGGTGTCCATTTCAATAAATATATAGACCTATATTTTCTTTTAAATTATTTAATACATTCATATTTCATACATGGATATATTCCAATTTATTTAACCACATATTTACTGATGAATATTTAGGTTGATTCAGATATTTTGGTTTTATAAACAATAATATCGTGAATATTATATATATATCTGGATATATATTTGTAACTTGACCAGTTTTTTTAAGAATAAAACATAGATTATTAAATGTCAGTAAAGTTGTTTTCTATTAATAATTATTTTTGATTTTTTGCTTTTACTTTTATGCAATAGTTATAATTACTTAAATAAATCCATGTTTAATTTAACTTACTGTTAATTGCTAGTCCCACTTTCTGTTTTTGTTTGTTTGTTGTTTTTTCTGGGGGGGTGTTAAATTAAGCCATGTGGCTTCTATATTTTCTATATTTGCTCTGTTACTTCCACACATGAATGAGTCCTTGGCTGATACAAGGTTTGCCACTCAAAACTATAAATATCACATTGTTGTCTTAAGATATTCAATATTGCACAGAACTCTGAAGCCAAATTATTTTATTCCATGTTTATAAATCTGTTTCTTTCTATGTGAACAATTATAGGGATTTATTCATCTTTGTAATAAAAATTTGCTACAACGTGTCTTGTTATGGTTCCTTTTTCATTATTTTTATGATACAAAGCAAATCCTTTAAATTTGAAGACTGAGTTCTTCATTTCAGTCACTAAAATTTTCTTCTGTTAATTTTCAATTTTGATTTTGCTTTTTTGGTTCAGGATTCTTTAATGATACCGATTTAGCCATTTATTGCATTTCTATTCTCTGGACTTTATCGCTATCATCTTTTACATTTTTTTCTTTTCATTTTTGAAAAAGGCTTCTCAATTTTGACCTTCAGGTCACTAATTCAGTATCTTTTTTGTCTCGGTTTTGCTAATGATGGTTTATTATAGCCTTCTATTTTAATTCAGACTTTTTATTTCTAGTATCATTTAAATGTCACCTTATCCCAATCCTCTTTTTATCACCCCTTTTGAATTCTAATCCTAATTCAAAGGATTTTTTTTGTTTGTTTTTATCTTCTGTTATCCTGTTGAAAACACCCAGTTTTCTTTTTCTTTCATTGTGACAAGAATTTCCTTTGTGCTAAAGAATGTCATATGCCCTCATGTTTGTTTTCTGCTTACTCATCCTATTACAAGGTGTTTGCCAATAGATAGGGTCTTTGGCTGGCTTCTTATCTGACTTATGGCTTATTGGTTGTCAGTAGTGTACTGTTGTCTTTTTAGATTTCCAGTTGGGGAGCAAATTAATGTTCACAAGTCCTATACTTTAAGTGCTGCAGCGTTGACTGGATTGAGATGGATTCTATGCCCCTCAAAATATCTATTGTTTGATACTTGTTTGACCACAGGGAGGAAAAGCAAAACTAGAATCCCCATATTTCACTAACAGGATTGTTCTTTTTTTTTCTTTAAGATTTATTTATTTATTTGAGAGAGAGAGAGAGCGAGTGTGTGCGCAAGTTGGGGGAAGGGCAGAGGGAGAATCTTGAGCAGACTCCCCGGGGGGGGGGGAGCACAGAGCCAGATCCCAGGATCCATGAGATCATGACCCGAGCCAAAAATTACAGTCAGAGGCTCAACCAACTGAGCCACCCGGGTGCCCCCAAAGGATTGTTATTTTCATTTCTGCCCATAGTACCTTACTTGTTGAAGCTATGTTTTCATGCAGTGTATTTATTGTCACCCCTCCCCACTTTTCTACACACACACACACCCACCACTTTTTGTTTTGGGAGTTTCATTCTCCAAAGAAAGGAAGGTGGAAAAAAAAAAAAGAAGAAGAAGAAAGGAAGGTGGTGGTGAGGGCCAGGTTGGGGTATAACACAATCTCTCCTTCCAAAGGTTAGTTGAATCCTGAATAGCATCCCTTGCCTTGCATTCTGGCAAGTACTGATGCTGAGTTTTTGATCTGCATGATACACAGTGAAAGGAAGCTCATCCTATATTCTTTATGTTGTCAACTTTCTCTATTTAAAGTGGCTGCTGATTATGATTTACAATTCATCTCCCTCGTTCCTGTGGTTAATGGAATTTTTTCTTTCTGGTAGTAGGATGGCTGTCAGTTACAGTTTTTGTTGTCATCAATTTTTGTCTTTCCTTTGCCTTCATAGGTATTTTAGCAAGCCATTGGGACACTCTGCAGCCTGGGCTGCTAGTCAAGTGTCAGTTTTTCACTGGATTTCAATTTTAAACATTGGTATACAAGTAATGTCCTGGTATCTCTTAATTGCCTATCTGAATATCACCCCGATAAACTGCATATCTCTCGGCCTTAGAAAAAGGGGATACTAGCATCCTCCTCTATTCTGGTGACATAGTTTTATTCTTATTCAGGACTAAGAATAAGAACTAACTGAAATGAGTGGTTAATTATTGTCAGAAAATGCAATTTCATATCAGCTGTGCCAAAATTAGAATTGTGATTTTTTGATAGCTATTCTTCAGGATTCAGATTGATCAGACTGATTACCTATTTAACAGGTTCATTCTTATCAGAGGTGTATTTTACAAGTAATTCGTTTTTCCTGGGCAAAAGGGATTTAATGTCACTCAAAATTGTATTTGGCAGGAAACAAAGTATTTAATAAATGTTTAGGTCAGCTACACCTACCTTGAAATTCTAGGACTGTATTACCTCTACTGTGACATATGATGAGCAGTCGACCTTAGTCAAATATTCACCGAGATACTCGATACAATGAAATGTTACTTCCGTAAGAAAATTTTAGCTCCGGGGCGCCTGGGTGGCTCAGTTGGTTAAGCGACTGCCTTCGGCTCAGGTCATGATCCTGGAGTCCCGGGATCGAGTCCCACATCGGGCTCCCTCTCAGCAGGGAGTCTGCTTCTCCCTCTGACCCTCTTCCCTCTCATGCTCTCTGTCTCTCATTCTCTCTCTCTCAAAATAAAT